>NW_010972991.1:19517369-19567719 GCF_000737465.1 Haliaeetus leucocephalus | reverse complement strand
GCAGTAACTGCCTTCGGCCGCGCGGCTCAGGACTCCCCAGAACCTTGGGGTACGCCGCGCTGCTGCGCCTCTCCTTGCGCGGGCGCGCAGCGGTGCGCGCCTCCCCGCCAGGCTCCCGTCTCGGCCCCGGAGGCGCCGGTGCCGGCTCCGCAGAGCCCGAGCCTGCCGCTGGCCCCCGCCAGCCCTTCCCCGACGGGCTTGCTGCGAGGTGCTCGGGATAATGCCGCTGTTGACACTTTTTCCGAGCCACGAGTGTATTTGCTGACCGGGGACCTCTGCTTAATGCAATTAACTCGGTTGCCGGGATTTGTACCTCTGGAAAAGCCACTCTCCGGCGAAGCGCTCCCACCCTTTCGTGTCGCGGAGCCCATGAAGGCCGGCGAGAGGGTTTTAGTCTTTTCCGTCGGTGGATCTGAGATTGTCTTGAGGGAAGGGGGCATGCGGGTGACACTGTTGCAGTGTTTGGGCAAATACTAGGAAATAATAAATTGAGGTTTCAGTATGAAATTAAAAAACCATGACAATTTAATCCAATTAAAATGAGCCGCTCCGCTGAACTAAATATGTCACTAGCTTGGGTTAACTTTTGAAGTTGTCTAGCTGTTGTATAAATTAGCCCAGACACAGCCTTCCTGAAATCTGGCTCATCATTAGGGATTTCTAAGGATACAATTGCAAAACACTTTTCTTAAGGACTAATTAAAAAAGGGTGGCGAAGAACACCGACTCCTGTTTCCGCTAAGCGTAACTGCACTGCAGAAACACCCTTGGCTAATGAGATACAATACACTTTAATTTTATAGAAATGCTGTTATTATGAAGTTCTCTGATGGTGTAGTAACTATTAAACTGCCACAGTAATTAGTAAAGTATTAAGTTTTATGGGTTTTTGCCTTAGGATGAGCACGCTGCGGCAGCGTGAGGCGGGTTGTCGGGGCGTACCGGGGCAGCGCGGTTCGGGGGGCAGGAGGGAGAGCGAGGCGGGGGGAGCCTGCCTGGCTCTGGTGCAGCGCCCTCGCTGCTGCCAGAAAGTTGTGGAGAGATTGGAAAAGTAAAGGGAGGGTGGTTTTTTTCTTTTCTATTTTTTTTCCCTCCTCTTTTTTTTTTTTTCTTTCACTGTGTCTGGCAGCAGCTACATGGTCCCTTAAGGTAGGATTTTGTAGACGCATCTCTGGGAAAAGATAGATGCCAAATCTGTTGTCTCTGCAGAAGGCTGTCCTGGTCGTAAGAGGAATTTTATATGGATGCTTAAAAAACCCCTGCTAGCTCTCCAGAGCACTGTCAAGGGGGTTTAGCTCTGAATTTCTTCCCCTTTGTTTGATTCTGCTGATTATTATTTAGGCAAAGCTGTAAGGTAAAAATCTCGTTTCTGATGAAGTAAATTATCCAGGAGTTTTTTGGGCAGTGGGAGGGGAAGACAGCAGGAGATTTTGTTTCCTAAAGCAACGAGTTCCCTGCGTTTGCGTCATATAACCAACAAACCTCTTTATTGGTGTGGGCCAAGTAGATGTCAGAGCCATGTTAAAAACGTACTGGAAATGAGACCTGCCACTGAACCTGGGAGCGGTTTGTCCGTGCTGGCTGCATGCTTTGTGTGCCCTGACACGGGCTGTCACGCCGCAGATGGGCTCCGTTCTGCCGTGCCAGCTCCCCTGGGGGAGCAGCCCTTTGGGGACACGGGTGGGATGCAGGGAGGGTGAGGGGGAGCCCAACCTGTTCATGCCAACCTGCGCGCGGTGGCAAGCGTTGCCCACATCAAAGCTGGTGGATCACAGCCAGGGCTTGTGGGGTGGTTTGCTGCCATCAGCACAGCGCCCGGTGAGACGTCAGATTAGAGCGGGGTCCGGTAACCCCGGCGGGCATGGAGGATTCACCCAGGCTTGGCTGAATGGCAAAAAGTGTGCTTTTTAGCTACCTTCAAAGTTTCCTGGTTTGCTTTCAGGAGAGGGAAAGAGAGCGACATGAAACCCCTGGAAAGAAAAGGCAAACTCTGTAAGTGAAAGGCCTGATGTGCCTTTTAAAAGGTTGGGTCCGGTCCTGATGATAGCGGGAGTCGGCTCTTGCTGATTTTAATAGCATCAGAGAGCAGCGCCAAGTATCCAGCTGTACTTGTCAGCTCCCATTCAGAAGAGGCTGATAAACCTTTCCGTTTCATCCTGGTCCGCAGCAGTGGGACGAGTGGTTTTCCACAGCTTGTGTGATGGTCTAATCCTTTCTGCAAGCCCAAGCACCTGTTGGGAAACTTTGCTGGCTAGCAGGTTGTGCTGTGTACCGTAGTGTTATAGTGCTGCTCTCCTAACAGAAGGCTAATCGCAGCTCTCCTTGTGAGGTTTCTGGAATCTGGAGACTTTGCTTCACATCAGCAATGCCTGTGCGTGGCGTTGGTTTTTAGGCTTTCAGTAAAATAGAGGACTGGGGCATCAACATTAACTGGGTGGTCTTTCTGTTTCTTCTGTACGCATCTAAGCACTGATTTGTTGGCATAAATGTAGTTATTGAAGGATGATCCAAGGGTAATATTTGGTATATTTTTTCAGAAGTATTTAGTATTTTAGAAGAACGATGCTGTAATTTTCCTGCATTTGTTTCTAATGGTTACTTTGCTTTTGGAATTTGGAAAATTGATAGTGTGTTGGAGAGGAGGAATGTTGTTTTATTTTGAAAAAGGCAGCTAGGCTTTGGAGATAGTAATTAGAGGCGAAGAGGGAAGAAGGGCTGAAGAGATAGGTGGCGTTTCAGATTTATATGCTGTGCGTGTCTCTCCTAAGCGTGTTAAATCTGCATTGCCAAGTAAGTTCCAAAGAAAGGTAGGAAGCTTTTTAGTCTTGATTTATTTCCACCCTTCCCCAACTCACGTGAGCTTTTTCTTCTCACTGTAGAATTAATAAATGTTTGTCCATTGCTTTTTGTGGCATGGCAGCCCCTGGAATCAGCCAGCAGCATCTGCCATGGCTGCTTCCCTTGCTCTGGCTGAACATCTGGGTGCTCCCATCCAACAGCTGCCTGCACTGCCGTGCACTGGAAATTCGGGGGAGCTCTGGGTTTTGCCACTAGTCTCGGGTATTATGATTCTGGTGCTGCAATGAAGCTGCCCCTTACCTGGATGTTCTTGGGAGCCATTTTCTGGGAACGGGTTTCCCTCCCAGGTTAGCTTATCTTTCAAAAATTAAAGAACGGATGATTCTTGACCCGAGATCAAACACTGAAGCAGTTTCTCTTTTTAATATCTTAGCCCCGAGGTCTGCACTGGAACTGAATTAATACTCAGGCCTAAAGTGCAGAGATGTTTTCTCTGCATTTTTTTCTAGATCCTTATCGAAGAAGTAGATGAGAGCCTTGTCTTCAGGAACAAGTCGGGACAAATATCTCGGGGTTTGAAGTCGGGTACGGGGATTGTGGTTCTTGGGCAGATGATACCTCTGTGGTAGGTTTGAAGCAATTGCTGCAGCTAATGGGATAAAGATGGTGGACTTTAGGGAATGAGCCGTAAGCCTTGGGTTTGTTTGAAGTTTTGATGGATCTAAACTCTGTGGTCCTAATCTTAAATGCAATCTCAGGATGACCAGATCAAGGCCTAATTCCTTGGCTAGCAGAGGTGTGAGTTATGAAAAGCCCCACGTCAAACACACAGCCGTGATCTAATGCCTCCAGGGAGGATGGTGGAGAGCTACCTGCCATCCTCGGTGGGGAACGTGGCGTTTTGGCAGGGAGTCCTGAGCTTGGAGAAGAGCTCGTCCCAGTCTGCAGCAGCTGAGCTCCCATCGGAGCAGCCAGTTGTTTGCAGAGCTCTCCGTTTGCCCTGTTCTTCATGGCCAGTTGTCCTTATAAAACATCAAGGAGAGGCATATGGATGGCATTTATTAATTACATTATCTCACCAGATTGACTTTTGCCATTGACCAGTTTAAACATTTTCCTTATGGCAAAGAATTACAGGCTTTAGTAAGGCTCAACGACTGAACAAAGGGCTCTTGTCTAGTTACGGAAAAGTGCTCTTTTGTCTTCTGAATAGATTTGACTGACTATGATTTTTAACAGAAATGTTGTGTTTGAGACTGGCAAGCTTATTTGAGGCCCCATGTAAGAGCCTACTTGAATGTAAGTCATAAAGATGCCCTCTGTGCTGCCGCATTTGAGAAAGGACGCATAAGTCATGAGCAAGCCTTTTGGTCCGCATTCAAGTTGCTTTGCTCTCCGTGTTGTAGCAAGCATGGGAGAATTACTGTAGGCTGTTCTGCAAACGGCTTGCTTGGTTATCTTCAGTTCATGCTTACAAGATGATAATAAACTGCTATCTATAATCTTTTCAGGACTAGTAATTTATTCATAGGTTACATGGCACTATTCAGTGATTTGGGAACAAGATTTCTCTTGCTCACATTGAAGTATAATTTGCAATCTCTCGAGTAAAGACTGTATTAGTGTTTGACCCTGTAATAATGACAGTTCTCTGTGCGTATGTTGTTTTCTTGATTAGCTCAGCCCTGAGGGATGCTTTCAAAGCATACTAGATATTTGGGCAGAAATACAAAATACATGTAATCCTCAAAAGTATTGGAAAACTGCAGTAGGAGAAAACACAGCATTTAACAAACGTTTGCAACAAGTACTTTTGCGCTGAACAAATGATTTTTCTTGATGCCTCAAGTAGGGGGTTCATTTAAAGTGAAATAATGACTAATAGGGCGGTGATGAATCTGCAGAACTTGGCCTTGTCTGTAGATCGGCTATTAGTGTGTCACGTAAGCTGTGCTCAGCTAAAGCCTGAGCTGGACACTCCATCTGAAATCACTATTTTTAGTTTATATATAAACAACTTCTTCAGAAATCTCCCCTCTAAGCTAAATTTTTTGTTCCAAAGGTGAATTGATTTAGGAAAGTTCAAATAAAAACCTGTTTGGCTGTGTTTGAGTTGTGAGCATGAAGATAAATACATACTTTGTACTCTTATTAATGGTAAGGAGACAAAGGGGCTTGCAGAAGGTCGAACAGCCTGTGGTATACGCAGGAACTGAATTGAAATGTTCAGAAAACAGCATTGTGATTAACAACCAGAATGTATTGTCTGTATTTAAATATTATGTTGTCAGACATGTTTTTGTTCCTGCTTGATTAACCATAATAAAGCGTAATTTTCTCTAGAGGTGCTTCCACACTAATGGAGGTCACTTGTCACCTTTCAGATCAGTGTGAAGTGGCCCATCCTTATTTTTTGAAGTGTATTTCAGAAGTGTGACTGTAATGGTCTCGCAGAGCTGTAGGAAACAGTGCTGCTAAAGTAATACAGCCTAGGAGGTGAAGTACTTCCCAGGGAGCAGTTGGGTGCATGGCCGGCGTGGCCTCAAGACTAAGGATGTTTTGAGAGAGAAGAAAAAAATGTAATGTACGTGCTGCCGCAAGAATGAATAACCTAACTAGGTCTTCTATCGCTCCTACCTTCCCCAGGATCATCTCTGGTATGTCTGCTTCTGTCCCTCCATTAGTTATACAAGTAGAAGAAACCTTTCCTCTTTCTCTGGGCTGAGCTGCATTAGTTCCAGCTGTGGTGACTCTGCAGTGTCTGTAGGAACAGCTGGCTGGACACAGCAGCTGGAGGGCGCAGCTGTGACCAGCCAAGGCCCGTGCGCTTGATCTCTTTCGGCTTTAAGAGCTGAGTCTTGTTTGCTTTTTGGATGGGGGTCTGCAGGGGAAGGCTAATAATGGGTTTGAATACATGGCGTATCTTGCAGGCTGCGGAGAGGAGAGGTGTCCAGGAGGCAGATTCTTCCTTTGCTGCATTGTTTATCCATGCTTGCTTGGTTGTGAAGATCCCAGAATCACTGTGTCACTTAAACTGATTATCAGGTGAAAGCCTCCACAAAGCCTTTCCCTTTGAATCCCTTTCAAGTGTTGTGCAGTTCTGCGTTCAAATATGCAGGTGCGGAGACATGACATTGATGGTGTTCTTGTTATTTAAAATGAAAACCTGCAAAGGAAGCAAAGCGGAAAGGTGAAGCTGGTTCAAAGTAATGGAAACGCACCATCATTGGGACATCTGAAAATTGAGCTTCCGTTGAATATAAATTTGTGACATTGCATAAATAAAAATAGGTATGGCTTAGCCCTATAAATAATAACAGTGTATAATTCCTGCAGCAAGGATGTGCATAGAATAACGTTACTGAGAAACCAGGTTCTGAGTTTTCTGTGGAAGGGGGGTTGCAGAACATCCAGGTCCTGTCCTGGCTGTGGAACTGCATCTTCTTCCAGTCGGGAGCTCAGGGGCACTCGGTACTTGCCACTGGTGGCAGTGCAAGCACGGTAAATGTAAGTGCTTGTGCAGCGAGGAGAAGGAGCATCCACAAACAGGGTGTGTGACTTTTGGTTATGTTAGTAACTGGCTTGTGTCTCATTGTAAGAAGGTGAAAAGTTCTCAAGAACTGCTGTGGCAGCATACGATGTTAGAAGATTAATGCTTTACGATCATTAGTGACTTAAGCATCTGTAGCATGTGGAACTCGCAAATCTCTTTCTCCATGGTAGAACAAGAAAGATGACTAGTCCTGGAGGTAGATAGGAAAAGTCACTGAAGTGCCATGTATATCTTCTAAATTCTTGTCTTTGGTGGAGTTGCTTATAATTTTCCAGTCATGTGCTCTTTGATTATTTCTCATCTGTGAAGGCTGATTTTTTTGAATGTAACATCTAAAATGGTATGAAACAAAACTTTTTGGAGTACATTTGAAATTAAGTGCCCATACAAACTGTCTTCCACAGACCATACAGTGCTGAGCTCTCTGCAGCTGTTGCAGTTCTAGCTTGGAAGGTCTTTGAAACTTTGCATGTATATGTGTATTTTATATAGATCTTTATTCTACACAGATCTCTATTTTACATATATTTTTATTTTATGTACTTTTGTGTGTGTATCTTTTATGAAAGGCAGTATGTCTTTCAAGTGTCAGGAGAAGAAATGCCCCGCAGAACATGAGAAGGATTCCTGGTTAAATAAACAGAACAAAATTGCTCTCAAAATTGTCTTAATAATTCTCTTGGCCTGAATTAGGGTGGGAGGAGCAGCTTCTCTGACCTTACCAGGAAAAAAAGCCTTAAACAGAAGGTGGTCTTTACAAACGATTTTCTTCTTGTTTCTTCACTTGTGATTTAATACAAAAATTTCTTAACAGTTTTCCTCCATAAGTATGATTTGATGCGCCGGAGCTCCCACAGGTGCTTGTGGTTTGATTCTCCAGCACAGCTTTCCCTCTGCTCTCAAAGCTGTGGTAAGGGGACAGGCATGGTCATCGCTGCAAAATGTGAATGAGTTGGAAAAATTTTGTTCTGAAGAGAAAAACTGGGAATAGTGGTTAGCATAGGTCTGTATCTGACCTGGCCAGAGCCGTTGTGACCCAAATGGACTCTGGACTCAGCTGAAATTGTCTGTCCATGTTGCAGTTTGAGCCAATTGAATTTTCCTTTTCCTCCCTTTTGACCAAAACGCTTTGGTGGACATGTCTGTCTGCTGCATGAAAACGTGGCAGAGGTCTCCAGAAGTTTCCAGAGAGTTTGGCAGTGAGCATGAGGTAGGTGAGGAAGCCTGTGGCAAACCACGAGATGGTTTGTGCTCTTCTAGTAGGAGCTGTGGTCCTTCCTGCGGAGCAGCATAGAGCATCTGGTGGCATGCAGAGGGGAGGGATGACATGAGGGCATTGAAGAAGTGGCAAATCTGAAAACTTGACTATAAAAAGATATACTGATACCATTTAACAGCCTTATCTCCAACCTATTGAATAATGTTTGGATACCTCATTGCCGCTTAACGGCCTGACAGTGTAGGGTTTGAGGGTGAGGAAAGTAGGTACTATGGCCACCTGTTAAAAACAGACTTAACTCCTTAAAGTGCACAGGTGCTGGAGGAGACAGGGCATTAAAATTTGTGTATGACTGGCTGTCTCCAGTCGTGCTGCCTATTGGAAATGCTTTTCTCTCTGGTGGCGTTTAGCCCAAGCAGCCATGCCCTGTTGAAGAGCAGGGCTATGTTCTGCAAGAGGACATCTCTTTGCCTTTGGTGAGGCCCAGGCTCAGTAATAAATAGTGTTTCTGCTGGGGTGGGGAGACAGAGGTGTGCCCGTGCCACCGTGCTGAGGCTCGCTGGATGGAGGGAACTTCTGAACTCCTGATAACGCAAGAGCATTTGGTCTAAAATGGTTTGAGACAGTACTCTTAATAGTGTTGCTGTGCTGAAAATGCCACTTCTTGTCTGTTTTGTAACTGTAAGGCATTAGAAAGGGGAAATGACCTTTCTTTCCTTTTGTTCCTGTTCTTACTGTGATTCACAACCTGAAAAGCTTATTCTACCCTTGGCTGGTTTGGGGTTTTGTGCTTTCACTAATGCTGCTTTCTTGACCGTATCTCTCCCACTTAACCAAGAGCTGGTGACTTGGCATCTTGATGTAGGTCTCTTCTGGTGGACACCTGTAATTGGTTTTCTGCCTGGTGGCATCACTTGTCATATACCAAAAGCCAGATAAACTTAATAGTGATGAAGGTTTCCTGATACTTTTTTTGAGAACCATGAATCTTGTCTGTGGGTTAAAAAAGTCTTCTGGGCTTGTGAATATTTAGTAATGCTACCGAGGTCATGTGCCAATCATTTTATTTTTTATATTTCTGACATTCTCTATCTGCACTGGAAGAATTAGGCAGCTTTGGGTTATGACAGAAAAATATACAGGTAGGAGGCTCTGTGATACTTCTTCACCATGCTACTTCTTGCTGTTTCACATAACATCTGAGGATCTTATCTCCACTGGTTTAAATGTGTAAATGTATTTGACTTGAGGAACCTGAGGAGGACTGAGGAGAAAACTTCTTCTGGCAGATGCTGTCAGTCTCAAAAAAAGTAGGTAGGCTCCCTTGTCATGAAGATTGTGGCTGCACAGACAGTCAGAGCTGGCACAGTTCCCATGTAGTAGAGTAGCTCGCACGGCATTTCTGTATTTGTGATCAGAGATGAAGGGGTCCTAAGGGAGGATTAGCAAGAGTATTTTTGGGGATTTCTCTGTGGCTTCCTAGAGATGCACAGAAAAAGCTAATCTCTTTCTCTCTCGTTATTTAATTCAGCTAACCTAATTGGAAAACCTCCTTAGAGCAGACTCTGGCAGCTAGCTGTAGCAGCTGTACAATTAGTAGTGTCACCTAACAGGAGAGCAAAACAAGGAGCGGTAGGAAACTGGAGGTGGATGTTTCTGTGTATCTTAACAACCCTCCCAACAGCCAGGCTTGCTAGAATGAACTCAGCTGTGAATTTTAAGAGCTTAAAAAAAAAAAAAAAAAAAAAAGGAAAAGTCTGAGTTTTTACCGACTTAAATTTTGAATGCCTCGATTTTCTTACCACCAGTCTTGTTAAGCTGTTAAGCTGCACAAAAGGTGTATTTGACCCCAGCGTTACTGTTTTGGCTATATAACCCCCTCTTACTCATTGAAGTAGTTTGGGGGTTTGGGCATTGTTGTAGTTTATTTACAGATTAATTTAATAATGAAATTTTACACAAACATGACTGGACGTGGAGGCTCCTGGGTTCTCTTGCCCATTCCTTGGGGTGTGAGCAGTAAAGCTGAGCGGGGAGGAGGTGTATAATTAACTGCTTTATATGTCTGGGGACAGTTCTTTGGCCTCTGCCCTCCCAGCTTGGCTACTGGAGTATGCTTTATTTGGGGATAGCCCTGAAGCCCATTAAGAGCAGCAGCTGGTGTGGAGGAGAGCAGCAGCCCCGGGGCTGACCGTTCTGCAGCAGGGCGGGAGGTGACGGAGCCGGTGGCAGTGATGCTCCCTGGCCGCACGGTTCGGAGCTGTACGTGGGCACCAGAGGGCAAAGACAGGTTTGCATTTGAATTGCCAATTTGGCACTTTACAACTTCACATCATTAACTACCGTGATGCTAATGTCATCTAGCCGTACATGTATATTCAGGGAGCGTTTACTTAAGAGTATCTGTGGGGCAAGTCTTAATTTCCCAATCTGTGTGGAGTTATGCGGTCGTCATATTTGAAATGTGTGACCCATGGTTATAAAGGATGGGTTTTAGAAGTGCTATTAACCGAGTGGCATGTGTCAGGGACTGGAAAATGTAGGCTATTTATAATTATCCACAGGTGGAGAGGGAGGCAGCAATGCAGAGTACCAGTAATAATTATCAGCAGTGTAGAAGTTCATCTCTTAAGCCGTTGGGTCTAATGCACTAAAAAGTATTTGATCTGAAGTCTGGCACAGCCTTCAGATGGAACTGTTCAAAGGCATCCTGACCTAATTTTGCTGCGGAAGTGTGCGAGCCTTCCTCATTCCTCTAATTTGTTGCAGAAGGTTTCAATGATAAAGTCTTCATCCTCTACACGTGCATATATTTTACTGCAGAGCATTTGAATAAAAGCAGCCATTACAAGCCAGGTGGTAAATATAGCATGCAGCTTAACAGAAAAGACCTTCAATTACGCAGAGGCGGGCCCTTCTCCTGCACTTTGCAGTTGTCAATTAGCTTTCCTTAAGACTTTTTTTTATTTGCTAGGTCTTTTTGTGACTAATTGCAAAGCCCGAAGTGCAGTGCTGGCTCTGTGTGTACGAGTAAAGACTTCATGTTACGCTGAACTCCTATTTCAGTGAACAGCTCTAAAACGTGATGCAGCTTATGAATAAAAGTTTGCTTTCTTTTCCAGGGAAATAAATCATTAATTTATAAAACATTGTCCACAGAGCTATGCAAATTTATCAGTTAAAGCTTATAGCGTAAGTGCTTTGACTTTCCTTTGGATAAATCAAAGCAGATGTAATGACATTATGTCTTAATGGACTTTTGTCTTCAAAAGAAAATGGGGAAAAAAGAAGTCTGTTTTTCAATGGTGGTACAATAGACCGTACTACAGAGATGGGTAGTGCTCCGTATTATTGTCTGTGTAGGTGTAGGCTGTTTTTATCACAAGACAAAAACAAACAAAGCAACCTGAACTGAGAGCTTTTAAATTCTGTCTAACCTGTCACTTGTCTGTTTTCTCATGCCATTATCACCGCAGTGGTGGTGTAAGACTACCAGTTTCCTACCAGAAATGTCGCTTTTTGTTCAGTGTGCGTTTTTTGACTTGTGCTAACGGTATTTCTGAGCAATACTGCGCAGTACATGGTAACTATAGTGCACTTAATTGTAATTTGTATCTTAAGCTCTATATGCTCTTTTTCTCTCCCATCTCTTGTGCTTCCAACCTCATTAGACTGATCCCCCCCTCCCTGCTGCTTTTGTGCTGTCAGACAAGGCAGGTAACTTAGCACTGGCACCACTCTTCAGTCTCATGTTGCAAGTACAAGATCCAAGAGCAGAAGAAAAGGTTGGTGAAGAACTGGGCCTGCTCTGGTCCTTTGCCTACCTTCAGGAATCCTTCTGCTCACTCAGCTTGCAGCAGTGAAAAAGAGGGAGTGGGGAGGAGGCGGTGGAGTGACTGAAGTACTGGCAGAGCTCTTGGCGGGGAGGGGATGCTGGACTGCTGACATGTCTTGGCCAGACCATAATTCAAGGAAAAACCTGGAGGTGACTGGTCTGGGGTGGAAAAGAGTCACTGTATCAGGGATACTAGCTCCATCTTTGACTTGTCAGGTGTGTCTGTTTGACAGCACTGACGCACATGAACCAAGTGTTTAAGCAGATGTGGATGATTTGAGCACTGCATCCCTCATCCCCTTTGCTTTTTGGAAAGTGTGCGGAGCCAAACTTTGCAGCTTGGCATTTCTCCCTGCTCTTCAGGTTTTCTTGCAAGCCTTTGTATTCTTGTCTCGGACTGGGGAGGGATGGGAATGGTGGGTGTGAGGTGCTGATGAAGCCAGTGCTCCTCCTCTGACCTACAGCATCACTTCAAAACTTATTTTTGTGCAAATCACCATTTGACTGTTTAAGTGATCAGTAACTGTGCTTGCTCAAATGGAGGGGGAGCCGGCTGAAGTTAGGACTAGTTGGAGAAGTATCAGGTTACTGAGGGCACTATAATCAAGGTGACAGCTGCTTTCCTTATGCTATACTGAAACAAAATATCCCAAACTGCTCGACAGAGCCTCACCAAATACATTAACCTCAGTGCTTTTACTCTTTCCACAAGTTGGTGGAATACTTAGCACTGTTGGCTAATGAAATATTGGAGTGCTAATCTCTTTCCATGGATACCAGAGGGGAAAATGTTGAGTATTGCTACCCCAAGAGTGCAAGCGTACGCATGTGCTAATGAACTCTTTCAAGGCAAGCAGTGCAGGGAGGAAAGCAGTTTCTCCCGGGGGTGCTTGTGCACCCGCTGTAGGTGCTGAGTGTGGCATGGGGGGAAGAGGAAAAGTGGGCTCCGGTGCGCCCAGGGGGATTATCTGTGGCTCAGCAGCTGCTGTCTGGATGCTTGCTTCTCCATACTCTGCATGGTGAGCAACCTGTTAACAGAAACCTGTCTCCCTCCCACTCCTACCAAGGTATTTACACTTGCCCTTAAGTAATTATTTCTTTCTTTGGCTACTTAAGCTGACATACTTTGAGATACTGAGGAGTGAAAAATGGGAGGTGCTACTTGATATAGCCTTGATGTGCTGCTCGGGAGAAGTGTGTTTGAGGAGCAGGCTATAAGAGTCCTCTCTGAGCTCTATACCTCCCTTCTAATAATACCAGCTGATTTGATTTGATTTTATTTTAGACAAAAACTCCTGTGGGTGTCTGAGCCACAGAAAAACACAAAAATACCTTGCTGGGTTTTGGGTGCAGTTTGTTTCCAGCGATGAAGGGCAAGCATGTGTGGGGAAGAGGTTTATGTGAAAGAATAAGATAAATGGAGACCACGAGAAATTACTAGTCCTGGACTTCATTGTGGGACTGTGAATAAAGTTTTAGGCATGGTCCTCTGGTACAAAGCCCTAACAGGCTTAGAGAAAACTAGTCTTGCGCTTAGTTTTTGGATTGCCAGAGGCTTGCTCCCAGAGCAGTCAGAGGACTGAAAGCCCTGCTTTCCTTCAAGGCAGAGGGACCTTTTCCCAGACCCCTGCGGAAGGGTCTGCTGCAACAGACGGCATCAGGAAAAGGGAGGTTGAACTGGGGAGCCTGAATCTGTAAAGACAGACTTAAAAATTGCAGGGGCGAAAGGCAAGAGTAATCTTCTAATTGCTGAGCCTCACTGTACGGAAAGTGTAGCTTTAGCGGTTACGTGCCGACTGCCACATCCCCTTTCTGGTTAGGAAAGGCAAGAACAAGGAGTGAAAGGACTCAGAAAATCATCTGGATTAACCTTGACTCACACAGGTCTGATAAAAGGCACCAGGATTTCACTGAGTGCATTTTAAGAGATGGCTGTAAAAGCCTGAGGCAGGTGGAGCTGCAGCGGGAGGGAAGGTGGGCAGTCTCCAGCTGCAGGATTTGCCAGGGGCTCCTTCCCCACCATGAACTCCCTCCACGCAGCCCTCCTGTTCCACTGGGCTGCCAGCGCAACTGGAAACCTCCCCTTTCCCCGGCCAAAGAGCCTTCTCCAGCTTATGGAAAAGCACGTCTCTATCACTTCATTTGTGGTCAATGACGTGAAATGTTTCCAGAGTTGAGAGTACATGCGGAGCAGTGCTGATACTCCTGTCAGGGCAAAGAAACGGGCTGAGAGTTAAGGTATTGGTAGTGCACAAACTCTGTATTTCCTGGCTTGCAGTTGCTTGGTTATTTCAAAGCACCTAGTTTATCCTTTTGTCTTTTCTCAGTTGCACCTAACTGGGGCGAAGCCTGTGCTGTGTGGAGACCACGTTGGAAGACGTGCATTTTGAATCAGAGAAACTGCTCAATAGTGAGGAAGGACGAATACCTGACAAACAGCTTTTGTACCTCATTATTTTTACTCGTTAGAAGGTCTGGAGCACGAGGTGCCCCAATAACAAATCTCCCATGAGCAGAAGACTAAGCCACCATAGTCACAGTTGCATCCAGGCTTTCCCACGGGGACTAGTTAACCTGAACCCTTGCAGGAGGATGGATGGGGCGTGTCAGGTCCCCAGTCATGCAGCAGAGATCACTTGCACCTCTGTTTTCAAAATTCTTGAGGTTTTTCTTCCTTACAATGCAAGTAGAGGCTGAAACTGTAAGGCTGACCTCTTGCATGAGGTGACAGCTTCTTCCAAGGGAGAAAGAACAAGCACCAAGGAAATTAAAGGGAGCGTTGTTCAAATAAGGATTTTTTAGGGCTGTTTTGTTTCCTTCTTCCATAATTATTTTTAATCCTCTACTGCTGGCAGCATAAGAGGCATCAGAAGAAGGCAGTGTGTTCATTAGGTGTGGTGCAGGACTTGTGAAGCCTGACCAAAATGAATAGGCTTCACTGGATGGGCACTGAGTACATGCTCTGGAAAGAACTCCTTCATTTTCTCTTGGGGTTTGGGAGATGAAGGGCGACTTTCTTTCAGCCCTCCTACTTATTTAAAATAATATGCTGGCATGCCAAGCAGAGCAGGATTTATTTTTAATAATGCTGGGGGAAGAAGCTCATGATTAAGAAACTGGCGGTTTGTGACTCTTAGTTTGTTTTCTTGTATTTTTGATGCTGGTGTTTGTATGCTAAGGTGTTCATAAAAGCATAAGAAAGTGTATTTTCGGGAAAGTTGTGAAATGGATGACAGTCTCTGAAAGGACAGTGTGTCTCTTCTGGCAGCATCATGGTCAAACAAGTAAATATGTATTTTGGTAAGGAACCTAATTTTGAAAACATCTATGGATCTGTCCCATCATGCCCTCCTTAATGTGTTTGTAATTCCAGGCAGTCTTGGAAACACCACAGATGTCAAATCCAAGTATTTTCTTTTTTTATATTTCAGGAATTTAAAATTACTTTTTAATTCTGTGATAATGGTCTGGATTGCTGCACAGTAAATACACTGGCTTTATAGTATAATTAGCACAAGTTAGGGATGAAGTAGCCCAAAACTCCAGTAGTGGTGTCTCAGCACTTTCTGTGGAGGAAGAGGTAGCTGAGTACCAACTTCTGTTCATTTTTACCTCTCAGCTGAAACTGTTGCTAACAGATCTTATTTGGGTGTTTGTATTTCCAATGTGGAGGGGTCTGCCCTTAACTAATGAAAAACGTCAAACTTTCTTCTGCTGAAAATTTGGTAGAGGGGATGGAGTAATGCTGTGCTGCTGCTGCTGCTGCTGCTGCTGATCTCCTGTGGGTACAGAGGGCATCGAGAAAGTCAGACGGAGAGAGACAGGGAAAGAGGACAGAAGAGCCACAGTGTGACTTTACATGCTGAAAATCATCCTGTGACTGCTCACAACCAACTAACACCATTCCACAAAATTATGCATGCTTTGGAAGTGGCTGCAGCAACAGATGGGAGAGAGGCAGCCTTCCCTGAAAAGGAGGAAAAAGCCTCAAGAAAACCCACTTGCTGTAACTTTTGTTTCCTTCTACTTTTGTTTTTGTTGGGTTTTGGTTTTCTTTCGTTATATGGAAGATGTGACTACAATCAGTTCCTCGCTGTACTCTGCCCAAGAGTCAAGCGAAGCACTGATGGACCGTGAGTGGGTACCCAGCACCGTCACTGCCAGCAGAGGTGCCAGGAGGTGAAGGGGTTGCCTCGTCTCACCAGTCCCTGAGCTGCTCACCTCCTTCAAACTGGTGCTTTGTCAAGGAAGCAAGTTTTGCAAGTAATGTTGTGAGAGGTGAGGGCGAAGGTGATTTATTTGTGGGACTCCAAAAAGACGAT
This sequence comes from Haliaeetus leucocephalus, assembly GCF_000737465.1. NCBI lineage: Eukaryota > Metazoa > Chordata > Aves > Accipitriformes > Accipitridae > Haliaeetus > Haliaeetus leucocephalus. Next base: position 19,551,991 of record NW_010972991.1, on the reverse strand, counting down.
CCGGGGAAGTGGAGGTGTGTCTGCTATTATAGCTGCTCTTGTGAAAGCAGAGGACCGCTTCCACTATGAGAAGCAGGGCAGAGTGGCAGGTTGGAGCTGACTATTTGGGTGGAAAAAACCCAAATACCCCTTGTGCTATTTCACATCTGAACTGATGTGAAAATACACAAACCGATATAGCTGTTATGTCAATAATTCAGCGTAACGTAAGAAATATCTAGCTCCTACTGCAACACCAGCAAATCAGTTACTGCTTTGTTACGCTCACGTATGAAGTAAAGTACCTGTATTTTATCCGTTTATCTTTGGAAATCTCTATGATTCAGGGCTTTCAGCATATGAATTAACTCAGTTAAAGGTTATGCGTTGCAGTGCATATGGTTATAGCATGATGAAAATTAGCTAATATTTTATATAAGCTATTAAAACTTATTTAGCTTTTACCTAATAAATATTTATTAGGCGCTAAATATCAGTCATTCATCCCTGATAAATGAGGTTCTCCAGGAGGCAGCTTCAGCTGGGAAGTCATCTCTCTCCTGTCCTCTCTGCATAGTTCTACATTAAGCGATGTTTCCCACCTGCTGCTTTTTGGCCACGGTTGGAATGTCCCTTTTCAGTGCCTGTCACCCAGTCTGGATGGAGATGTGGGTATCTTGCACTTCCCAGCACTCAGAAAGGGGCCAGTTCTCCAGGACAAATCCTCTTAGAGATATGAATTCATTTGCTTTGCAGTGAGGATTGAAATGGATCATCTACTCATGCGATGCTGTGATTTCTCCTTGGGAATTTAGGTGGATATTATGCATGTCACACAGCTGAGCTTCTGAACACATTCTGCTTTTTAAAATATGCTTTTAACTGTCAATATACTCATCTGTGAAACTTAAGCATCCAGAATTGACAGGTGTTTTTTTAGGACTAGACAGTCTTTGCGGAGAGGCAAGTGGGAAGGCAGTAGTAAAATAAAGCATTAGACTATTTGGGATTGCTGGTTCAGCTTTAGTATCAGGGATGACAAGTCTGGGTGTACTATGGATGCCATTTTCCAGGACACTGTGGGCCATGCTAATGCATTTAGAGTTTGGGTTGGAGGGAGCAAGATTTTCTACAGCACAGGAAAACAATAATTCATCTGTATGCATTATGGCTGTTGGTGGCAAGGGCAAAACGCCCTTTGTACATGAAAGGATCGTATGTTACAAGGGAGAAAAAAGACAGGACGGGGGAGCTAAAAAGAATTGGCCAGAATTGTATTGGTTTGTTAAAAACCAACAGACTAGGTAAAAACTCACCAAAGAAAAGATCCACCCCAAAGTCTAACTGATTTTACCATGATCAGCTATGGCCTACCAGGCTAGCCTCAAACAGCAGCTTGGGATATGCTGCTGGCTGTTTTAAAAATAAATGATTGGTAAGTGGTATTTTGCTGATGCATTAAGTGGTGGTTTGCTGCAGGATTGCCTTGGGGAATCAAAACAAGTTAGAGACTTTACTTTTTCAAATATAAAGTTTCTATTGCCAAGCAGTTCAGGGATTTCCATGCATCAGCATGATCTGCATGGATTATGGAGCCAGATTTAGTTAAATGCTTTTACCATTTAAAAAAGTCAACACTTCCTAGCAATCTTGTATAAGGAACACTAGATACTGTATTAATTTCCTTTTCAGTCAGTGTGTCCTGCATGAGGTTTTATTTATTTTTTTTTTTAAAGCGACCATAGCATATAAAACTTTGAGGATTAAAAGTGACTTTCAAGGGTGTAATTACAACACAGTTCTCTGCTGCAAACACTTGTTTTGTAAACTGTCTCTGTGCAGCTGGACTTACCCTTTGAATGAAGCCTTATGTACCACCAGAGTTAATATTTAAACCAAACCACCGGCTTAAAATTGGCTACCCATTACCCCAGTTACATTAAATTAGAAACTCTGGTAACAAAGTGAAAAGGTTCTTGTTTTATAGCATGAGCCGCTTTCCCACCCTCAGGCAGCAAACATGCTCTGAAGAAAATGGAGTTCAGTCCTCCAGCTGCACATGGCCATCTCAGTGCCGCGAAAATAGAAACCGGTGCTATCCCAAATGCATAATTCATCCCGTAGCTAGCAGGCATTCATGCAATACAGTAAATGGTGATGGCTCCTCTGAGCGTGCCACAGGTGAATGGCAGTGCCGGGGCTGCGGTGCCTGCGCTCGCGTGCCCGTTCCCGGCTCAGGCTCTTCCGTCCTGTGCCCGGTGGGAAAGGTGCCCTAAGAATGATGTGGGCAGCCTTGCTGGGGCATGCAGGGACCCCTCTGGTTTTGGTGACGTGAAGGCTGACCTTGCAGCCACTTCAGTTATGGGGAAACTTAACCTGGTATTGTCTTGGTTAATGTAAAGCAAAGAGTTGTAGAAATTAACAGAGCTCGACTTTGCTGGTATCCTTTGGATGAAAATATATTGCTCTACGGAACATGATTATGTTCTGCATTTGTATAGGAAAAAACAGTTTTGTAAGCTGTATAAATGCTGTGTGTTGTATTTTTCTTCCTTCCCTCTTTCACACAAACCATTATTTGTTTCTTCCCCTCCATCACATCAGTGTTACTAGTTACTGCCACCAAAAACAGAGAGTTGAGATCAAGATGGTGTTCACTGTTGGATATTTGAGAAGCACAGCATAAAGTAGCTCATTAATAGCATCCTTTTCCTCGTCTACTTCTGAGCAAAATTTTCTGAGCATTTCTTAATTTCCACTAAGAAATTTGAGATACTCTTGCTTTTACTCTTGGTTCTGAGCAAATGCCATCAACTTGACTGAAGTTTGTGTTGTAGTAGTTTGAGATCTTACTCCAGCATACAAAAAAAAAAGCTGTAGCTTTGGAGACACTGAATGATGGAATAATCTCAGGTAGAAAGGGTATACAGAAAGGTGTTGGGTTTTTTACAGAGTGAAAGCATGAGAAAGATAGCTGACCTGTCACTTGTTTTGATAATAGATACATACACATCTGTTTCTCTACTGCTTTGATTTATGGAGGAATAAACATTGAGCAATGAAAGTAAATATGGCATGTCAGAGAAAGGTAGAAGTTTAGGTGGCTTCTCAACAAAGAGAGGAAATGCTTTGAAGTCTGTCCTGTACGGGTGCAGAGTTACAAGCATGCAAAACTTTTCATTCATTACGATGCCTTTCAAAAGAGATCTTTTTTAATAGGCTTCATCAAAATGATTCTTAAAAAAAAATTAAAAAAAAAAAAGTAGTTCCTTGCTTGCAGGTCTCTTCACCCCTTTTGTTGCTGTATCTCTGTGTCCACATAGGATGTAGATTTGGCAGAACCTCGTTTATTTAGGAAGGGAAAGTGCTTCGGTTACACTGGGTTACATCAGTGACTCTGATGGATGCAGAGAAGTGTTGACTGTTTCATGGTTATGCCTTAAGGAAATTAATCCCCAAATTAAGTGGATGCTTGAACCAGCGGGAGAAGGCCATTCAGAGAAGCGTGGTCATCTTAATTTCCCAAGTATGTCCCTAGTGCCAGCAGTGGGGTGGGCAGCCCTCCTGCCTGAGCCCCACCGCCAGCTCCCCCTGGGGCTGGTGCCCCAAGCCCCCCGTGGCACCTCTGCAGAGTGGAGGGGGGCTGGCATGGCTTGGAGGCTCTCCAGCTGTGCTGCCAGCTGTGTCCTTGCTGAGGAGCAGGTGGGCTGGGCACACGGCTGGGAGCCCCACGCTGCCCCATGGTCCTGGCTCAGTTGCCTCACTGACCCTGTCCTCCTCCCGTGATGAAGGGTCTGGCTGCCCTGCCGTTGGCGTGTGATGGCCACGTGGGACGAGTACTGCCTGGGGTCTGCCTGTGGGCCAGGGGCCATGGCTTGGCCACATGGCCTCAGTAGCTGAAGCCAAGCTAAATCAGAAGGCTTGGGGATTTCAGTCATCAAGGGAGAGAGGTCGAGCTGGCAGCGATTCCTTGTTGCAGGAGTCCACATCTGTGAGTGCATGTGCTTTGCTCTGCTGGATGATGGTCTTTATTTTGCTGGAATTTAGGACAACCCCAGTCTCTACTTTACTTAGATGGATTTTGGTTGTATAACACTAAACAGTGGCTGATCCATCGCCTCACTTTGCTCTCTTCAGCTTCTGGTGATTGTCAACCTTTAAATAAAACTTTGTGCAACTGTGATAGAGTTTGTGTTGTGGGCAAGCTCTAATCCAAAAGTGGTAGCAGGGCACTGGGCCAAAACTGACCCCGTGTGTTCCTTGGAGGGTTTGTTGACTGTGTTAAAATGCTCCATGAAGTGGTTTCACAGTTTTGGATTGATCCAAGATAGGCCAAAGCATGCTTTTGTCTGCTGGAGATCTGTTTATTTATTTATGAACTTACAAAATAATTTTAGTGCTCTGGAGGGAGAAGAGAATGGTACAAAATTCAGTATAAGCACCGAATGGCATGAACCCTTAGACTGACACTGCACAGGTTGCTTTATTCAGTACCATATCTCAGGGAAAAGTCTGTGAAGGAAGCAAAACCCACCAAGTGTTGCACTGGGAGGAGCAGCCTGTGTAGCCTGGGCTGAGCACAAGGAGCTGACAAATGCAGAGAAGAGGCAGCTGGCTGCCTTGCAAGTTTGTCCTAGGAACTGTTGCTTCTTTTATAATTTGATTCATTTTTTATTCTTTATATACCGAAGGCAGTTTATGTGCTGTGTTTGGCAATTAAAGTTAGGAATGCAGCTGAAAGGGGGAATGCAAATCACTGCAGACAAGCATGAAATTGTCTCAGTGGAAAAGATGAGTAACTTCAGAAGAGAGTCCTGTACAAGTGGCTCACTTATTTTGGTCAGCCCTTCAGAGAGGGAACTGAAAGAAGTCTGTGAGTCTTGACAAGTTTCCGCCACGCTAACTGGAAGAAAGGATGTTTCTTCTGTGCCTCACGTGAAGGAAACCAGTGGTTGTCATTGCCTGGTAATTCTGTTACCTGTTGTTCCTAATCATGACTGAAGCACAATACGTGTGCCATGTCCCTGTTTCAGTTAAGTAATATTTTCCATCCCAAGCTCTTCTTGCAGCCTTGTTTGTGAAGCACTCTTGTTTTCTTACTTGGTAACTGTCAGATGCCTGCTCTTCTCCCAAATCCTCACCCCTGTCCCAAACTCAAACTACTAAGCAGTGTAGGCATAAACCCATGGCATCTTGCCTGTCTCTGGAGCTGCAGCCCAGGCCTGGCTGAAGCCCAGGCTGTTGGATGGCCACTGCCTTGCTCCTGCTTGAGGATACTCTACATGGCACAAGCAGTGCATGTTTGCAAGGGCAGGAATTGCACTGTAGCACCTGGGAACCTGCAGCTATAGCCTTTGGTCTAGCATTGAGTTGGCCAACTCGTACAAGGTGTAGGTATGAGTCTAGCAGTGCAGAGGTTGTGCATATGAACCTCAGCGAAGTTGCAGAGTTGAGTCCTCCGAAGTTGATGCCACATGTGACACATGGACTGAAGCCTTAATTCTGTTCTTACGTACTCACGATCCCTGGAAGTCATTTATAGTTCTGATTCTGTTCTTTGTTTCCTGCCAGAGAAGCTTTGGTGGTGTGTCCCATATAGATCAGGCACAGATGAGGTCTAGTTTATTGGGGTGGAGTACTTCACTTGAAACTGTACTTACTCCTGTGTTCCTCTGAAGCTAGTTGCTCTGCCCCTGGACTGGGGAGCTGGCAGGATTTGTAGGCACGTACCCTGTGGTGAGTGCAGTAAGGTTGTACCTCTGAAGCCCGAAGTCAGTTCTGCTTCGCTCCAGAGGATTTGGCAAACCCAAATCCTTCCTGCTGTGCCGTTAGGCCTGGCAGATGAATGTGATTAAAAATAAATCTGGCAGCTAACTGTTTGAATTCCCAGGTGGCTGAATTTCTATGTAATAGGACTTTCACCATAATTTATCCGCTTGGGGTGTATTAGCGATGAAAAGCTGCCTTTCTGCAATCACAGTTTTATTCATCATGTTTTGTTTCTGCAGTTGCTCGGTCTTTATGTCACTCATCTTTGCTACTAGGTGGCTTTTGCTACTGTAAAATTTGAGGTACTTTATTAAGGAGAAGCTATATCGGGAAATTACACCTTTATTACACCTGCCCTAGTATATACTTTCCTTCCTTTCTTTCTCTCTCCATTTTTCTCATACCACTTCAGCCTCAGAGCTCAGGTGATGAGACCTCCTTTGCTCTTTGTTAGTGAGGCTTTTCTCCTGTTTGAGGAGTAGCCGTCAGGCAGCGACCTGCACCTGGATGCTCACTTGTGGCAGGGCAAACCGTGGCCTGGGTGTGCGAGGTGCTCGCTGTGGTACCTTCTTCTCCTGTGGGCAGGTCTGTCCTTGGTGATGGGGGGCTGGTCTCCTCCTGAGGCTGCCTCGCCAGCAGAAGAGGGAGGGTGGTGTCTTGGAAAGTAGAACAAACTGGTGTGGCCTACATGGCAATGTGGTTTTTCTTTTTGGCAGCTGTTTTACTTGACTGAAATTCCAGCAGCCGTGCTTCATGCGTGACTCTTGGGGGAGCAGGTTTCCAAATCGTATTGGTGCAGTGACTTGGCTGGTGCCAGCAGTCGATATGACCTGTATTTGTCCCTCAAGGTGTGTGACACCTGCTTGTGTAATGTTGATAAAAGCAAAATAGGCAGAGAATTTTTTTCCCCTCCCCTTTTCCAAGTGAAGCTTCAGCTTTGGACCTCTCTCTTCTCGGATGTGCCAAGGGAGTTCACCTCAAAAAAGGCGTTGTGTGAGTTTGAAAGCACGGTGTAATCTGCAGTGTGGGATTTCTGCTAGCATGTCACCTCACCCTGCTTCACTGGCCTTTTGAAGAACTTGACGAGGAAAGTAGAATTCGTAGTTTATGACATGTTTATATGGGAACAACAGTAATTTACCATAGACCCATAGTTTTTACTCTCTTCCCATAATTCACCTTAAACTGCTCAGTTTTAGAAAGTGTGTGCATTATAAAGTTATTTTTTTTCTGGTTTTATATCTTTTACACGTATTCTGTGGGAATTTTTTATAAAAGATACTTTTTTTTAATGTCATTAACTTCCTATGTCATTTTCTTCAGTGTTGTATGATACTGAATGAGCATTCCTCCTGTTTCTTGAAGCATCTTGCCTTTGTTAGTGTATAATGTTTCTGCAATTCATTAAGCTTTATAAGAGTTTCTTTGCAGTGAAAGAAAAGAATTGCAGGTATTTCAGGAATCTATGAATAGCTATCTCATAAAAAAAAAGCTAATAAGAGGGGAGCATTTTTTTCTTGGTAAGCTGAGTTTCAAGAGAGGTGAGTACTAAGAGCTTAGTGTTACGGCCTCCTTGCTAAAACGTGATACTTCAGCTGTGTAAAAGCAAGCTGTAGTCTTCAGTGAGATTGTGGAGAGATAAAAATACAGATCCACACTGTGTCAGAGTATTTCTTGCCACAGCACTGAGTGAGCACTGAGGTCTCTTTATCTAAACCAGAAGTGACAGCAGTGTTGCCTTCAGCATGGCCAAGAGCTAAGGTAGAAGGAGGGGGACTGGTTAACAAGTCCCATTTGAGCGCCTGTAAAAAGTAAATAACTAAATTACTTGCAAATTCTATAGTATGCTACAAGTCCGTCTCTAGTAAGGAGCGTTAAATAATTCTGATTTGGAAAGACATCTTGGGATGACCATTTTACCTTTTAGAAAAGTAATTCTGCTAGATTTGCTTTGCTCTATATAGTGAACTGCGGTAGTTGCTGTGAGAGCCCTTCAACCTTAATGCCTTCCTTTTAGGAAGTGGTATTGCTAATGGGAAGTTGTACAGATTAGGTTATATCAGTGCCTGGTTTCTATCAAACAGCTTAGCAGGAATTGCTGCATTCTCTGCTAATACATTCAGTCCTCTAATGGTGTATCTTTCTAAACGCAATCTCAAATGAGATGCGGTAGTACGACTTTTGTTTCATGACTGTACTTAAGAGTATTGCCTTTAAATCATGGAGGCTTATTGTGCTTCAGTTTACTTATGTTTAATTTTTAAGCAGGGATTCCCTTGAGCTAGGTACTCAGTTTTACTTAAGGCACATAATAAGGTAAGTATCAGATGTGGATGATTGTTTAATGGCCATGGATTTTCACAGTGTAATTAAGGTTAATGTTTTCCTAAACTTATTTGGTTTTCTATCTTTTTCAGTTAGTGTCCAATATAAACGATAGGTTCGTAGGCTACCTCTGCTCTAATTTCTTTTTAATTTTTCTAATGTGATTTAATTATTTCCAAGGGGGGAAAAAATCCTCTCTGGTTTGGCTTCAGCATTTCAGCAACCTATAACCTTAGAGGAATATGCTAAAGCCTGAATTTAGCTAAACTTTTCTTCTTCCTCTCTCATCAGTAATGACTAGAAACAGGTTTCCATAATAGAAGGCTGCTTCTTTCAAGGGCAGTAGTATTACCAGTGCTGTGTGTTCAACCCACACAAGGTGGGTTTCATTACAGATGCTGAAGAGCAGTTCCATCTCTGTTAGAGGTTCCAACAAAATAAAGGGTTTTTTTTCCTGTTGTCAGAAGCAGCCTTAGGATTTTGCTATTGAGCAAAGTTACCCCCAAATAAGTAAGTCTAAATTTATGCATAGTACTTATGCTGTATCAATTTTGAAAATAATGCTCATTCCTTCCTAAAATAAAAGACATTTGATTCAATGCTACTGGTTCAAGGCAGTATCAGCAAGACACAGATAAATCTTGCCTGTGTGTTTGAAAGCAGGAGAAACATTGAGATGTTGTCTTGCTTCACATAGAAAAAATTTTAGGCCCAGATAATAGAGCTCATTGAGCAAGTTTAAACTGGGAATATGTTTTCTGCCTTGAAAGGATGGAACATACATAGAGTATGCAGGTTGCTGATGAGTTCTAGTTATCTGTGACTGTTGTTATTGCAGCAACTATGCTTCATGTGAAAATCAAGGAAATTCAGAAGTATATGCAAGTTTTCTAAACCTCCCTCTGTCCCCCACAGCCCGTGTTGTGATCCTCAAGCTGTTGTGAGGAGTTTGTGTATTGTTTTCTGTTCCTCACAAGAAGTACTTGTATTTAAAAGAAATTAAAAGCCCCTGTGGGAATGCCTGTTCTGTAGGAAGCTGTCAAGGCTTTCTAGTTGTATATGCAGTAAAGCTTACGTGTTACTTGCACAGAAGTTAATTGCTCCTATGTTTAACTTAATCACAGACCTCAGGCATATAAAGAAATTAAAATCTGGGACTTGTCCTTCCTTGGTGGTGGCTGGATTTTGGGAGGGGTTTTTTTTGTGTGTGTGTGTGTTATGTATAGAGTTGTTTTGTTTTTTTTTTCTAAAATTGTCCTTTTATCCCCTTTAGAATTATTGCAGTAAAGCAAAATGCCTATTTTTAATAGAAGTGAGTGCAGTATGGAGTACAGTCGTGCATTTATTTTTTTTTTTTTGACTGCCTGTACAAATTACATTCTACATACTATGCTGCAGTGTCTTAGTAGGCAGTCTGATTTATGGTTGAAGACAAATACCATTGCTACTGTTTTTGAGAGCCTGGGAAGGAAGGAAATAGGTAGTCTTTCTGGTTAGCTTTTTTTTTTTTTTCTGGAGTGCTCTGAAATGCTTGGCCTTTAGTCAAGAGAACAAAAGCCCTCTTGTTGGTTTATGAGGTTTTGGGGTGTGCCTATACCCTAAACATGTCGTAGTAGCATCTATTTTGGAAGCTTTATTTGGAGCTTTCATCAATGATGAGGAGGGAAGAGCTACTATCAACTCCTCTGCCTGGCCAATTTCTGGCTTAATCAGCCAAGAGGGAAACATCAGTAATAATGCATCAGCCTTGGCAAATCCTGCCTGGACAGGTCTTTCTGGCTTTGCAGAAAGAACGAGTTGTTAAGCAAGATTTTCTGCTAATCTCTGTGTAAATATGGCTGGTGGTATGTACAATGAGAAACTCTGGAAGTAAAAGATCAACAGGTGTTTTAACATAGGTAATGCTTCACTCTGCTGTCTTCAACTGCCCATCTAATATAAGATCCAGTTCAGGATTTCAGCCTGCAAGTCCTTTATAATGTCCTCTGAAGACTTGCCTTAGTTTTGCAAAGGGACCATGTGGCTGAGAACTGCTGAAAAGCTACATGTAAATCTGTGCAAATCACCTCATAGCTACGTACACTGAAATGATAGTAAAGCTTGCTCCAAATCAGAATATTTTCTCCAGCTCTTATGCTGTAGGTACGACTAAGTGACATCTTCTAATCCCATGCCTGTGTCTACAGGCATAAGACTGAAAATGGTTTTCTGTGTAGCTGTGGAGCCCAGGGCTGATGAAAATGCTGATCTCTCACTGCAGAGCCAGCACAGCACAAGCCTGGTGAGAAGGGTGCCCTCCTCTTTCTCACCATGCCCTTGTCAGCATTTCACCATGGCAAAAGGGGATGAGGATTGTTCCTTCCACAAGAAGCTGTGGCTGCTGCAGCAGCCTGCTCTCCCACAGCCTCCAACATGGATGTGTCAGAGGCGGCAGGGGATGCGTGGAATTTAGTAATCTGTAGGAGAGCTCAACAGGGTGCTGCACAGCTTAGATGTGCCCCTTCACTGGTGCAGGAGCTGTTGCTGGTTCTCAGGGTCTTTCCCACAGCAGCAAGGGGAACCAGTTTAAGCAACTCTTAAGTTGTGGTGAGGAAGGCAAAGATTGGGGTTCTTGGTTTTCTATTTATTAGAAAAATTGTCTAATAGATTTGTGTTACAAAGATGTTAGTGTTCTCACGTCTACAAGGAACAGGTTATTTAAATTAGCTTTGAAGGTTTGGAAACTTTCTTTTTCTGTGCTTGGCATTTTTAAAAAAGGCAACCTGAGAGAAAAAAATTCTTGAGAGTAGTTCTTGTATCCGGTGTAATTGTCTTGCACACATGGGATACGGAAGTCTGTGTTGACATCTGACGTTGTGAGAAGCATCTGGAGGTTTAGTGTGGACCTCGTCATCCTAGATGTTTCTAGGTGGTATAAGTGGACTCTGGAAGACCTGTTGGGTGACACCCTGGAGCTGTGTCCAAAGCTTGCCCTGCTGTGCAGGAGCTGCTGTCACTGAAGGGTGATAAGCCAGGCTTTGTTCATGTTGTATTCAATACCTGTGTATAGGGAGTGTGTGCTGAGGTTACAAAGCTGAGTGTTTCAGAAGTTTCAGACACCTGCACAACCTTCATTCAAGGTCCTTTGTCTTGTATGCCACAGACCAGTCCCTGATTCGTAGACAGCCTCCTTCTGCCTGCAGCTCCTTCCCTCCCAGCATGGGACAGAGAAGAAAAAAACCTTACCTTTTTGTGCCATTTGAGATGCCTTCCAGCACTGGGAGGTTCGCACAGTCCTGGAAGGTGCAACGGGGCCTGCAGGAGGCACACGTCCATCTGGAGCAGGAGCTGGGGACAAGGCAGGGTGCCTGAGGCATCCCAAGCAGTGATACGTCCCCGTGTTTAGGAAGCTCAACAGGGCTCCCCTGGCTGCATTGACTAGATTTCCCACTGATTAAAATAGGATTTTGGACACTGAGCTCAAGGCAAACGCCTGCCTAAAAGTAGGTGTCTTTGGAGCTGAATCCTTTGCTTTAAGCCTGTCCCTCTGGGTAGCTGGGCCTCTCCAGGAATGGGTTTTAAATTTTCCATGCTTGTGTGTGCTTTCTCTCTTTTCCTTTTCCCCTATTGCTGACTTCAGCTTGGGGCCAGGAAGCACACTGATATCCTGTAATTGCCTCTCAGATGTTAGCTGTGAAGTTGCTTTTGTATAATTGTCTTGTTTTGTTCTCAGCTTGTTTGTTCCCACAGCCTCCTATTACATTAGGACAATATGTCCCTCTCGGAAGGTTTTCTAAGCCACTGTAAGGTAATTTCATCTTGCTGACCAGGACACCATTGTCTGTAAGTGCATTATATGCAGGTATCCTTAGGGAGTTTTCATACTGTGTGGGCATTTATCAATAGCCTGGCTTGAAAGAGAAGAAGGTGACACAGGAATAGGAACTGGAGTGCTGTCTTATGCTGAGGGAATAGGTCCTTATTGTTTGTAGGTAGAATAGGTGTATAATTACCAGCAATTTCAAGCACTTTTTAACATAAGCACATCTCACATTTACATGTTGGCCTTAGGTCAATTTTTCTGCTATACTGTAATTGATAGGTATACAATCCTCTTTTACATAGAAAAGAACTGTGAATTTTGAACTGGTTTGACTGGTTTCTGTCTCATTGCATGATAGATATGGAATGTTTAATTTTAAGCCTTAATAGATTACACTTCATTCTCATTGTGCATGAGAAAATAAAATAAAATACACAGTCTGCAGGTTTTACAAACCATTACGTCCTTCCGAGATAGCACAAGTTTGAATAGTTGTGTATCTTGTGGATTTTGATTACTGTATCGTAATGCAGCTACTCCTTTGGTTTCCATTTCTCAAAGTGGCACGTGGAAAATCTTATTTCTAAAGCATTATGTTCAGCATGCATTCTCCTCTACACCCTGGATGGTATTGAGAAAGGATCTGATGATATATGTTACCTTTCATTTAATGACTGTCCAGGGTAGAATTAACAACTGGAAGAGAGTTGCAGTGCTCCAAGTGTGGAACAATCTAACTTTCATAGCAGTCATCAAGCGACTATGAGCAGCATTAAGAGGAAAAAAGTTTACCTGGAAGAATTTTTTTGGCACATAGTACTGTGCTAATTAGACAGCAGAAGTGGTTTTCTATATAGCCAGGTCCGCGCATTTAGTTGCATGACGGTGATGTCCGGGTGCTTATATACTTCAGAGCTGAAATAGCTGCTGTTGTATATGACCAGAGAAATACAGCTGCCTCATGCTCTGCTATCAGGAATTATGCTGCGTTTGATTTTTTTTCCTCCTTTGTAAAGCATCCAGAGAAATGAGTCCCGGCTGTCCCAGTCCAGGGACGAGTCACCTACTTGGTTGGGTTACATGGTGTCATTACAAATAAACAGAGGTCTCTTATTGGAACCATCAGCTGCAAAAATACGGGTCTGCAGCCTGAAGTCGTGGGGTTTGGTTTTTTTCCAGCGCATCTTATGGCAGCACTGAGATACTGAGGTTTCTTTCTGAGTCTCATAAATGTGCTGTTGTCACAGTAATTGTTCCCTTGGAAAATGCAGAAGATCTGCTGGCTTTACAATGTGCCTCTCTACTGTTTTATTCCAAAACTCATTCAGACCTACTGGAACCTGACATTATAGGTGCCATTTCAGTTAGAGATTGACTCCCTTGCTTAACATGTGTTGGAAGGACTGTTCAGCTGTTAACTGTTAACTTAGGAGTCTGAATTCAGACATAAAATCAGGGCTGTGAACAGCCCTCTGGAGGAGTATACCTCTCTTCATTGATCTGTAGAAGGACCTTTTGGTCCTAAATTTAGCTACTCTGAATTGAAGTAAAGTTAGGTGCTTGAAATACACAGTGACTTTCTGTCTCTCCATCTTCTTAGTCTCATCTGAGAGTGCTGCTGTAGTAAAGCCCTGAATTCGATAATCCAGCATGAGGCCAGTGAGTTCAAAATTACAAGTGAAGTCTATTTGTAGTGATTATGCTAATTGTACAGAGATATTGAGAGGGAAAGGAATGTGCATATGACTCTTTGGGGACTCACTTTGATCCTTTGCCTCCCTGTGCCAAGCGGAGAGGGACACAGAGAGTAGGAGTAGGTGCAGATAACGTTTGAAAAATACTTTACATTTCATCTGAGGCTGATGTTATGTTTTAGGCCATGGCACTTTTCACCAGGCCAGCTGAAACCCCCAGCCCATGCAGGAGGCACCATCGAGGTTGGGTGGTTGCAGTCAGCAGCAGAGCTGAGCACCGGCGTTGCGAGGAGCAGTGCCCTCCTGCTGGGCTCCTTGTCCTGACCAGCTGCCATGCTGGGCCCTTGCTGGAAGCTCAGAATGTATTGATGAATAAATACATGGGGCAGGAGCTGCCTTTAAACTAGTTGTCAGCTGAGAGGTGTGAAATCAGTGACTGATATCGCTGTTATGGAGAACCGATTTCACTTTTGCCACATCTAAATTGAATGATGTAACTTGTGCATTTGTGGGATAACCTGTCCGCCCACTCCAGATAAAGCAAGGGGCTCTCCCATGTGAAATCCTGGCTTTTGGGAGGGGATGAAGGGGCAAGCAGGTGATGGATATTAGTCATATGCTTTATATACCATGTTAGAGAGCACTTTGCAACAACCTATGCATGGCAGAATAAAGGAACATGAAAAGGTTCATCATTAATCCACTCTGGAAGCCATCTCTCATGTAAGGGAGATGGCCTGGGCCTGTCGATGTCCCACTGGGGAAGTGGGGTAATCCGGGTGCGACCCTGTTGCAAGGGAGAGCTACCTGTCTTTAGCTCTGGCCTCGCTCCAACCTGAATCCCATGCCTGGGCTAGAGTGCCCACGTCTCCTTCTTGGTCTTCCCCTGCTTAAATGGTAACACCTTTAGTTTTCTTGAGTAGGGACATCAGCTGCTGGCATGCATAGCTTTTGCTGGCAGGGTCTGGTAGCTCTGAGAGCGAGGGATACTTCCATCTTAACCAAAACGTGTCAACACAGATTACGTTGTTAAAAGAAGTAAGCCTTTGAATCCCCAACACTACGGTCGTAATCCCACAGTCATTACAACATCAAGCAACAAGTCTGAAAAAGATGTCAAGTTTGATGCTGTTGCTTGGGATGGCTTCAAGCCAAAGCAGCCAAGCTCCATGGGCGGCACGGGACCACAGCTGCGTCCTGTGCTTTCTTCTGAGGTGCTGAGGTTTCAAAGAGTGGGAGGATGAGGGCTCTGGTGGGATACTCTGCTTTGCTTTGGCAAGCCCTCAGGGTATTTACTGCAATAATGCATTCAGAAGGGAAGTAACATGGCAAATAGCTGCCATAAGTGGAGGTTTCACGGTATCTTCTGTGCTTTGCTTGAAAATACAAGCCTGAGACTTGACGTGTGCCAGGATCACTGTGAATACAAACTGAATCTGTGTTTAATTCCTCTTTAGCATTGGGGTATAAACAAGGAGTATGTGCCCTGGAAATTTTTCCAGCTGCTTGCAGAGAAGCAGTAATGGAAGCTCAGTGTTGAGATTGATTGATTACTCACAGATTATAGAGCAGCAATTGCAGACAGTTTTACTGTTTAAACACTGCTTGGTATTAAACCACTTTTATAGCAGACTAGAAAGGCAGATGTCCATTTAATCTGTTTGGCTCCTTCAGTGCTGCATAATGTCATGAATGACAACCTTCTCCGGCAAAACAGAAACCTTCAGCTGCACGATCCAGCGGAGTAGGCTTGGAAGTGAGGGAGAAGCTTGCTCCTTTTAGTGACTCCTTTGGTGAACGTGAGCTTTAACTTTCAAATGATAGGGCTGATTATAAATTGCTAATAGGATAAGATATATCTTAGGATATATAGGATACTGGTTATAAATCAATAATAGGATGTTAAGTTGATTTCCTAAGATAGTATAAGGTGGAGGGGTGGTGTGAGGTATCCTAAACGATCCCTTTATTTGAATCTCATGTATTGGTTTAAAAAAGAAAAGACAAAAAAAGCAGTACTATTGCAGCCTGTCCCTCAGTGAGGTTTTGTGGTCAAATCTTTAAAAGTGCCACTTTTATACTTTGCTTCAGCAAATGCTGACGGACTGCAGTTGGCTGTTACAAAACCAAGCGCTTTCCATTTTGTGTTGCCTCTGAACTGTGGCTGTAATGAGCACAGAGAGGGGAAGAGCACAACCCCCTTTCGTCCTCACAAAATGAGGTTTCGAAAAACCAGGCCCCGTTGGCTGGTCAGTGCTAGCTGGACTTGCTGCAGAGCTGGTACAAAGCAGGCTGGGAGGAGTTAACGTCCAGCGGGTGTGTGCCCGGGGACAGCTCACTGGAAACTTCTCCTCAGCTTTCCGATGACAAAATGAGGTTTTTCACTCTGAATGCAAATGGTGTGCCACTTCAAACCGGCCCTACTGGGAAAGTAATGAAGAAAACACTGCATTGTCTGTAAAGGCAGGCCGCTACTTGCCTGCCGGGTCGCCTTTGGCTCCTGGCACCGTGTGCTGCCTGCCCGAAGCCGGCGGCCGCCGAGCCGGTCCGTGTGAGGAGCGGCAGCGTCCCCGGGCCCTGATGGCTGCCGGTGCCCTGGGCCACGGGGCAGGTGGGACAGACCCTTCCCTCTCCCTCCTGCTCCGTGGCCTGCTGTAGAAGATGGAGTGACCTCCAAAGCAGATTTCAATAACATTAGACTTGCAGAGCGTGGCCTGGTCTTTCTTTTCAAAATTGTGAACAGGCTCATGGAGGACATGGTGTTTGAGCAGAAAATAAAGAGCGAGTCCTGGCTTTCCGGCAGGCTTTGTGGCAGGTGGGGCTGTCAGCAGAGCCTCCTGACTCTGCCCTCACCCCGGTCATTGAAAACCGAGGCGTTATCCCACAGCTTTGCGCTGTGTTTTGGGGGGTTTATGTCACCTTTTTGGCGTTGTTCTTCACAACCGTTCATTTTTCCCCCCTTCAAACTAATTTTAAAAGAATGAAATGGAGGCTTGTTAAGCCTTTCGGTTGCATAACGTGCTGTATCTGAGCCGTAAGCCAGTAGTAATCTGCTCTCGCAGCCCATCAGAGGCTTCCCTGGGGGACTGCAGCACGAGCCTATGTGTGCGCACACGTAATTAATGGAGGACGGACAGCCCCTGCCAGGAGCTGGACCGGGGCCTTCAGTTTCTGTCAGCTGTTAAGCGAGCAGTTTCAGCACAGCAAACTCTTGGGGTGCCGGTTTATCTTGGTAAGCCAATTTTTCTACAAGTGAAGTGCAGCTACGTGTTTCACTGGATGAGTATCATTAGTTTTCATGGGATGTGTCCACTATGGACTCATTTTTTAAAAGAAATGAAATGAGCTGATGACTCTGCTTTATCAAAATGACAGTAGCTGTTGCATTCTTCTGTCTAATGGTCTTTGTTTATCGTGTCGTTATGAAGTCGAATGAACTTCTGAGTGAATTTTAAGAAGAGGCGTCAGCTACAGACATGAATTGAGTTTTCAGCAGGAATGATCTTCACCTTCTCAGTTCTCAAATGCTTCCTGGTCATTGTCTGCCTTCATTCAATTATTGTCCCTGAAAATGGCATATGAAAGTACCTTTCTGATCTCTTCTGTCTGGTCAAAGCGAGTAAACAAATACTGCTTGCCATGATGTACCATGCTGCAATTGTCTCCTTATAGTTGTCTTCCCCAACATGCCATAAAAAGCTGCCTCCATTTGTATTATTTGCAGAATGGTATTTATCAACAAGTTCTTGATCTAATTTGCTCATGTATGTTTGTAAGAAAACCTGATTTACACATGTCATGCCCTGCCCTGTGAGGAAAGGTTTATTCTTGATCAAAATGTCTGATTTCAGAACTTAAATACAATATTATTACACGATAGAAAACTCCTCTGCACTTTCTAGCAAAGCCACATTACAGGTGCATTCTATCTACCTGTATAGATGCATATGTTAAAATGTCGTTTCACGTTGCATTGCTCTCATTTGAAACAGTCCTTGACCTCTCTGTTTTCTTAGATATACATATGCAAGTGTACTAGTAATGTTGCAAAACTATTCTGTGTTGTCTTGCTGTGGCAGATCTGAATGTCTTGCCGTATGGTCTCCCTAAGCCGAGTCTTTACACCTCCCCTCTTTGTCCTCGGATTTTTTTTTAAGCTCCCAGGACCCAGGGAGGTGAGCAGGTTTGTGCGAGGTCAGGTCTATTAAGCAGCCAACATTTGTAACACTTAGGCTGATGAAACCCCTTTTTGCTTGTTCCATTTCTGAGTGCCAAGTGACCCTTTTACTGAAGCAAACAGAAACGGGAACTAAGCAGCTTTCTAATGCCATCAGTGTAGCAACCTTTTTTATTGCTTCCAGAGAAAACCCTGTGGTTTGAATTAAACTTTTGTTATTAATCTGGGGAAAGCCTTGTAAAGTGCAATTGCTTTGGACATATCTGCAATGAAACTTTAAGAAAATTTGTCCATTTGATTGACGGCTGTATGGAGCAGATTATGTGCTGTATTTTTGAAGCAGAACTGTCAGAAATAAGGTGCAGATAACTGGAATACATTTGTGCTTTATCTAGAATAACTCAGGGTTGACAGGTTACTTATCTATTGTGTCCACTATTTTTGCCAACACTTAACCATGTTAAGTAGCATAAAGCTGCCAGTGCTGAATTAGTTGCTTCTGTAAGACATTGCTTAGAAGGTGGTTTTGTGGTATTTGCAAACTTTACTGAATTGATGACTTTAGAAAACATCTGTTCTTTCTATTCACTCTGCAAGGTACAGGTTTAACAAGGAAATAGGAAAGTTGATCCAACATCCAGAAATAAAATATCACTAGCAGAGATTTTGTGGACTCAATTTGTATCAGTTTAAATCTCTTTCTTTTACCCTTCTCCCAGGGCAGCTTCCTCTGCATGTCTTGGCCCTCAGCTGAGAGTCTAGTTATCAAGTGTGATACAGAAGTTGGTATCAAATCTAAATCTCTCAGTGCCTGTGTGGGAAGTCACTTGAGTGCATTTTATAGTATGCCTTTGGATTAAAACAGGGTAGGTCTTAGTCATTCTTATGACACCAAGGAGTAGTATGGGTCACTGGCCAAACAACCTTCCAGAAACTTCAAAGTAAAAGGACGTGCAAGAATTGCTTCCCCAAAATGGATCACCCTGTAAATATTTTTGATAAGTAAGAAAGTAGAAGCAGCGTGGATCTGGCTGCTCGACTGCGGCTATTCATAAATTACAATCCAAGGAAGACTGCTGCGCTAGCACTGGCCTTCTCAGTTGATACCTCCAGGCATGAGCCTGCAGAAGACCATGAGATTGCTTTTTGATGTGTGCTGATATGTGTTGAGTTGAGGTTTGCTTTTCCTACCATGCCACAGAAATATGGTCCTCAAGCTGGAGACCTTTATCTGATACGGGATTTAAGAATAAAGCAGAGTGTTTGGGTTTTGAGTTTGAAGTATGAGAAATTTACCTTTCTTTTTCTTTTTCCCTTCCTCACGTCCTAAGCCAGGTAATGTGTTTTCTTACTCAGTAGGTAAATACACTTGCTAGCTTCTGTTTCTGAGAGAGAGAGAGAGAGAGATGTAAGTGCCAACAAGGCAAAAGAAAGTGTGCAAGTTAAATAGCATGGTCCGGAAAATATGTGGATTTGGTCTATTTTGTCTGCTGTGCATTCACATTGCCCCCTCTCAGGAGGTGGCTTAGGTGCGTAGCCAGATTCCTGGCAGCCGGGCAGTGATCTACAGGATATTAGAAGCATATCAGGAAAGTGGAGAAAAAAAGAAATGAAAAGGGAACTTGACAGACCCCTTTCTCATTTCTGCTTAGTACTGCCCCGTTTTGTGCTGTATTGTAAGCAGTGCTTTAGCAATAATACAGACAAAGCCTAACAAAGAGACTTGCTTGCTGGCAGAAAGTTGCTTAAAATAACTTACTGAGGATAAAGAGGCTGCCCAGGTCAATAATGCTGTGAAATCCTCAATGTGTAACAGCTCCAGGAGGTTTTGTAGGCATATGGATTTTTAAAAGCTTTAGGCTGTTGATAAGGCAGTAAAGATTGTAGAGGGCTGCTAACCTTGTATTGATGGTGCTGGGACAGTTTTATGAAGATGTGGAGTTTGGCTATAGAAATACTGAAATCTTTGTTCCCTTCAGCAGAACTCTGATTTAAAGTATGAATGCTAGAAAGAAAGGGTTGTTCTTTGTTAACAGATATTTAATACTATTAGGAGTCTTTGTTGTATTTTACTCTTCAGTCAGATCTATGACTGTTAAAAATGCTGTAAAACAACTTACCTGGCTTGCTATCCTTCAAATCAAGGGAAGTTATCCAGTAGAGTGTAATTTATCCCTACCTTCATTATGAATGTAATTATTTTGATTCTAGTTTTATGTAGCATTATTTTTAAAACATCAGCTGAAGGTAATCAATATGAAGCTTATTTCAGCCAGTTTTCATTAAAGGTAGCCAATCGTGATAACTGGGAGAGATTATGTTACCAGTTCACTAATCCTTCAGTTAAAGCAGCAGCTTTTTGACCATGCTTTAAACCAAAAAATTGTAATGTGCTGTTTGAAGATGGTCCCTTATGTAATTCCAGTTGAAACTTCTATTTTGAGAAATTCCTATATGTTCCTCTTCAGAGTTGTTAGATCCATGTTCTGCCACATCCACATGCACAGCTCATAAGGAGGGAGTAGCACAGGGGAAAGGGGCAGGAGCTGGGGTTCTGGTGAGGAGGGGAACGTCTGTAGAAAATCAGGTGTCAGCCTTTCCACTGCTCGTGGAGTAACTCTTTTAGTTTAGTGTACCCTATATTATGCGGTTTCAGCTTGATGCTTTCTATGTACTTTTGTGGGTATTTTTAAGAGCAGACATATGTCAGATGGTTCTTCTCAGGAATATGAATGCATGTTAATCATTATGGTGCATGGAAGTGTCCTAGAGCAGGTATGGAGGCTCACAGCAGACTGCCTCACCGAGGCTCTGCCTCGTTTTCTCTTGCTGTGCAGTTGATATGGGTGGGGTCAGGCAGCTGCAAAACCGAAATTCCTAACAATATAGTTCAAATTCTCTTTTAGTGATTCTGCTCAGTATATCCATCTAGTTTCCAAATGCAGCCCTGGGATGTATTTGCCTTCAGAAGAAATCGTCCCCTTGGTTCCCTTGCCCAGTATGATGCTGCGCTGCAAGCCCGAGGGAGCCACCAGAAGAGTCAAAGATGGAGGGAGGGCAGGAGGGAAAACCCTTCCTTCTTGCCTCAGCCCCACCTGGCTAGGAAGTTGGCTGGTGCTGCAGGCAGGGTGCCATGCCCCCCCCCCGCCCCAGCCCAACCTGTCTGTTGTCTTTGGCTGGGGAGTCAGGTGGGCTTGAGTCGGTGATGCACCAGTTCCTTCTTCCTGGTGGAAGGAGGGGAGTCGTGCCTGAAGGGCAGCATACCAGACAGAAGACTGCTCCTGAAGCCACGTAGCCTGTACAAGCCGCTGTATCTCTGATTTCACTCAACTGCTTTTATAGTAGAAGTTATTAGAGTGATGCTTTATCCCATCTGAAGTAAACTCATTCCTTATCTTTGTATGCATCAAAGAGGATATGAACACCAAGCCTTTGTAGCAAAAATTCAGTTAAGTAAGACGAGATCAGAGTGCCGAATCCAACAACTTAATCTTGTAGACCAGTGAGATGAGTGGGAGTTGGCACCTGGCAACAGCAGTAAAGTCATCTTTGTTGTCTTACTGTTTGGGGATCTGGGATACGAAGAGGTATCTCACAAGGATG
The DNA here is from genome assembly GCF_000737465.1 of Haliaeetus leucocephalus. NCBI lineage: Eukaryota > Metazoa > Chordata > Aves > Accipitriformes > Accipitridae > Haliaeetus > Haliaeetus leucocephalus. The sequence continues at coordinate 19,530,642 of NW_010972991.1, read as the reverse complement.
TACCTGGTCGCTCAGTGCTTTCTGTGTTTGCTGTCTCTGTCTGAGAAGACTACACCAGTGGAAAGAGTAGCAGTGGTACCATTTATCCTTTTGGCCTCAGAGATTATGGCTTTTGCCCTAATTTAACCAAGTTTTGGATTTACTAGTGCTTTTCCTGCCAGAGGACAAACTGATCCCCTAGCTCTGTGCTTCCAGCCACCACCCAACAATTTGGAAGTAGTTACCTGAAAGTAGTTACCTGAATAAATGAGTCTTCTGACTGCAGGTGGCAAGCAGAAGTGTCCACTGAGAGATTCGCAGACCTTGTTGTTCAATAAGTCCCTAGCGAATAACAGATTACGCATTCAAGAATTGGAAATGCTCACTCCTTGAGCTGTAAAGTCTGATTCGTCCTCATCTTTGACAAACTTCAGTTGCCATACATAAACTTTGCTAGTAATATTTAATTGGTGCTAAATGTAACTTTAATAATACACTTGTTTTATATGTAATTTCCCTGTTTATGCGAAAGGAATGTAATTGACTGAGACAGTTTACTGCCAATTCTTGCTACTAATGGCAAAAATATCTTAATTTAAATGATTTCACATTAGTTGATTCTGGGTTCCTCACATGGGGTTATTTTGCTGAAATCCACAGACTGGAAAGGAATCAATATGGGGCTTTTGAAACTGGTGGAGGTTTGCAGTGCTCCCACTACGATTGATTACAGCTGCTTTTGTAGGGCTTTAAAAAGAACAATCTGTATTAAAAACATCATTCTTTGGTATGAGCTCGAACAGCTCCAAATAGGTTTCCATGGGGGCTGCCCTGCAATTTGACCACTTCAAGGGATTGCAGTAATCACCAGTGGGCCAGGGCAGCGAGGCAGAGGAAAGGCTATTAGGTGGGGAGTTATTGGCATGCATGCCAAAGAGGTTACCCTGGCAGCTTTAATCATTCATCCACATTCTCAAGAGGAGGGAGGAAAATATAAGTGTTAGTTCTTCTGATTGATTAGGAAAAAGGATCAGTAAAGCATGAAAGGAGAGGGGAGGTGTGCGTAGAAGAGCCAGTGCGTGTTAGATTTAAAAGCACTGACTGGGGCAGGTACATCTAGTTATGACCTCTATACCAAAAGCTACCTGCTTCTTCCGTTACTGTCAAATTTGTGACTGGCAATTCAAAGACAGGCTAACCTCTTCATTCAGCATTTTCAAAGGAGCACATTTAACTTCTTGGTCACGGCTATGCCTTAAATTTAACCTGTCTGCACATGGGCTGATGTGTCCTTAAAAAACTGATTAGCATTTTGAGCTGTGACAACGATTTGCATGGTGGTTTTGATCCTATTTTTGGTGAAACCAATGGCTGCTTTTTGGAAAACGTGCAGAAAATTGCTATGCTAATTGAGATAAATCAATCCGTGATGCACATTGCTGGCTGCTGGCTTCTGATGCTGTTTCGCCTGCACATTGCCCTTTAATATTTCAATCTGGAGTAGCGCTTTGGAAGCTGATTCAGCTGTAGCCATTCTAAAATAGTTTCCCTGTTGTATCGTGCCTACGTCAAAGGCAGAGTTGAAGAATAAACTGTTCTTTGCATGAATTGATGGCTTGGCATGAAAGCTGAAAGGGCTTTCAATCTTTTAATTTTGGGATTCCCGGAGAAGCTTTGGTATTAAACTTCTGCTTTTACGTGGGAAATGAGAATTGCTGTGTACTGTACCTTGACTGTTAGGCAGTCTTGAGGTTTTCAAGGTAAAGGAGACAACTGAACTGCAGCGTTCAGTTCTGGGTTTCACCTACAAGGAGAGAAAGACCTGTCGGTGCCGAGTGAGGGAATGTGATACAGTGTCAAATCAGGGGGTCCATGTAAACAGCACAGCAGTACTGTTTCCTTGGGTTGGCATATCAGATTTGCCCTGCCCCTCTGTCATTCCTAAGTAACCATTTTTAAGTTGGAGTAAGTTTATGTGGTCACTGAATTAGGAAGATCGCCTGGTCCTAACCGGTAGCCTGTGTGGAGGTGATCTGACCACGCAGGTCCTCAGATGTACGTCTGGGGAAGGACCAACAGGTCTGGTCCTCTCTCGAGAGTGGGCTTTCAGCACGAGCTGCTGCAGAACTGCAGGAAACCTTTATTGCTGGAGAAAGAAAATAAAATGCTGTAGTTGCATATCCTATGATCCAGGTAGCTTTTACTTGCTGAGCTGTGAGATGAGGCTGTGGGACTTCTCCTGAGGAGACTCTGCCCAAGTGAAGAACTGCTCTTCACTGGGGTATACTGGTGGCAGAGATCCACAGAGGTAAAGGTTTGTTTTTTCAGAAAATTCTGCGTAACTGAATGAAGAAGTAGGCATCTTCTGCAGGGTAGATGATTAAGGCATCTTTTGTAGGGGCAGACCCAACTATGGTCTCGCTCAGCTAGCAGTCCTTTAATACTACTTCACGTGGGCTTGAGCCTAGCTGGATAGCCTAGGAGGCCTAGGAGGGCTGTTGGGTAATTGATGAGGATCTCTTTTTGTTCATTTACTAAATATCTGTTGTAGTTGGACAGCATCGAACAAGTTGTTTGGTCTGTCCTTCATCACAAATAGTGCTGTTGATACTTGTGTGTAAGGATAGAAAGCTCTGGCTGATCTTGCTGCCTTGCTTGCTCGTCTCCCTCCTGCATCTTCATACAGCAACCTCTGTCTCACCCTGGGCAACACAGTTTCTGGACAAGGGATTAGATTAATAGACTAAAGTTTGGTCTCTGCGTGCATCTAGTAGATAAATGATGCACAAGTGGAAATTTTCACAGACTGTGAAAAGAAGTGGAAAGATAGAAGCTTTTTGCATTGGAATTTACCTCAAATAGGCCAGAACTTTAGAGGACGTTTATCTTTCTCCTCAAGGCAGGACAAGCCTCAGCTCCAAAGCTGTAAGCAGGCCAAAGACCCACTACACGGATCTGTGAGCCTTTATAATGGGAAGAAAAACATTTTCAATTAAGCTTGAACAAGTTCTCCTGTTATCGTTTTAAGTTCTGTTATCACATAATGTACCATACGGCATGTAATTACACATTAGGGAATATTTCTAAAGGCACAGATGACTGTTAGAAAACAGGCACATGAGTTTCTATGACTTTGTGAAGAGTGCGAACTTAAATCTATCAACTGCAGCACTGTAATTTCTTTGGTGCGTGGCCGTAAGTGAACAGTAGCTGACGTGGTGGTGGCTTATTGGTGTCTCCTTACCCCAGGGGGCTCTTTGCCTTGGAGCGTTTCCCTGTGAGCACCATGGATGCCGTGTATTTTCTTTAGTGCAAGCCATGACACAGACTGCTGAAATGCCTGACACCAGCAAGAGCTGTTTTATTAATGCCGTCCCTGTCAAATACGCCTCTGTTTTGGTAATTAGTCTGGCGTAACAGACTGTGCGCATCTTAAAAGCCAGCATATTTTGACTCTTGGCTCTGACATGAGGCAATCTCTGTAAATCAGCTCTTTTGGTAGACTCCTCTATTGTTGAATGCTAGCAGTAGTAGAAGCAGTTTGCAGTACTTGTGTTTATTTTGGGCTCTCCGCCTTTCCTCGGCAGCCACGAGCGGTCAAACCCTTTCTTTATCTGTCGTGAGGGATTGGAAGCCTAAAGCTATAGTTTTGTGCAGCATCAGGAAGTTCTTCTGCATGAGGTACAAGGAGCGTGAATAATCTTTCTGGCATGTGCTCCAGCCACGGTAGTGGCTCTGCACTGCACCAGACAGGATCTCAGCCTGCTGCGCCGCTGCTGGCACCGGCGCCGTCCCCGCGGGTAAACACCCGATTTACAACAGCACTAGTAGGGCCACCCGTACAAAGCTGATTTACTCTTCCACCCTTACCTGAAGAAGGGCAGCAAACGTCCTCTAAGATTTTAAAAATACCTTTGGAAACGAGCTCTCTGGAATGAGTCACCGCGATCAAAGCTTGTTATTTAATTGGCAAAGCCAGCGGTGGGGGAGGCGGTGGCTTTTGCAAATTTGGTCCAGGCAGTTCCCATCGTGAGGCTGGTTTTCGCATTGGGCACGTGGATGAGCAGAAGGACTGGCACGGAAAGGCGGCAGCCTTGGAGAGTGCTTGGAGGGTTTTAAGCTGTTCCGAGGTAAAACTGGGAGATGGTAACCATGTCAAAATGATTCGGGGGAAATGAGCAATGCAGATGTTGGCTTCTGTATGAAACCCTTGCTCTCAAACTTGGAAAATTCAATCTGGGGCCTGTTGTTATGGAAATAATATTTTTGCTGTGATCACAGTTACCCAGACCATGGTGTAGTGCAGCTTTCCGGCAGCCAGTACCCACTCCACTGACATCACCATTGTGCAGGCAGTATGGTTTCTCCAAGGAAGAAAATGGGGAGTGCTTAGATGGTTATACTTAAATTACATCACTAATTATTAGCATCTTATTTCTCAAAAAATCCCACAACTGCCCACCACCGTGCCTCCCACCACCACTTCTGCTGAACGCCCCACCACAGTTGGCACAGTGCACTGAGGTGGGGTTTGCTGGGAAGACTTTGGCCTGCTAGTCCTTAAAAATGGCCATCACCACCTTGAAAGGAAATAATGGGGACTACTTCTCTCCTTTTCTTCTGTGCCCAGCTGTAGGGCATATCAGTGAAACAAAAGAAAGGCATCTGTACTAAGACAATTAGTGGCAAACATGCTTTGTAAAGTAAAATCCTCCTTCAAAATTACGTTGTTGTAGCAGGGTACACGTGGGCAGCATAGGGATGTGCCAGCTGAAGGAGGCTGATGAGCGCTGTCAGAGCCGGCAGAGGCTCATCTCTGAGAACCAGTAATACGATGAGAAATGGAAGATGAATGCTCTTCTGGTTAGCACATTTCTCTGCAAAAACCTAGTGCTTTGGGGTGTAAATCTGATTTTCAAGTTTGGCGCTGTAGAATTTTTTTGTTTAAAATCATGACTCTTATTCCTGGACAAGGTTAATGAACTCTTAATGGGAGAGTCTCACCAGTGGAATAGTTTTCCTGGTGTGATGAGGTAAAGCAAAGAAATGGTGAACAATGATAGGAAGATACCTGCCAGCTCCGGGGCTGGCAATGCTGAAGTCTGTTAGGACTAACTCCTGTTGGGTGGCAGATCGTAGTTCCTTTTGCAGGGAGCCTGGAGGGAAATACAGCTTCTTCATCACACAACTGCCTTTTCTCCAGCCTTCAATGGGAGTCTGCAATGGCCCTCGGGCTTTAGGTGAATGCATTCAGGTAGTTAGCTTTCCAAAAATGTAGTGTGTATGAAGAATGCATCACTTCAGTGAACTCAGACTGACCAGCTGAGCATGCTTTTATACAAGCATGTATAGAACAGCACTATCTGTTAATAGGAGAGGAAAATCTGTTTTCTTTCTCCTTCTTACATATCGGATCACTGCCTAATCAACAGCTGTAATGCTTGCAAATTTTCAGAGCCTTCTGGCTTAGATATTTTTGATCTAACATCACTTTTAAAATATTAGTCTCTGGTTCTGTGCATACTAAACGGGTTACATCTAAAAGACTTCCATCTGGGGAAAAAGGGAGGCAATGTACCGTTAATAACCCAGCTGCAAACCTCAAATTCTCTGTCCCATGCATATACCCAAAAAGGCAGAGAACAGAAATTTGAGTGCATCTGTAAGTAATAAAATGTTTCCTTCCATATGTCAGTTACTCATTGCTCTTCTGTCTGAGTTTCGAACAGCCACGACAGCCATGGTAGACATTACTTCTCCACTGCTCCTCACACCAGCTTTCTTGGCTTCATCCACATGGCACAAAAAGTCTTTAATGTCTTACTCCTAAATCATCCCCACGTAATGGGAAGACTGACTGTAACAGCAGCACTGGAAAAGGGAATGGCTATGACAGGGCACTTTGTACTTTTTTTTTTTAATGAAGTGCACCATCCTTTCCCAACCTTCCTATTGTCTGAAGATTGTTTCCAATTTTTTGCCATTGTAATTTTGATGAATGATTTATGCCTTTCATGAGATGATGAGTCAGAAAAAGCTTTTTTGCTTTTTTTTTTTTCCTCTCATTTAGTGTCAGAATGAGGGGTTTTTTTAAGTATGTCCTGGATGATCTAAATTAATTGAATTAAAAAATAACTTAAAATGTAAGTTTTAGTAAAATAAAGACATTGAGATTTCAAATTCAACATATTACTGGTATGGGAGTATCTTTTATCTAGTACTTAATGGGTGCTAATCTACACTACATCCATGAGATTTAGATTTATGCTAGTGTAGTCAATAACCAGACAGGAATCAGTGATCATTGGCATGTAGCATGTGAAGTATTTAGGTCACAGGATTTTGCAGCATTATATTCTTGGAATAAAAACGTAAGTGGGATAACAATGATGGATGAGAATGCAATCTCTGTCAAGAGGTAACGAGCAGTTTTTGTGGCTTCAGGGCCAGATTAAAGGCCTGATAACAGAGACATCCTTGCCTGGTGTTCCTGCCGTTTTAGTAGATCTGAAAATAAGGCTGTTATATAAAAGTGACATGAGGGCCCTCATTTCAATTGTTAGCCATAGGAAATAGTCCCTTAAATATTTGGCCTTCATAATAACTAAAAATAGATCTGTGGAGTTGGAATTTGCAAACTTTTTTATTTTTCCTCCTAAGCATATTGAAGTGCTAGTACAGACCTTTCTCTGTCCAAGCCTACTGACAACAGACTTGTTTTTCCAACTTGTCTTTTGTGAACACCCTGGAAGTAGTCCACAGGCCCCCATGGATTCCCAGCTGACAAGCGAGAAAATGTTTCTAGAGCAAATATTAAATCAAATTTATTTTTACTTAGCATAAAATTGCAAAGCTCGGCTTCAGTGCTTGATACTTACTTAAGCACCATGAAGAATTCTTTTATTTCCATTAACCGTCTCTCATTTTTCTAAGCTTAATCTTCACAGAATTATTTTTAATGGCTGTGCATTTCTTGTTGACTGTTGGGCTTTTCTTTTTATTTTTAACCTTAAGGCAGTTTTCATTCCAAGTGGCCTAAGGCAGCTACATGTTTCTGAGCAACTGGGAAAAGAGATGCAAGCTGTGAGTGTACAGGGGGTGCCCCTACCCCAAGTGTATTAGCCAGCTTGCAAAAGAGTCTCTTTAGGGACAGTGCAATGCATTTATCTGTGCAAATGCTTGGGGATTTTTAAGCTTGGGTATGCTTCTTTGTGCCTTTGGTTTGAGAGAGTGCTCCTGTCCTGCCTGAGTTCTACTAGACGAGAATCATTTGTACTGGAAATAGGCTGAAGCAAGGGGCCCTGGCCAGAGAAGCTGCAGAGCATCTTACTCAGGTGGAGCTTGATGTCTGATCTGAATGCATTTGGAGTTCACTATACCATATATTTCTCCCTACAGTAAATATTGTACTGGATCTGTAAGACTGTGGGGAATAGTTTTCTCATTCTGATGGAGTTGTGCCATCCACAATACTAGATATTAAATAATTTTTCACATTGTATCTTTGCATCCCCAGAATAAAATACAATGGATGCTCAAATTGCTGCTGAAAACTACCCAGGCTTTTCTTCCATTTCTGTTCCTCTGTTTTCAGCTGGTTTAACTCTTGAGAACATCTCAGCATAGCTAGAAATGAGAGCTTTTGGCAGCTGAAAAGCCATAATTCATCGAAAGAAAGGGAGTAAATATGATGGTGGGGAGCCTGGCTGACTAGGCGCTTGCAGCTTGGGCTGGGTTGGGTTAGCTGCTCAGCTGTCTTACAAAAACTGAATCTTTAGAAGAACTGTCAGGGATCATTTGTGTCTTGTCTGAGTCCTGTGAGGCTCGAAAGAGCAAGAAAACAGGGTTGTTTGTTTTGGAGCAGGGGGATGTTTTGGATTTTGTTTGTTTTTTGAATTCTGCGAAGTTTGCTTCTGATATAGACAGATGTGGGAAATGGCCTAGGGAATAAATTGATTCGTAAGTTCATACGTTTATTCAACACTAAAAATTCTGGGCATGGATGTGTGATACTTCTGTTCTCATGCAGACTAGTTTTCATTCACTAACATTTGCAAACTCAGGCTGTTTCTCAGCTGTTGCCACATGCTATTGGCATTTCCATTGTTAGGAAATTTCTCCAGGTAGGTCTTCAATTTTTTTTCCCAGCTTGGCATTGGGTAACATTTACTGCCTCTGATATCCTTTGAGTATTGTATGCCTTTTCTATACTCATGGTCAGCCACCTGCATTTCCTTTTAAGTATGTTTTGTTTTTTCCTGCCTGATACTGAGGAGTGGGCTGTTTTGTACCACAATTGTGGCTGAAAGTAAAATGATGTGAAGGGGTTTGGTCCATTGTGACAGCCTGATCAACAGTAGGATATTTGTCCTGTGACAGGGAGTTGTTTTCCTATACGGAAACAGTCTCAGCTGTGTCTTAATTACAATACCATCTATACACCTACCAAGTTACTTCAGGCCTTCCTTTGGAGACATCTTTTAAAGGAATTAAGTCATTTAATGGTGACCAGACATTGTCTTCAATTTCTGCTTTGGACTGCAGCCAGTTCCAGGCAGACCGTGTGAACTAGCAGCAGCAGATGAGAGCAGGCTTTTTGTAAACCTATCTTAAAAACAGGGCTTTTTTTCCCCCCACATACCCCACAGGTAAAAGCTGCCATAGCAAGAGTAGACTTTGACCAGGTATTGTGTTGTTTTTCTTTTCCTCTGTAGAAGAAAAACACCGTAACACTGTTTTAGTTCAGAGCTGTTCAGAGAAGTCTTAGGTACCCTCAGTGCAAAGGTTTTTTACCCTGAAATACGCAGGATGGCCTTTCTGCTTTCCATGAAGAATCATTTTTTATTGTAGATCAAACTGAAGAGCAGTTTTCTGCTGTGAAGAAGCTTAGAAGAGGAATCTGTTGACAAAAACCTCCTAAAAAAAAAAGGCACAAATGTCTTCAACAATATTTTTTAGACCTCTGGGAAAAAATTTGCCTCAGAAAGTCAGATGTGGGTCTTTCCATACAGGAGTTACCCCTTTCACAGTTTGGTACCACTTTAGGAAAGCTACAGTGAATGTTGGGTAGCATAAAATGGGCAATCAATGCCATGCAGTAAAAAGTAAGGTGGAAACCCTTAGGACACAGAGCAGCAGGTTTGGGTGCTTATATGAGATACAGAACAGATATATTTTGGTATAGCATTTTGATATTTGGCTTTTTGACTTAAAACTCCATTTGCAACTGCCATACTTTTTCAACAAGTCATGGCAAATGGGCATTCACAGAAATGCTGGTAAAGGTAATAGTAGTAATAGCAACAGGTACCTTCTCAGTCATCAATACATGGCTCCCATTAGGAAGTCCTGGTTTTGGCTGGAATAAAGTTCATTTTCTTCTTAGTAGCTTGTATAGTGCTGTGTTTGGGATTTAGGATGAGAATAATGTTCATTTAGGAATTGGAGCATCTTGCCTGACCAGAATTTTGGAGATATGCTGTCTGATCTGGCAGGAAATGTCATAATCCTTAATCAACAGCACTGTCTTGGAAACATTTGTATTCTGTAGTCCCAGTTGTTCATTCTAACTTGTAAAGAGTTTTGTGAGGTTTGGTTCGATATACCTCTGAGATGGTTTTTGATGCGTGCTCTTGTTGCTTCCCATTTGAGATCAAATGACAGACCTCACGTGACAGCCTATAGGTATGTGTATTTGAGATCCTGACAGAGGGCTTCAATCCTAGGATTTGCTTCTCTCTTGTTACAGAAGCTCTGCAGAGTATATTGCAAATCCCATTTATTCATTCATGCATTTAATGAGATGAAGAGTGATTTGAAGGGGGCTTGCTTCCTAAAGATTAGGTGGTTTCTTAGTTTTCATTGTGCAGCCTTGGATTTTTTTTTATGCTGTAATTTTTACAAATTTCTTTAACATCTTAGACAAATGCATTGCATAAACTGGAAGTATAAACTGTTCAGTGTGCCATCATCAACTTTGGAAATAGGAGAGAAGATTGAGAGATTGTTACGCTGGAGAACTGTTATCTTTTTAACCATTCCCTCTTATCTGTTTTCCAGAGAGCAGATTTGACCTCTGATAAAGATTTATACCTTGACAACAGCTCTGTTGAAGAAGCATCAGGCGTCTATCCAATTGATGATGATGATTATTCATCTGGGTCAGGTTCAGGTGAGACAACATGTCACAATTTTATTTTAAAAAGTGTAAGAAGTAGTGCAATTATTTGAGGAAAAGCTGTGCAGTTTTCCTTTATAAGTTGGAGATTATACTTTCAGTGCGTACCATGAGTGCTTGGCTCTCTATTTACAGAGCACTGAGCATCCCTATGGACTGTTTTAAATATCAACTTTCTGCTCTTTTCTCTTACTCCTTAGTTGCATCATTTCACTGCACTATTTTCTCTCTGCTGTCCCTCTGGTTTCTGTGTAGATCTCTCTGGAGTTTAGAAATAAGGATTAGAGGAGGCTTAGTTCTCCCATAGCATAAAGCTAATTTAGTAGTCTGTAAGAAAACATAGTGGCAGCAAACTTGTTTTCTCTTATATGCATTCAGGTTGACGTAAACATGGTGTCCACTTCTTTTTTGTTATTGTTCTTTTAAATTTGGAAGTCTAGATACTGCCAAAAGCATGACAGTTTTCTCTGAGGTAACTACATCCATATAGCGAATAAAGAAATTCATAAACATAACATACTGATTTCTCAGACTTAAACACCATTAGAGGCATGTAGCTAGCTCATCATTTTTCAAAAAACTGTCAGTGAAACCTCATTAATAATTTCTTTTAGAAAGCGTCTTTGTGGAGTGTCTTCTAGACTAGCTGGGAGGCTCCAGCCATTAAAAGTTAAGTGCAGGATTTTATGGTAGTTCTGGAAGAGAAATTTCCTTATTGTTGTGAGCATTTGCCGAGCTGTTGTGGAAATCCCATTTATTTTCCAAGTGTGTTACTTATTTTTTTGTTATTGCACTTTTTGTAATCTGTCTTTGATATTTATATGTACTTGTAAATTTTTGAAGGGTAAGCCCTTCTTGTAGCACCTTGTCTTTGTTACTGTTGTGAGCCACAGTTGAGATTTTTTGGATGGATTTTTGTTTTTCCTTTCTTTTGGAGTTTCAAAGATATGTTAAAATGAAGTCTGCAGAGATCTGATTGTGCTGCCAGGCAAATTCAGGCCCATCAGTCACTGGCACCTGGGTAATACCCTGTGTTTTGGGAGTCCTCCATAGGGGGAATTTGACGTTCCATTGTGATCAATGGCTTAATCAGGCCTCCTTGCTGTAGGCTTCTTTGAGGGGAAATTTAACTTCATTTGAAAAAAAAAAACCAAACCAACAACCAACCACTCAACCTAACTACTCAGTGATTTCATCCAGTTACCAGGACTGTCTAAGGAAATTTCTCACCTCTGAGAAAATTGCCCTTTCAGTTAGCATCTCATTCTGTCATGTCTTCAGGTGACTTTGTAAGCTTCAGGAAAGGAGATAGGCTGACAATAAATAGCAGTATGGAGAATGGTCTGTTTTGGTTTTATTTCCTCCCTCTGTGGAGTTTGGCTGTTTCTAATTGGATGATTCAAAATGCAACCCTGGTTTGAAGTGGAAAGGACTATACAAGAACTGACTTCAGATTTTATTAAACCATCTCAGTGATGAAAGCGGAACCAGAAGGACAGAAACTACATCCAGACTTCACCAAAAGTAACACCTTGGCTTTCTTTTCTCTCTTTTCCTGTGCTTAGCCTTGAGCCATGGGTGGAAGATGGAGTGCGTAACACACACTCATGCTACCTCTGACAATCTCTTTCCTGCAAGAAAGCAGGAAAAGTCTCACTGTAGACTGGGACTAGTTGAATGCCCCTCCAGAGGGCTCATGTGACAGTACCAAAATCTAAATCTTTTGAGCAAAGGAAGAACTCTTCAGTTCAAATAATCTTCCGAGCAATCTCTGAGCCTAGCTTTTTTCACGTAAGAAAAAAACTCAAAAGGGAAGCAAATTAGCATCCCCTCTGCCCTGCTCATTCTATACTTACTGCTATCTCTATTTTATGAAGTAGAAAGTGTCCTGCAGATATACCAATGATCAGTTTTCCTCATATTATGTTGAATGTGTCTCTCTTCAGTGATGTAGTGTTCCTAGCAGGAAGAGCCTTCCCACACAAGAGTGGTTTTCTTGCTATGTAATTCCACTCGAAGCAAACAGATCCAAGATGACAACATGCTGACGCCTTTCCTTGGTATGAAAATTATTAGCTGCCACCAGGCCTTTGGAGATAAACAGGAATTGTCAGCACCACCATTAATGCCCTCGCAGGTCTACAAGCAGCATTAACATGGACAAATGTCACTGTAAGCATGACACATTTCAAACTAGAAATTTGCTGAGGGCTTTCTGTAAGGAGGAAAAAAGGTGATGGTGTTCTAATTTTTTCTTTTCTTTCCTTTCATAGCCTCTTTATTCTTCATGTACATTCAGCTACTGTTGTGCATTTGCTCAAGTGTTCAGTCTGAATCCATTGGTCAAGTTTCCAAAAGAACCATGGCTGCTTCCTGATTGTCCTGTATCAAAAGCAGAAAGTCTGTAGTGAATTTGTTAGTCCATGATTTCCTTCTTGCAGTCTCCACCTCTGAGGAGATGCCTCAGTCTGTCATCACTCTTTTTAGTGCAAGTGTTCGTATATAGCATAATAATAAAAGAGTAAAAATAGTTTTCCTGCCTATATAAAACTTGAAATGCTTTTATAGCTACTGTTGCTTTTTCCTCTGGCATAAAAGGTCTTAACTGAGCCTTGGTCTTGCAGGTACCTGGAAGTAGCTGCTAAGCAGCGTGACTACCCTTATGTTAAGGAAAGGTACCATCTCTATTAGATTTATCTACAAGTTCTTTGGAAAACTATCTGTCTGGTTCTTGTGTCTTCTCTTTACTTACTGCTGGCAGGCAAGTCTCTGCACTATATATATCAGAATCTCATGCAGATTTTCCCTTCCCCTTCTTCTATTCCCCAGCCTAATACTTCTCAGTCAATAGCAGCTCAAGTTGAGAAGTTTAGCTCGGGATGAACTAGGCCTGGACGGATATTGTGACTGGGGACTCTTCCTGGAGGAAAGTACGGTGGTGGGGTTGGAACTCCTCCAAGAAACACAAGAGCAGATCTGCTTTGGCTCTTGACCTAACGGGAAGCCAAAGTTATGCTCCAAGGCTGGAAGGCAGTTTCAGAGTCCAGTGGCAGTGTGGCGTGGGGCTGGGTGACAGGCGGTGGCATGGCTGGGGGGCCGTGGTTCGGGGGGCGGGGG
>NW_010972991.1:19498048-19517359 GCF_000737465.1 Haliaeetus leucocephalus | reverse complement strand
GGGGGGGGAGGCATGGGTGCTGTCCCAGGTGCTGATCAGGAGGCAGCACGGGGCCATGGCTGGCACTGGATGCTCCTGGCCCTGGTGGCAGTGTGCCCAGCAGGCACTCCAGGTGGGTGACACACCCCCTCCTGATGTGCTTCCCCTCCCGTGGTGCAGGCAACACAGCAAGTATTCATTTCCCATTTCCTAAAGTTCCACTTGTAAGTGCCTTTCAGATTGGCTTGGAGCAAGAGCTTCTTCTGTCCATCTGCTACACCAGCCCCAAGCATGCTTTATGACATTGACTGCCTGGTTCTCCAGGCCCTTTAACGTAAAAACCTACTCTGATACTGTATGAGAGTGTGTTTTTGTTGTGCTGGACAGAATCTAATACTTCAGTGCAGTTAGGACTCTTCCTTTTATTCTTTCTTCAAATTTAGTTGGTTTTTTTTTCCCTCCTCAGGTGAGAATTATCAGAGACACGACATCCTTGTACTGTCCATATTTAGTTCAGCTGCCCTGATAGGGCACTAGTTTTATGTTTACAGTGTCATCTCTGATTGCATAACACTATGTTGATTAAGGGTTGCATTGGGGACTTTTCATGTGAATGGGGGTGAGATAAGCCAGCTAAAAATGTGTCATTCTGGTATGTGTTGCATTGATGATAGAGATGGAAGATGTGAAAGAGATGGTGGGTATGTGTGCGCCCACCTTATGACAAGTTTGCTTGTGGTGGTAGTACTCCCAGAGTGTGATGTGCAACAGCAAACAAACATGATGCCAAAAGATAGGGTGAAATGATTGGATTTGTTTGGTAGGAAGAGTTAATCACTCACTACTTTGCAAGTAAGAGTGCTAACTACTGCAGGCTTTTTTGTAGTGTACAATAATTTAAGTTGGCACAGTCTTGATTTCCTGACAAGTTTCCTCAAGCATCAAAAGTGTGAAGGAGCATTTGCATTCCCATCATCCAAGGAGCAGCTAATAGACACATCACTGAGGGCTATACTAGATATTTCCAATACTACAGCACAATCTGGAGCTATTTTGACCACTATGAAGATAGCAGTTGGGCAACCTGAAGAAGTTGCAGTGGATAAAAGACAGTGTGTGGTGGTCGAGAGCTCTCAATTCTACATCACAGAGATGGCTATGGGTTTAATTACTGCAGGGTTCTTGCAGTGCCCTCACTAAGAGGGCAATATCTACTTGTAGAGTGACTCAAGGCAGTTAATACCCAGCACCATCACCCAAACTGGCCAATTCCAGAAACCTTCTAAAGAGACATCGATATTTTCAAAAGGAAGAAGTAAGCTCTCATACTCCAACCATTTCACAGTATTCCTCTTAAGAACCTAGCTGGAAATTACGCTCATGACACTGTAGGTTTTTTCTTTCCTGTCCTATTTAGATTCAGGGAGGAGAGTGGTTCTCTTTTTTTTTACCTTTTAGGGAACATGATACTATATAAAATGCTAATGCTATGTTCTGGAGAGCATTAGGGAGGATTTTTTGATCCTTCAGTCCTATTTATGGGTTATTCTGAGAATACTACTCTGTTTAGCAAAGGAAATGCCTTCCCCTTGTTTAGACCTACTCCAAGCCAAGCAGAGACCTGTCTAGATAAAGCTAATTAGAAAGCCGGAACCATAGGGATGTGTCTGAGCCAGTACCTGAGTCAGGCCTAAATGATAGGTGCCCAGGTGTTTTGGGGATTGTCAGGACTCACCTGAGGCCATGTGGAAGAGGAGTTGGGTACCTTTGGTGCAAATCTAGCAACTAGTCCAGGAGCTAGATTAGTCACCCAGTTGTTGAGAAACTGGAGATCTGCATCCTCCATAGCGAGAGAGGTTCAGATCTTTAGTGCTCACCATTTTATCTGGCAGACACAACCATGGCCTAAAGCAAAAGTGGCATTTAAGGATTTGGAGGAGCAGTTGTGATTAAATGGGACTTATCATTTCATAAAAAGAAGAAAATAAAGTTCTGTACTCTCAAAGTGTGTTTCATCAGATCTCTAATCTGATCATCAATTTTAATTTCCTTGACTGTGAAAGTCTTGTGTAATTTGGAGGAACTTTGGAAGGTAAAGCAGGCCGAGCTATCCTTTGGGCCCTTATTTCTCAAAGAAAACTCTTGAGGCAAAGCCAGAAAATTTTTCCTGTTGGATGCTTTTCCTCACCTCTGTTTTGAAGAAGGATGTTGGGTTTTTGATCTTTGAGTAGCATTTCAGGAAAATACCTAATTCTTGTTGTGAGGTCTTTATTCTGGAGGTTGCACTGTAATTTTGGTATCTCTGAAGATTTTTCCAGTATTATTGTGTGCCGGTAGCTTTAATGTAGTACTTTTTTTAATGATTCCAAATATTATTTTCTACAGTACAGAAGTTGTTTTAGTTATTGTTTTGTTAACGCCCTCCCTTTCAATGCCAATTGTATATAATTCTTGACTGTGAGTTCAAAACTTTGCTATTGCGCTCGTATTTTCAGCCTGTTTTCTTTCACTACAAAAATAAGATAAAAGATCAGTTTGGAATGAGTGAGTCATACCATTCTGCTGTTAGAGGATATATTTTTATTTGTTAGGAATTTGTTAGGAATTATGCACATTTGCTGGATTTATTGCCCAATGGTTACTTGGGTAACCGGTGTCTGTAATGAGCGGAACACATTGAGATTCGTAAGGAGTGGTCCAAGACAAGGTTGATTCTTTTTCTCTTTCAGGTCTTGCAATAATTTAGTCTCTTGTCTGTGTCTTCTTCCTTCCAGTATCACTAAAGGATATTTATTAGACATGTCCATTATCTTATTCTAAAGGAGCCTTCATACTCCAGCAGGGCTTTGAATGTGGAGGAAATTAAATTTAAGGTCATCTTTAGGGAGTTTTCTATCCTCTTACTCTTTATTTCAAAAGAAAAAGGCTTCTGTATTATGTGGAGTTTAAAAACATGTGAATTCCTAGTGACTGAAACATAAAATAATAGCAATCTTTATGTGGGTAGAAACTACTCATTTTTTTATGTTTGAGGATTTAACAGATTTGCTGTATAGGAGAGATTTTGTTGTTGAAGCAGTGTGTTACAGGGAAAAACTGTTCAGTTCATGTAGTTTAAGTCAAGTGAGGATTAAAGAAGTTATTTGATTGATTTGTTTATGACATGTAATTATCTGGTGATCATTGAACTATAGTTTGGGGCTCAATATCAGCAATACAACAGATAACCACAATGCCAGCCACTTACAAAATGGTCCTATGCAACTACAAGTTTCCAATCCCCCTTCTGTAACTTATCCCAACATGTGCCACAGGCACACAAAGACTTGTGTGCACACACACATCTCTCTCGCAGGCGTGCGGTGTGCAAGCTCCCCTCCTCTGGGTGTGCAGGACCCCCTGCCCACAGTCCTTCGCTATGGGAGATGGGGGTGCCCCCAGCCCCATGTGATACCGGGGCCCTACGACCTCCTGCCACCCCCAGGAGGTGACCCTGTGCCCCCAGGGTGCAGGTCCCGGGGTTGCCCCTGTGGAGAGCTAGAGGTGGCTCCTGGGAGCAGCCATGAGGTTGGGGGGTGGCACTGCCAAGCCCTGGCAGAGCCCCCGCTGCCATGGGGCCATGTCAGATAGTCACACCAGCCCTGACCGCGGCTGCTTTAGCTCCAGGGTCTCTCCCCTGTTACAAGTGTTTATGCTTTTTTCATACTTCTTTTCAGGCTGGTTCCTTCTGTTTCAAAAATATCATGGTAATTTCCTGGTTACTGCTTAATCCAGCTGGTGGCCTCCCTTCCTCTTTCATGGAATCACTTGGGGCAAATATCTCCCTGACAGTTTGGGGCACTCTGTTTGCACTCGCATCTTTATCTTAGCAGGCATTGTCATCTAGGCCATTTGCCTAGGGTGGGCTGTGCAAGCACCCCTACCTTAGTGTCATAATAAAAAATGAAATTGGTCTGGAAGAATTTCACGGGGCAGTGAAATGTCACCTTTTTTGCCTCCAGGTGCTGAAGAAGATGAGGATAGTTCAGTGATAACAACATCCAGAACATTTCCAAAGTTACCGACAACTAGTGATGCATCTAGGGCTGAGACCACCACGGTGAAAATGCAGACCAAGGTGCCTGCACAAACAAAGGTGCGTGGCTGGAGAGCAACACCATTTAAAATGGTTCCACTGTACCCCATTGATAGCTTGATGTTAACTTTGTTTGATTTATATGGATTAAAAAGCCCTCACAAACTTTACTTAATGCTACTGCAGCCTTTTAAATGAATACAGAGCTGCTCGGTTTCATACCTATTAGAAAGTCTCTGTAGGGATGTCTGGATTTCACATGAAAGAAGAGATGCAGAAAAGAATATCTCATGATACACAAGAGTTTCTCATGACACCTTTGGGTCTGAGCTGTACCTTTTTTGCATCTCTCAAGGAGTTATTAAAAAATTCTACATGAAACTTCTCTTCTCAAAGGAGAATGTTGTGTGGTTGGCTGTAGTTTGAACACTTGCCAGGTTCCATTTACTATTTCAGTATTCCCTTCTACTACCATAGGTAATGTTGTCTAAGTTACCCTCAAAGGCATTCTGAATATAACATACCTGATGGATTAATTTCGGAATTGTTATTTCATTCAGAGGCTGTTATTCTGATAAACACCGGCAATATTTAGCAGCTGTTTGCTAAATATACTTTTGGGGGTTTTAAACTTGTGGATAGTGTTTTTCATTCTGACATCATGACGACAAATAGATCCAGTTACAATGTCTGGCACAGCATTCTGTGATCAAAAAACTTCCCATGTGTTGTGTTTGTCAGTATTGTGGAGTATGTGTGTACAGCCACAGCTTCGTGGCTGCCCATGACGGGCAGTGACTGTGCTGACTTGTGGTGCGCCCTGTCTGTAAACGATGCTCTGTTTTCCTTTTTGTGCCACAGTCACCTGAAGAAATCGATAAAGAGGAAAGGCCTGAGACAGATGCCAAGAAAAAGAGTGATGAGCCAGGGGATGACACTGACGTGTTCACTGAGAAGCATTCAGAAAACCTCTTCCAGAGAACAGAAGTTCTGGCAGGTGAGGCGGCATTTGCCAAGGTCTATCTCACCAGAAATGCCATAGAAAAGAGGGAATCCATATCAAATAATGCAAACTCAACATTAGTGTTTTCTTGGTAGATTCTTAAACACTTTCATAGTGGGTAGCCAGTGGTTGATTTGATGAGAATGAGACGGGCATCTTCTGGAGTTAATTAATAGTGAAGTCTGTTGCTAATTGATTTGATGCCCACAAGTTAAATACTGCCTGCTTAATATCTGGAGCTTCCACAGCTCGGAAAGGGAGTTGCAATTTGGATTGATGCTTGGAGTGTAGAAATGTATTTCTTACCCACACTACCAAGAGCACATTGCTGTCTGGTGCATCTGGGGCAGATGGACACTGCCTGGGAGGAGCTCATGGCAGGGGTGGGTGGATGGAGAGGGATGGAGGAGCACGGTCCTTAGGATACAGAGGGTCTATTTCCATGCATAACCCAGGGAGGCACAGGCTGGCCACCAATGCTTTCACTACATGGGAGGGTTTTTTGGCATAAGAACAGTTTTTATAGGTATACTTTTCCCCCATGTCCTCAGAGGGGGTGTTGGTACCCATGAAAGTCACACAGGTTTGGACCACATCTTCCTGTGAGCATCCAAATGTGAAATAGCCTTAATACCCACATCAATGGAAGCATGTAGGTTTGCTCTTGAAGTCTAGTTAGAGTTGATACTTTCTACACACTCGCTAGTGCATGATGAATGCAATGCCTCTGTTCCTACAGGTACATGAAATGTTCTCTCCTATTACTCATCAACAGGAAATTCATTTCAGTCTACAGTCAGAGTGAAAACTGATGGAGAAAAGGGAAATCCCATTTCTTGGCTAGTGTAAAAAAATAGTTCTTTTAAGGCTGAAAATGTTAACTGTTGAAAAATTAGTTTGAAAGAAATATTATTATAAATTAAGACAACTTTATGCTCTGGCAGTATTGGCAGCTTTCTTAATTGAGGTTTTGGAAAATTTTTGATAACCTTTTTAGTACTGTGGGTTGTTGGATGTTGACTTGTAGGTGGAATGTCCTTTTAAATGATAGCCTTCATAAACACAGACAGGCTTTCTGAGAATATATTTCAGGATACTAATAATCAAGACAGTTACATAATGGGAGCCCTTTTCTGCAATTTGAAAATAATGGCAAACTCATTGTGTGAGATGAAAAAGAAATGTGGTGTTAAACTTGTTTTTCTGGCATATTGTGAATCTTTGTTTCTTTGATTACAGCTGTTATTGCTGGTGGAGTTATCGGTTTTCTTTTCGCAATCTTCCTTATCCTGCTGCTGGTATATCGCATGAGAAAGAAGGATGAAGGCAGTTATGATCTTGGTGAACGTAAACCATCCTGTGCTGCCTATCAAAAGGCACCTACTAAGGAGTTTTATGCGTAAAATTCCTATTTAGTGTCTCTATTTATGAGATCACTGAACTTTTTTAAATAAAGCTTTTGCATAGAATAATGAAGATTTTTTTTTTCATTAAAGAGCCATTATGGCACCTTTATGATAAAATCCCATTGTATTTAAAACTTTTCATGTATTCCTTTAAAAATGTAAAATTAAAACTTAACATTTGCAGTGTTCTGTGAATAACAGTGGCAAAGCATTATTTTATAAAACCATTGATGTTCACTGAATCATTTTTAAAACTTTATGCATAAATATAAAATAATGAAAATTATTGTTTTATCCTATGGTTCAATGAAAGTTGTTTAATTTTTGTTGGCATGTCTCAGATTGATCTTACAAGTTAGATTTTATTTCATTAATTTATCTGTTTCCAAAAAAATGCCTTTTTGTAGTTGTCATGGTGCAATTTGTCTTCAGATAATTCAGATAACAGTAACTTTTAGTGTAAATGTAATTTTTCAGCTACGTAAACTTTAACCTCCACTTTGTATAAATTTAAGTGTCCGAATATCAATTTTACACTTTGCATTGTTTCTCAGCGTACCTGTAGCTTCAGTGAGATTTGTAACAGCAAATTAATGTGTAAAATTGGATTATTACTACAAACTGTATAGTCGTGTTCTTACTAAACAAATCTCCTGTAAGGAAGATTTGGAGTAAGCTACTGACAAATCTAAGCAAACCCAAAGACTCTAACAGTATTTTGAGAAGTTGCTGCAGATTTCTATGGCCACTGTATTTGTTAATTATTTGCAATTTGAAGGTACAAGTAGGGGTTTAAATTTTTGTTCTTTAAAAATGCGTTTAAGTTGTAAAAGTCTTTTAAAGCCTTTGAAGTGCCTATGATTATATGTAACTCGTTGCAGACTGGTGTTAATGAGTATATAACAGTAAAAGAAAATGTTGGTATTTTATAAGCACAGACAATTCTAATGGTAACTTTTGTAGTCTTACATGGATAGACATAATTGTAATTTGGGAACATAAACACTACTGAATAAATCATGTGGCCTAATACTGAGAATTCCATTGTGATATACTTTTGTACGCTTTTCATTTTATGTCTGCTTGCTTATGTTTTAATGTCACAGACTACGTCTAGTAGATCTTAAAAACCCAGACCAAAAAAAAAAGGCTGTTGATCAGGCTGATCCTCAGACCAGATGTATTGCACAAGTGACAGAGAAAAGTGGGAATGTTTATGTCTTGCATCTGGTGTATGAGTTACAAGTCATTCAACCTTTGCATTATATTTAATGGCAGTATTGACACAGACCTGTTCTTCCTGCAAATGTTGTTTTCCATACTGTAAAATTCAGAGAAGTGCCCGGGTTCATTTATTGTGTATATCAGTTTTTGATTTGTTGTTCAGGTTTGTTTTTTGCCTGGCCTTTCGGAAAAATTTGGTTTATTCTGCTTGGACTCCAGCAGAAGAGTTGAGACAAGTGGAGTATCTTCATAAGAGAAGAAAGAAATATTCTCAGTAGAAGAGAAAAGGCTCTGTTGCTTAGACCTCAGATAGGTGTTGGATAGAGGGACACATGGAGAAGATGATAGTCTGCCTCCTTATATTATGCTTTGTAACAGACAAATGGCTTCGTCTTCTGCTCTGTTAACCTCCTCATTTTTTATTTTCGAGATTTCCAAAATATAGGTGTCCAGGACGTCAAGCTGAACTGCTTCTCAGAAATGGCAATGTATTGTAAATAAGATCTGGTAGCTCTTCAGATAAGAGTTACCTAACTTGTATTTGTTGCTGTCCCAAGTTCAGTGGTCATTTAGGAACAAACAAATGCTATCCTGTGCTAAAATATTTAATATATTGCTTTTTAAATTACTTATACTTACTGGCAAGTTTTTCAAAGCCATACAAATTCAACAAGTAAAAACAGGGTAAGAATTTAACAGGTATATCTTATTGTGCAATATTTAGTGAAATTCAATTAGTAAAATAACTGCTTGAAATAACTGTGCCAAGAAAAGAAAATTTCTGGCAAATGCTGTGCCACTGCTGTAAAATAAAGCATTTGTTCAAGTGCCAAAATAAAGTCTACCATGCCTAAACTAATACTTTATTTGTATAGTCTGACATCCAGTTTTTTGAAGCCTACTTTGCTTAAGGTAGTAGATCTGAATTTTCTTTAAGGGTGCAATGAATATCGCTGTAAGTATAGCTATAAATATGAAACACCAGATGAATTGTCTCCTCCTTCTTCATAAGCAAATTGATATTGAGAAGCTATTTTCTTTTTATTTATGTATGTTAGACTCTGCCTCTATACCTTATGTAGAGGACACTTTATCCAATGCAGACATCTGTTGTAATTATGCAGGCTACCAAATATGCTTGTCTGGTTCCTCCCGCATCTGCTTACAAGCAGAAGCAATAGTAAAGTTTCAGCTCTATTTCACCACTCACCTTTTTTTCCCCTACACATCCATTATCCGCTCTGTTACATGCAGAAGAGGTTTAATGTTTCAGCTATGTACACGGACTTAAAGTATCGCAGTCCTCCCACCCTCCCTAACAAAAACCCGAAACTTTAACATGCAGTAGGCATGATAGTAGCATTTATCATCTCGCGATCTCTTTGCCTTTCTGTTTTCAGTGCCAAACCGTACTATTAGGGAAAAATTCAAACAGAGCTATCATCTCAATTATAAACATCGGTTCAGTTTTCATCAGTTCGAAAACCAGGCTGATGCAGACACCCAGCTTCCAGCAACACTGTTCAGAAGAAATCGGCAGCTGAATGTGCATCTCTCACACTGAGGCTTCCTAGCACGAGTTGGTCTTTGGTTTTGCTTCCCTTTTGTTCTCCCCTTCCTGGATGTGTTTCTAGCAATACTCTGGCTACTCATGGATGTTGCTGGGCAGCTGGGAGTCCCGGTGCCAGGCTGTGGATGCTGCGCCGCCTGCCCGCAGCTAGCAGCGGCATCTCTACCTCTGGGATGGCTTTTCCTGGAGACCCTTGGCTCTTCTCTGCTGGAGCTGCTGTAGTAGCTCTGAAATTCCTCAGCAACCTGATACGGTGTCTCCTTGTGATTGATAGGCTCTAGTGTTTATCAAAATGCCATTTTGCTTTGATTTACCCTGGGTTATAAATGGTTACTTCCTCTTAGATTCTTTGCAAATGAAGCCCAATGCAAGTAACGTAAAGCTTTTTTTAAAAGAAGTCTCTCGCCTTTGCTTTATTCATGGAAAAATAACTTCAGAAGTTGAGTTCCTGGTTCCTTTGCTTGCCAGCTTTACGAGTGAATTGTAGCTCATGTTTACAGGCCACATAGCTAGCTTTTTCTTCACTTTGGGCTTTGCACTTCATTGAAATAGGATAAATTAAAACCAAAATTGTCCCCTTGTATCTCCTAACAAGAGAATAGTGCATTTGTAACTTTGGCTAGTTATTGCTTTTTTTTCCCTTGGAGCTGTGTATTGAAATGATGGTGGAGTGCAGTCTTAAATGATAGATACTATTTTTAAGCAACATACGGAATACAGGAAACTTTTGTAAGAAAGAAGTATCCAGATAAACATTAAACAAAAACTATTGGTGTGAAGGAGAGGATGATAGTGTGCTGAGTATTATATTCCTTGCTCAAAAAAGTAAACAAGGAGAAGGGAAAAGGAATCTGAGGGGAAAAAGATCTCTCAGGAAAGTATTATTCTTACAGATTGAAATAATATAGCGATTTTTTTAAAACTTGCAATCATTTATATTTGTTACTTAGTGCTTGCTTAATCAGACTGGCATCATTGCCTTTAAGGAATTTGCAATATGTTGTCTATTTTTAATGAGCTTTAATATTATTTTTGTTACATTTAAGCTCTTGCCTGTGCGTCACAGAGCTCTGAACCTTGGTGTGAAAACTCTGTGCTGTGAACTTCTAGAGCATTGCCTTTCCAAAACTTTCTTCAGGTTTGGGAAGCATGACTTTGCTGTACAGTTTGAGAAAAGATATAGCAAGTATCCCCCTCCTTGGCACACCTTCTGGTCCTGGGATGGTTCGTGGCTGGAGCAGAAGAGCGGTTTTGCTAAGGAACTGGAGCGGGAGAGGGGGGAGGCTGACATGTGCATTTCATTTCCTCCTGAGTCTTGGGCTGACCAGGCGCTGGGTTCAGCTGTGTGGGTGGGAGTGGGGGAGCTGTAACCCAAGCCTGCCAGTGGAAAAGATGCTTTGCCAAGATTTCTTCCTCTGTGAAGTAAAGTAAGTTGTATGTTTTTTGCTTTGAAAACAAACAAATGATAAATCTTAAGCTCAGTAGAGCTAGAAATGGAAACGTGGGCTCCTGCCCTGACCCTTGTGAACCAATTTCACATGTGCATCGGATGTGCAGAGTAGCTCCTCGCGTGGGTGGAAATCTGAAAAACCCTCCGTGTGTTTGCAGTATCTGAGCTTAGTTTCTGGCAGGGATGGGGGAGGAGGGATAGAGCCCTATGCAGAACTACAGACATTAATTTGGGGTGAGTGGAAAGAAGGCAGGAAGAGAAACTGTCCTGACAGCCCACATTTTCCACTGGAACTTAAAAGGCATTTTGTTTTCTTGAGTTGTTGCTGTCACACTGAATTTGCTCTTAACAGAGAGAACCTGTAGGCAGGGGAGTGGGCAGGTGTTGGTGTCATACGCTGAGAGATGC
This sequence comes from Haliaeetus leucocephalus, assembly GCF_000737465.1. NCBI lineage: Eukaryota > Metazoa > Chordata > Aves > Accipitriformes > Accipitridae > Haliaeetus > Haliaeetus leucocephalus. The sequence goes on along the minus strand of NW_010972991.1, from coordinate 19,506,244 downwards.
TCTTGGTTGCAGACAGCTTCCCAGCACATCGGAGGTCTGTGCTACCTGTTGCAGATGTTGCCAGTCGCAGCTTCTGCTGGCTGCTGACCCCCCTGATTTGCAGAGGAACTACTACAGCAAAACGGGTGGAGGACCTGCAGCGTTGACCCTGCACAACTTCTGCTGCCCACAGGAGGTGCTGGGAGGGTGGCAGGAGGCAATGTCTGGGGTGCTGCGTTGCACTTGGAAGGGTCTGGCTTGTCATTTGTCCGTGGAAGTTGGGAAGAAACGGATGAGACATGCAACCGGGGCTTTGGAGTTGAGATGTGCTGTTGCGTATTGAAGCAACTTTCCGTTTGTTTTCCGTGCTTGGGAGATGTCAAGCTTTCACTCCCCCTAACTCCTTCGATATCAAATGTGTTTATGGCATAGCCTGCAGAGCTCTTGAGTTTTTTAATTCACGTTGCAGCTTAAAAACTGTGCTGTAGTTGGGCTGGGCCTGAGGGCCGCTGTCTCTCATGGCTGAAGGTCAGGTCCAAAGAATTTCTCCAGCCTGGCAGTTCAGCCCCAGCCCAGAGTCAGAAGAAGTAGGAATGCTTGTGAAAAACTTCCAGAAAAATATTGCAAAACCTGTAAGAGTTTGTTGAAAATGAACAGAGCCCAAGTTCTCTGTAGGGGGTGACTTAAATTCATTTGGATTTCTTCTGGGGCATTATGCAATTTTTTTCCCATGGATCTTTTGTTGATTTGTTGAATGCAGAGGAAGCTTCTGATTTTTTTCTATTTTTAATCCAAGTGCTGACGTCTAAGGAACAGTAATTCCACCAGACAAGCTACTTGAAGCTTATCTAGTGGTGGGAAACTAAGCTCAGTGGAGGAAGAAGTTCTGTGTCCTAGTTACCCACCCACCTTGTATGGCCATATGTAGTCCTAGAGTCTAAACAAAGTTTTGTGCCCATTTTCCTGAGCTCCTGCGGTGGAACAGGAACTTTCTCTAAACACTGCAGCTCCCCAGAGGATACCAAAGAGAAATGGGAACAGTCTTACTTTTTTGTGTTTTTGTGTCATAACCTGTAATACTAGCACTCATCTCCTTCCTACTCCCCTTTCTAAATATAGTGGCAGGGGAGAAGTCAACAACCATCACACTAAACAGTACTGAAAGAATGTAAAACAGCCCAAAGTTCAGTTTTCATCATTCATTCCTATAATTTTCGTTACCGCAGAGCTAACAGAAGAGTCTCTTGTGAAAGGAAGAGAAGCGGAGCATGTGCTTCCTTCTGGACCAGCTCACAGTGCCAGCTGAGTTAATGCTGACTTGGGGAAAAACCTCTTCTTGGGAAGGAACAGCTTCTGGGGCCAAGTCTCGGATGGCTGAGGGCACAGCTTAACTCCTGCTGAGACCAAAAAGCTTGAATGAAGGACCCTGCCTTGACCTGGTGCCTCACTGCCAGGCTAGCAGAGGTGCCACCTTCATGCAGGTGAGGCAAGGCTGGAGGAAACGGTTCTAGTAAATCTTCATTATCTGAGCTCTATCCCATAGGAAAACCTTCCCTGAGAATCACAGACAGCTTATATCATTGACTACAATCAAAGCAGCAGCAAGAAACCTTTCTTTAAATCATCAGCTTTCACCTTGTTTTGCATGTGCTCAGGTATTTTCCTAAAGAAACTGGGTTTTCATTGGTTGGTAAACAAGGCAGCTTGTTAACTTGTAATTTAATTTAATCTTTACAGTAAATTTTGTACTTCTTTTTGCTCTGCAGGAGCACACACTATTTACATATTTATGCTATTACAAAGCTTAACTTCCATTTTTATATTCTAGTTTTTCTATTCTGTTATGTTAAAAATGGTAAACAAATATTTATTTACCAGCTGATTCAGTTTATAGCTTTTATTTGTTTCAACTTGCTTTTCAATGGAAATTGAGACTTCATTAAGAATGCATAAAATTACCGCTTCTTATAAAGTAAAATATACTAAGCACATCAGAACAAAGATTAGCAAAACCATTTTGACTTCAAAGCATATGTAATTATTGGAAGTAACTTATTTACTAGGCAAAAGCATTTTTGCTAGTTACTGAACTGAATTGAGTAATTCCAATCACAATGTCTGTTAAGACTTTAAAACCAGTAGGTTTCAATCTTTCTTCTTTTCTCCCATAGGTTGGAAGAGTACAAGCTTTCCTGCTTTTTCAGCTTCTAAGTGGTTTTTAAAAAAAAAGCCTGAAAATGAAAAAAAAAAAAAGAGAATTTTATACCTACAGAAGAGCTGTCAAAGAGTCTAAAGTTTTCTTTTATCATCTCAAAAACTGGCTACAGGTGCTCAGCCATGTGACTTTTCTCCCAATTCATGGTTTGATTTTTGTAACAGCTCTGGCAGTAGAAATCATCAATTTTTCTCTGCCAGTCTGTGCTTTTTATAACACATTCAACGACTAAAAGCTAAGTGGAATTTTACTTCAGCCTTTCCTGATGGGACTTTTAATGCAGATTCTGAAACTCTGTAGACTTGTTCAGCTCTGGCTCTTCTAGATTCTAAGAAATACTGTACCTGTCCTTAAATAAGCAATGTATTCTTTAACACAAGCTTTTAGTATATCAGCTTTTCACTTTCCAGCATGTTTATCAAAGCTTTCCAACTGTGATCAGACAGAATTTGCAAATTTGAGTAAGAATCTTGCCATCTTCTAAATATATGCTGTAGAGGATCAGAAAAGTACTCCAAAACTTTAGTTAGTTTTAATAGTAACACATTGACTCTCTTGCAGAATCACATTTTTTTGAAGTTTAAATGATTAATGCTGTATTATCTCTGCTTGACTTCAGCAGCCTGTTCAGAGTCTTGTAGTTAAACCTAGAATGAGATATTAGTGAAGCTGGGTCTCAGAGCATGCATCTACACAGAGTGGGGAGTTGTGTCTGTTTGCATTCAAAACCTACCACTAAATAAAACACCTCTCACTTTTGGGCCTGTTCAGCTGGTAACAAGCTATTTTGGCACTCAGTTTCTGTCCATCTGTCTAGTATCCGACACTCCAAGAACACTCCCCTTCCCAATACAGTACAATGGCTGGCTGAAGCATCATTATCCAGAGAAGTCACACTCCTGCTCAGCCTCCCATCTGCCTCTGTTAGATGGATGTTTTCTTGGCTCATCCTGTACAAAGACAGTCTGTAACATTTTCAACACAGTTCAACCCAGCCCAAGCTGTGCCCAGGGAGTAACTGTGTTTTCATGCAGGGCAGTGGGGTTACACTGGATGTCCTTTAGCATCATAGAATCGTTTAGGTTGGAAAAGACCTTTAAGATCACCAAGTACAACTGTCAACCCAACACCACCATGCCCACTAAACCATGTCCTAAGTGCCTTGTCTATGTGTTTTTTGAATACCTCCAGGGATGGTGACACCACCACTTCCCTGGGCAGTCTCTTCCAATGCCTGACAAGCCTTTCAGCAAAGAAATTTTTCCTAATACCCAATCTAAACCTCCCCTGGCACAACTTGAGGCCATTTCCTCTCATCCTGTCACTAGTTACTTGATAGAGGAGACCAGTACCCACCTGGCTACAACCCCCCTTCAGGTAGTTGTAGAGAGCGATAAGGTCTCCCCTCAGCCTCCTTTTCTCCAGACTGAACAACCCCAGTTCCCTCAGCCGCTCCTCATAAGACTTGTGCTCCAGGCCCCTCACCAACTTCGAAGCCCTTCTCTGGACATGCTCCAGCACCTCCATGTCTTTCCTGTACTGAGGGGCCTTTGAACTTGGAACTCACTGTTACAGTAGGTGTGTTATGAAAAAAGGGCTGCTTTGGTACACAGCAGGGTAGAGGATTCCCTTTACTAAGTCCATATATCCAGAAATAACAGATGTATTTTATCTGCATTTTTAAAAGTATCTATGGATTTAAACTTTTTTGGGAAAAATATGTGTTGAATAAGTTGAACCTGGATTTTATTCTCACAAGAATATTGAGACAAATAAAGGTACCTAGCTGTAGTGGAGAGAGTTGCTGAAAGAAACTATAATTAAATTCCTTCATCATAAGAAAAGTTATTTAGAGCAGTATTTAATGTATTTTTAATGCAAATATATGATAATTGATGTTAGGCATCCAAATGCCTTTGGTTTGTAAACACAGGAGTGGAAGAAGACTCACGTATATTGCTGGAGCATTTGCCACCCGAAGACTGGAGATCCACAGGAATGCAGAGTGAGGGCTCCCTGCACCTCTGGTTTTACATCAGGTGCCCATGCTCTGCTCTCTACACATGGCAGCATAAGTCACACAGTTTATAAGGAGAGTCAAGTGGGAACACTTTCCACCAATGCTTAACAAAACCCTTTCTGTGGCATGGCAAACCCATTGTCCCTGTAAGTAAACCTGTAGTAATCTGCAGGAGAAATTACTCTGCCAGGCTATGTCTTATTGGCAAGTTTTGCTGCCAGAACTTCAGTGGGATCACGAGTTGCTGACATTTTTATGTCCCTGGAGCATGTGTGTTCATCACTGCTTTTTTGAGGTGCTGCATGCCCTCGCTGCAAGAGGCTGTAACAGCAGAAGGGCTGCTGCACACCGAGTAAGGACCCAGGGCTTGCAGCTGCCAACATCACTGTGTTCTTGGAGCATGTATACAGTGGCATTTTGCTAGTGGCTATATGTTGGCTTGTGTTGTTCAGAGAGGAGATTTCACCTTGTCAGGAGAGGCTGAATTTTGTTGGCTTACATCAACTTAGTATGAGAATGCATAGAAACTCAGGGCAACCAATGCCGACTTCTGACTGTAAACCTGTGTAGCACTGGACAGGCCCCAGCTAAGATGTGTCCCAAGCAAGCACACCCTACCAGCCCACTGCAGGCAGATGTTCTGCTCTCAGCTGATGCTGCTCTTGATACATGAAAAAAACAAGTCTCTGGCACAGCAGCAGAAAAGCTAGCAGAATTTGTGTGGAAGAATACATGCCATGAAGTGCTTGCTGTTTTTCTTTCACAATATCCCTACCTTTTCTCCATTCTATCCACTATTAGGACATATTTATTTGCTGCCAGGCTGCATAAGTGGAAAGACATACAAGTCAGGGTGAAGCTTGAACACTTCTTCCTAGGAAGAACTGAAAAACAGTGCTTCTTGGAAACTTAGGAATATTTCTTTTCAGCTCCTTTAACTGAAAAATAAGAGGAAATAAAAGCTGAAGTTTGCATTGATTAGCAGTCCATATTTACCCGCCTACAGTGCAAAGCAACAAAGAAAAATTTTTAAACGAAGAAAACACCTTCTAGTGGTACTGAAATACAATGTGGACCTAGAGGAGACTTTGAGAGACTGAGTCAAAACACAGAAAATGCTTTGGTAAAGTAAATAAGTGTCATAAAATGAAAATTGAGATCATGTTTCTAAACAAGGGTAACTGGTATATTGGTAATTCCTTCAGGCTGGTACAGTGTGCTCCCACTTCAAACACCTTTTGTGTTTGGACCTGTGCTGGCAGCTTTTCAAAGGAATCTTGTACTTTCTTCCCTCTCCCTCACCACTTTGCATAATAATTAGTATGTGAATATGCTTGTGATTTCTTCTTGTTATTTTAACACAGTCAAATTTTAGAGACTTCAATAAAGTTCGGAGCTCCACCGAAGCAGTCCTTGCTCCAGAAGCCATGCAGCCTAAACGGACTAGAAAAACAAAGCACAGTTAAATAGCATCATCCATCATCCCCATTCTGTGCAGGGAGAAGCATGGTACCAAGTGACTGTCCTATCAGAAGAGATTCAGGATCCGTTCAGGCAGTATCCTGTGCCTAACAGCACACTCCACCAGTTGCTTCATATACTGTATAATAGAAGGTGAAAAAGATCCAGCAGTAAGAAGTGTCATCTGTCCTCACATTAGATTTCATTCCCCTTTCCAGCAGTTAGATACCGGCTTATTCCCTGAAGCACCAAGTTACAATCAGATAATTCTGATTATTTTTGACATTCATATATATCCAATCCCTTTCTTGAGTATTAAGTTCTTGACTCTGACACTGTTCCTACCAGTGTAATCACAGCAATCTTGTAAAGGTACATCCATATGGGGACCTTCAAGCACCTGAATAGTCTAATGAGTTCAGAAGTACGTAAGATGGATCACATGGGTGATTTCTGGATGCAGGAGGGGCTAGGATTTTGCCCAGCATAGTAGCTTATAAAGTCTGGGAAACTGAGCGCAGGTCTCCTCAGCTCCAGCCTCTCCCTGATTTACAATTACAATCCTGAGGAGGGAAGAATAGCAATCTGAAAGTCCTGAAGCTGCAAACTAAAGGAAAACAAAACTATGCATTTAGTGAATAATGCAAAATATGAGAAAATAATGTAAGAGATGGGTCTGATGGAAATACCTTTCCTGAGGCTAAGTCGGTATTGATGTGTTTCAAACCCATAAACAGATATGTGCATGTTGCTGGCTAAAGAGGCTTGGGGGGTGGAGCTCTAAGTTTTGTTGTTATGTCTCCACTTGCTCTTACTTATTGCTTCTCAAGGCAAGGACATAAGCAGCGTGCTCTTTTCCCTCTAACCTGGGACTAATGACAGCCATGCCAAGATTTCTCCATCCTTCTGACTATTTGATGACGGGGAAAAAAGATGGTTTATTATCACTCGTCCTTCCGATTCCTTGGCTGTGGAGGATTAACAAAGCAAGCTAATTGAGGAAAAATTAATGGGAAACAAGTTTTGAAAAGTGATTTAATTGTAAAGGGAGCAAATGAAGAGAGAAGGAATCACTTCCAGGAATGAACCAAAATCCTAAATTCAAATACTGCAAGTACAGTTTTACATGAGCTTGTTCACACAGACCTGTTCCATGTTCTCTCTCTCACTGGAAGCAAAAAGGAAAGCCATACATTGGCAGTTAAGTTCAAGACGTGGGTGCAGCAGCCACCAAACTTTGAGGATGGAATATTTTCTTGCTTGACTTACAGCAACACATTTATAACTATTTAATCACTGTGTATAATCTCTTTCCAGAGATACAGTCCCAGATGGACACTTACAGCTTACATGGCACAGTACATGAAGAATATACAGCATGCACAGGCAGATCTCTAACAGCCATTTCCTTGCGCAACATTTTTATTGAAACAGTTATTTTGTTACCCTCAAGGAACAGGACTCTGAAGGACCGCAGCAGTTTGAGAAAGGTATTGTTGCATCCCACTGCCAGGCTCCATGATCTGTATAGCAAAGGACACAGCCCCAGCTGCAAAAATGTACCATCCAGACTGTGCACTGAAAAATGCAAGTGAAAAATACAAATGAGTCACCTCAAACGGGTGGAGGAGTCAGGTTGGCAGGGACAGCCATTATCTTATAATAAAGTGTGTTTCGAATCCCTCCTCAAGGTACATGCCCATGAAGCTCATTAGTATTACACTCTTTTCACATAGGTAGAAAGTTCATGAATATTGGAATACTGTGTTGAATATTAGAGGGAAATTATTCACCGTCTTCCTGTTACAGCAGCTTTTTGGAAATGCGCCAAGGGCTTTGATCCTAAAAACACTTACCTATAAGCACCTGGGTAGTCCCGTTGACTTAAGTAGAACCAGTCGAGAGCTTCAATTCAAGTGTTTGCAGATTAAGACCCACATTTGCATTTTAAGACCTTATTTACAGAAGAATTTGCACTCATTTACCCAAGTGTTTTTTAAACACTTTATTTAAATGAGTGCAGTGCTGTGCAGGAGGCCACCACGCAAGAAGCGGTGGCCCTACCTCGGTTGCCAGCAGCGTGAAGGCAGCGACGGCTCTCAGCACGCTGGAAACCACCAAGGAATGACACGACCTGCGCTGGAAACCACCAAGGAACGACACGTCCTGCCACGTTCTGCCACGTTCTTTAGTACCCCGGCAGAAGGCCGCTGCCACCGCGCAGGCAGCGGCAAAGCCTCCTCACACTTCGCCTGTTGGCTGTACGTCCTCACCCCGCTAACAAAAACGCCACCCCGGGGAGCAGGCAGCCCCCTCGCACCGAGGGGGCTTCTCCCTGGGAAGGGCGGCTGGTGGTGGTGCACGGGTGGGAGTCTGTAGGCCTCACCGAGAGGCCGGCATGGGGCGGGAGGGCCCGGGCCGGGCCCGCCTCGCCTCGCCTCAGAGGGGCCGACGAGGCGCCACGGCCCGACACGCCGGCAAGCGGGGGGACGCCCGGCCTCGCCCGCAACGCAACGCAGCG
>NW_010972991.1:19263422-19497727 GCF_000737465.1 Haliaeetus leucocephalus | reverse complement strand
GCCCCTCGCCCGGCTGCAGCGCTCTCCCCGGGCCGCGCTCCTCGCGGGGGACCCGGCTGCGGCTCCGGCTCCGGCTCGGCCGCCTGGTTGGGGTCGAGGAGGGGCACGCAGGCCGCCATCACCGGCGCCTCGGCGGGGCTCAGCCCCGTCTCCTCCTCCTGCCGAGGCCTTGCTTTAAAGCGCTGCCAGCATGCGCTGGGGTGTCCGTCCGTGTCCCGTCCCCCCCGTCCCCCCCCCGAAATGGGGCCTTCAGCCTCGGGCGCTGCCCTGGGTCGGTGGGCTGGAGTCCCCCGGCCTGGCAGCGGGGCGTCGGGCCCACCTCGGGCCTGTCCTCCCGCCCTTCTCTGGAGGGGGAAAAACACCGGCTTGGTCGCCCATCAGCAACACGGGAGCTCCATTGCGTGGCAAGAAATGCCTGCTTACCCTCTGGTTCCTCTTAATTTTCAGTTATTTATTTAATAATTAAACAATTAATTTAGAAATAGTTTAATAATTAAGCAAATATCGGCCCGCAGTTGGAGCTGGCCATCGCACACGTGCTCGGGGGACGCGTGGCCGGCGTTAGGCGAGGCACAGTGCTCTGCCGTGATCTTGAAACCGGCAGAGTTGACAGCAGTCGCTGACTGAAAGCTAAGCCGCTGCAAATGGGTAAAACCCATAAATACCAGATGGGTGCATTAGATATTTAGTTACGTTTTATGGCAGACTTCATAGTGAAGAGGTCCCAGCATGTAAAGTGGTTTAGTGCTTCTGAGTAGGAAATCCTAGTAACTAGTACCCGTTAGATTTGTTTTGACAGGACTTTATTCTTCAAAGACTATCTTTTTCAAATTCATACAAAAGGGAAAAGTATGAGAGGCATTTTTATTTATGTATATACATTTTTTATATATGTGTATATGCATATACATATTTTATAGAAGTACTAAAATATATATGAGGGAGAGAAAAGTGACATATAAAAAAATGAAAAAAATTTAAGTTTTGCAAGCTGAATCAGATTTTACTAAGAAAGCATTAGATAACAGAGGAGCCTTTTGAATCTAGTGGTTATGTCTGACAGGTTACAAGTCTGCTCACAACTGCTGAAGAGAAAATTCAAAATACAAGCACCAGATTTCTGTTTCTTTGTTGATTACATGTTTCTTCCTTGAAACTGCAGAATTTTGGGGGCCTGGCTTTCTTAAGTGCTGCATGAGCATCCAAAGCACCTGCTCAGAGAGGGCCATGCATGTGCAACACCTGAAATCCTGATTTCTTGTTTTGTAAGCCTTAGTTTTCAAAATTTTGCCTGTCTGGTTTTCACTCTGTTCAAAATTAGATTAATTTTTACTGTTTCTAGAGATAGTTCCACATCTGCTCGCCCTTTTGTATCAAAAGACTGTAAGAGTGTTGTAATCTGTCGAAGAAGGGGAAGCGTGTGGGTGTTTCTTCTTATAAAGCAAGACTTGGTATGACTGTAGAACAGATTCCCTGTGTGGGAATGGAAGAATTGCTCACATCTACGTCTATCTAGAATGTATCTTTCTATTTTAGCTTGAGAAATTCATAAGATTTAAGCTAGGGTGAGAAAAGTTGGCCTTGATTTTGCTCTGGTTATTTTTCTGCGAGGATGAAAGCTGTTAATAAAAGTCTTTCTCACGCTTACCTACAATCACTTAAAATCACCAGTCTTTTCTGGTGCTCCCTCTGTTAGATTATTACTTTAAATAAAACCTCAAACACTTCTTTCCCCAAAGAAGCCCTACAAAGCCTGCCATATCCCTGAGAGTTCTTATGTCCCTTGTTTCCTTCTAATTTTTGACTAATTTCTTTAGGCTTATCCACTCTATCTTGAATAGCATCTATCAATTGTGCTTGCAATCAGTTTTGCTTTACCCAAACTTCAATCTTTCAGATGAAGTCTGTGCGGATAAACTTGGATCAGAGCCACTGCAGCTTTAGAGATTCATACAAAGCCTTCGTCTTAACCAATCTTGTTTCTTGGTGTTTTAAATATATATAATTCTTTTGAACAGCAGAGCAATGAGATAGTAAATCAGATAAGAACAGATTGCAAATCTGGGCTGGGGAAGAACAACCTGGCATTGACCCCTGTTGGGAGACATCTGTCAGTAAAAGCTCATATAAATTCTTATTTGTTTTATAACATGGTTTTGCAAATGCCTGCATGTCTTTAATGCCAAATCAGGAAAGGAAGCAACTTACGCAGTCTCTTATTGTTGATATAATTGCATGAACTCATAATGCACATGGGATTCTTTTATCTATTCCTGCTATAGTGTGTAAAACTTTCTTGTTTAAGATTGAAAACTTTGTCCTGTCATTTCTTCGTTCCTTCCAGTTGTGTGTGGATGAAGATGAAGGATGGCAGTACATCTAAGAGATAGCAGCTGCAGGGGTGAAATATTTTGCTTAAAAAAGTACTTTGTGTGTGGAAATGTACGAAACGATTACAATCTTGAAGCTCTACAGTTCTTTCTCTTCTGTCTCGACAGGAAATATTATCTGTCAGAAACTGCATTGCAGTAATCTTTCACGTTTTTGTTACCAAATGTCTGCAATAATCTCAAAGTAGTGAAATAAGTGTAAGTTCTTTCTTCAGTTGACCCCCAGTCACTTACATTTTCACTGTGATGTCAATAGTGAATTTTTAGCTCTGATTTTCTGATCTCGTAAATGCCAATTACTTGATTAAGTCAGTATTTCTGACAGAATCTCTGGAGAATGCTCTGCTCTTTTTTGTTTTGATTTTACAATAGGAGAAAAAATTGTATGTCGGCTTGAGAAAAATGTTAACATTGTTAGCCTGTAGTTTTAAGAAATGGTAATTTGGGTGCCTTGATCTTACAAGAGCCTTGATTTCTGTTTTTGAAACAGAGAGAATGGACCAATGGTGGTGGTAGTGGGGTATTTATTTATTTATTTATGGGGTTTTTGTTTGTTTGGATTCTTTTTTCTGTCCTGGTATTAATAATAGTAATATTTTCTCAGAGTCTTTTAAATCTAATTAACATAGACCTGTTTGATGAATTTTCTCCACAGTGGGTGAGAGAAAAACATGAAAATCCCTTTGGTGCTGTTGCTGCCAAGAGGGAGTTGATAGAAGTATCTAATGAACAGACATACGGATTAAAATGCATCTCTAAGAAGTTATGTATTTTGGCAAAGTGTTTCTCTCTACTACCCATTGCAATCAGAGGTGTGGTAAAAAACCTATGATCTTAAAACCTGACTTTAAAAGAGACTAATGCTGTTTTAGAAAAGAAGAATTCCAGTCAAGTTTATCTCAATTCTCTAAGAATTTTGTGTTATAGTGAGAGGAGGTTAATCTCAGGTCACCTCTCATAGACATTTCTTACATCATAGGATATATAAACAACTAAGATTTACTTTAAACTTGCCTGAATGACCATCCTGCATTCAATACAACAGTGACGGTTTCAACCAGCTCAGGATTTGACCAAGCCTGTTTTGTGACCCCACAGATGCAGCATCTTGTGCAACTGAGAATTGTTGTCACCCTTGTGAAGCCTGTTTTAGTACTGATGTGAGAAAACAGTTCTGGTTTTAAGTATATGTGTGTTGGGGTTTTTTTTGCTTTCTTTTTCCTCCAGTTGCTGGTTATGGTGTCTGATCTTTTACTTAAATGTAGTGATAGTACATTTCCTGCCAGAAGTCTCTGTATGAAAGGGAATGAGATCACTCTTCCACCCTCCAACAATTTTTCTAGCTTTCATCTGCTACATGTACATTGATATCCTGTGCCTTTAATTTTTGTGTTAGTTTTTTTCAGAGGCACTTGACTGTGAATTTACATAAGACGAGTGAGTCAAAAGTAATTTTGTGTTTCAAGTAGCCCTGCAAAAGGGGCTTATGTAATATTATGCATGTGCCAGTAGACATTTGAGAAAGAAATGTGCTTTTTTGAGGCCTTAAAATGAGATCTGAGCCAATAGACTCTGTTGGGAAAGCATCCACTTTTTTATCTGTATCTTTTGAAGACAGAAGCATAAATTTTATTTATCTGTAATGGTTTCCCTTCTACTCTCCACAGGTTTTGAGATTAGCATTTCTGATCTTGTTGATTTTTACTGTTCTGAATCACAGGGCTCACCTTCTAGTGCTCTCTCTGGTCATGTTCTCCCATGCAAAACACGAGCACTCTTCCATGGCAGACTGTGTAAACACTTCTTTGAGTTTTAGTTTAATGAAATTCTTTATTGCTTTGGAAGCAGAAAGAATTGGAAGTTACTAATTTCTTTAAGATTGATCATATACTGCAGTGGACTATTAATATTTTCTCTTATGACAACTAGATAAGGCAGAAAATTACATTACTAATCTCAGGTAATGTATTCAGTGCTGCCGAAAAATACACAGAGCAGACAATTTCTACCTCGGTGATGCACTGTGAGATACCCTAGAAGGAAAACAAAGTCAGCTTTATTTTAATTACTTCTTCAGTTTGATTGTCTTGAAATAGTTGTTGAGTAAGTAATCTCTAGAGGGTTTCCAGAAGCAAAAAAGTCTCAGGAATAGGCTTGGAAAATTCTGTGCAAGCTCTGAGTTACTGCCCTTGTCTAATTTACCTGCAGCTGCTGCAGAGGCTTCCATCCCAGCCACCCACCTGTCCCTTGGTCAGTGATTCTCACACAGGTAGCAGAGGTGGTGGAAAGAACAGAGCTGTCTGCTCTTCAGGCGGCAGGGACTGCCACAGTCCAATCTTCCTTCAAGTAGTATATCCCCATTTTCTTTTGGCAGTAACCTACTGGTACTAATGCTCATGATTAATATCTGCAAACAAAGAATAAATGTTTTTCAGTGGATTGGTTCCCAGAACCAACTTGCTGCCTGACCATATGGATGAGGTTCTGGTGCAAGTGAATGACAGTTTGGAGGGCAGAGACACTGTAGCTGGGACCTAGATGGACTTAAGCCACAACTGATCAAAATCTTCTGTTGCCCAGTCCATAGGCTGGTAAAGTACACCTACACTGATTTTAATATACAGTACTTCTGCAGCTAAGGTCTGTGCTTCATGCTTCATTTTGGACTTACCTCTTATAGCTGAAGAGAAAACTTGCAGAAAGGGTGGTAGTGAGTTCAAATATCTCCGAGTAACTGAGTGTGGACAGATGCGCTTGTTTCCAGCAAGTGATGCTGCCCAAGTCAGCAGATACATCTTGCTTTGCAGTGCTATCTGGTGTACGCTATAGTCATGATTATTGAAAAGACGTGGCATAGCCAAACACAGCATATCCAATATGAGTGGATCATATGGGGCTTTTTGGTAGTTGTCCAGTTTTGGACTGTTCTGGCAAATGTGGTGTTGAGAGAGGAGAAGGTGGTCAAACTGGAAGAAACTTGGAGACAACAGCTTATGCTGAATGTTAAAACATCTCTTAAAAGTTTTCTGTGCTCGTAGCAGGTGACGACGCTGTCTTTAGCCTCACATCTAAATTTTGACTGGGACGATGAATTTTTTGTCTCATTGGAAAAAGAGGGTGTCAGAATAGTATGATTATCTTTCTGTGTTTACATCTGGCAGTAGGTGAGCTGAAAACTCATTCACAAATCTTTTTCCCTAGAGGAAAAGGTATTTCCCAGTGCTAAGTGGTGTTTCTGTTAGCAGTCCTGTCATTGCTCAAAGTAGGTCTGATTTTTTGGCCCAGAGTATTGGTTTTGAGTAAAAATAATCCTTTTGACACAACAACATGAGTTACTTGGTGTTCATAAGCGAACAAGACTTTATGCTTTCTGTAGTATTTTGTCATGGCTAGAAATGATACTTTTTTTTCCGCACATCATACTCTCCCATCTGACGTTATCTGTGAAACAAATTTATGAAAATTGCTTTATGGTTTAAGCTTTTGGGCTGGAAGAAGCCAATGCGTGGTTTAAGCTTTATTTGAAGAGCTGTCATTATGAATAGTGATATATCCTATGTTTCTTCGATCCAGATCATATGGCAAGTTTTATTTAAAGTAGAAGCATTAAAAAAACCCATACAAAGTGATTCCTGTTTTGCTGACCCTCACTTTAAGTCAGGAGATGAACCCAGCAGTTAAAAACCACATATGTGTCTATAAAGCATATCTGATGTTTATATGCTTGTTTTTGTTTGTTTGTTTGTTTTTTAAACCGGTGCTATTTTCTTGTGATTATGGTGCAGCCCTCTCAGTTATCTCATCATTGCGTTACACACCATACTCTTGTCAGTCCCACTGTCATGCATTTACAGGTCTCAAGGGTTTACCAACGTCAGAGCAGTTATATTTTGGGGGAGTAGTAGTCAAATTTTCTAATTTTTTTCTATCCTTTCACATGCTGCTTTATCTCCTTTGGCTTTTCCTTATTGTTGTAATGCTGGAAGATATGGCACTTCTCTGTTGCTTCTGTTCTCAGTGCGTTGGTATTAGAATTAAATTTATTCATACAGGAGGGTTCAGGTTGTTCAGCCTGGAGAAGAGAAGGCTCTGGGGAGAGCTTATTGCAGCCTTTCAGTACTTAAAGGCGGCCTAGAAGAAAGATGGAGGGAGACTGTTCAGCAGGCCCTGTTGCAACAGGACAAGATAATGGCTTTAAACTAAAAGAGGGTAGATTCAGACTAGATAAAAGGAAGAAATTTTTTATGATGAGAGTGGTGAAACACTGGAACAGGTTGCCTGGAGAGGTGGTAGAGGCCCCATCCCTGGAAACATTCAAGGTCAGGTTGGATGGGGCTCCAAGCAACCTGATCTGGTTGAAGATGTCCCTGCTCATTGCAGGGGGGTTGGACTAGATGACCTTTAAAGGTCTGTTCCAACCCAAACTGTTCTGTGATTTTATGAAGACTGTTTTCTGAAAATCCAGAACATGCAGCCTGGTTGAACAGCTTGCAGACAGGAATGGGAGCATGGGAAAGTTCCTTTGAAGAATGTTATATAAAAATAACTATTGGGAACTTATCAGTACGTGAACTGTATATAAAAAAACAGATGAATACTGGATAAATAATAATTAGACTAGGCATCTGTCTAATGCAACCTCCCAAAATTATCAAAATGAAACATGCTGTCTAACATCTCCTGTCCCTACAGATGAGTGGTACAGGAAGGACGAAAGTCAGCTAATACTAGCTTTTTTTCCTGGAAAACATTTTCAGCTGTGGTGAAGTAACAGCTGGGCTGTTAGCTGCAAGCATCACTGCAACTGCGGGTGGTGATCTGTGCAAGCTCAGCTGCTCTTCTGAAAGCAAAAGGTAACATTGCTGTAGAAAAAGCCTTAATCTAGGAATTAAATGGGATAGTAAACTTAAGAAATGTAGGCTTCTTGCTGACCTTGCCTGCTCTTCAGGTGTTTATATCTAAGTACTTTGTACTCAACAAGTAGGGCTTGTTGGTAAACATGGAATAAGGGATGTAGGATTAGTGTTGCCTTCAGATTTGTTTCAATGGTTAACTGGGAAGTCGTCATCATTGGGGAGCAGGTTTGATATGTAATTCATTGCCCAAAGCACTGTTTATACCCCAGCCTGGCTTCGAAATGGTTTCAAAGAAGAGCTTTCTAAGGAGTGACCCTAATAGGGAAATCATGGAAGCGTGGGCACATGTGGTGAGACCATCATCCTGAAAGGTTCAGCACTTCATTGACAAGTCAAAGATGACTTTTTGGCTGCTTCTGAGTGAAGGAGCAGTTGTAACTTTATGTGAACTCTACCTCATCAAGTGCCCCTGCTAGCAAGCTGATATATGTGATAAAATCGAAACCAAGTATAAGCAATCCTCTAATACCAGTTTCATTTTAGTTTGGAATTGCATTTAATTCATGAAAAGACTGACATTTGCAACATCTGGATTCTCTGAAGGAGGCAGAGGCTCCATTTTTTCCTCATACTAGTAACACCAGAGCCACAAATGTTAAACAGTCTCTCTACTCATGCTGTGTATAAAGCCCTATGAATTTTATGCAATTATGACAAGGCAAATGTGAGGGTTTGAAAAATCACCCTTTATAGCTAAATCAAAATAAAGTGCTCTAAGTGGGTTGTTCCTGCAAGCTTTTGTCTCCTTAATGATTGGTCTTGTGACTAGAAACGCTTAAAAGCAGCGTTCCTAAAACTGTGCTTCCAGAGGGCTGCTTAGCAGGTAGGATAAAAGACAGAGGTGTCCTGATACCCGGGGTCCCTGCCCGGTTTGGTAACACTGTATCTAAATGGCAATTTAAAGAGTGTCTAAATAGGTTCACTTTTTATTGTGTTCCAGGCGTAACTCCTCCAGCAGACCCAGAAAGAGCTTCTGGCTGTCACCTGCAATAGCAGAAGGATAGCATGAGCCACTGGGGTCTCGAAATGGAGCTGTGGGCTCTCTGGGCTGTGCTTGGCTGTGTGCTTCCCGAGCTCAGGTGCAGTCACTCACCTGGGCCTGGTGCGTTCTTGGCAGTGGTGGTGAGCTGGTTTTCTCAAAGATGGCCAGTGTAAAAACTTCTCTGGAGTTTGGGAGCTGACACCCGCATGCCAGCTTTGCCTTATACAGTCTGAACTGTGCAGAAGTATTTAAGGCCTAGGAGGAAACTTCTGGCTGTTTTGTTTCCTCCTGTACTTTCTTAGCATAATTTAATCTCTGTGTATTATTGGTCAGGTGCAGTGTCAGAATCATGTCAATGCAAAGACAGGGAGATATCTTAACATAATATTTGCAGAGAGAGGGTTGATTACATTCTGTCTTTGATAGTGTTGCAGATGCAGTAAAATGTGTGCCGGAAAAATGACATATATGTATACCTAGTCAACTTATGTTTGCCAAAGTCAATATCTTCCCTTAACATGACACTGAAGTACAGTATCAGCTTTTGTATTGTCACATTCAAGACCCTGCTAAGCACCTTGATCAACCAAATGGTACCACAGGTAGTTTGGTAGCTAGAACAAAGAACCCGTGAGGACTTTAAATGATAGATCTCTATTTGTTTTTCTAATACCATGAGATTCAAACAATAATTGTGTTGAGAAAAGGGAGTTTCATAGTTCATTAAACTACCTTCCTTCTCACAGATATTTTTTTGCCATTTTGGAAAGCTATCTCCAGCGTAGCTCCTGAATATGTTTTGGCAGTGGTACTTCTTTTATTTATTCTGAAGCTGCTGTTGGTATTTGTGCTTGTTTGTTCTATGGTATCTCTGCAGGTACAGCTGTACAAGAATAAGGCATTTATTTTTGCTTGGACAGTTATCTGTATTAACAACAACATCTAAAATCTATTCTATTCTATTTTGATATTTTTCTAAAGACTTTCCCTGATGAAAAACTTAAAAAAAAACCCCAAACAACTGGAAACTTTCTGGAAACTGTTGGCTTCAGATCTCTTGAAAAATGCTGATCAAGGCCAATGGCTAATACTCCTGAACCTGAAAACTATACTGTAGGCATATTCTATGTTTAGCTTTATAGATAATTCACTGTGTAAGCATCTTACTAAATAGAAAACATAGTTTATAATGCTGTTAGTCCAATGCTACTGCACTCAATTAAGTATTTTAATTTGAGCACATGGATAGGATTTGAACGTATAAATTGCTAATACGGCTACTTTTCCTGGTGTTAATTCTGTGTACTGAGAAGTCAACACAGTCCTCTAAAAGGTGTTTTAGACTCTTGATTCCACTTTGAACATCCGCTCAGGTTTATGTTGTCACTTTTTGGCTGCTTCAGAGAGAAGTTTCTTCTGTTTCAGCCATCTGCTTAGAATGGTAATTCATCAAAAGACATTAAGAAATTAGTGTTCATTCAGGTGTCAGTTATTCTTTGGTTCTGAGCAGTGTATTCCTCTCTTTCATGTTAAAAAACCAAAGGACCGTAGCTGGCAGTAGCAAGATGCATGTTTGAGAACTAAATATTCAAAATGAACTTTAAATTTTGCATTGAGGTACTTTCATGTGAAAATTTTATACATCTGGGCTTCCCTGTCCGTATTTGCTGATGTTCAAATTTTGTCTACACAGAAAATTGTCAATACTTGCCTAAGATTCACTAACCTATAGCAGCTCAGTGTAAGCTATTTCACAGGTTACCTGCATGATGGATCTATGGATCTTCTGAGTTACTGCATGAGAATTCTGGAGAGAAACATGCCAGCTGAGTTAGTGTGTGAACAACAATAGACAGCAGACATTTTCAGATATTTATTACTAGTATACCAGATACAGTAATTGTTTACATTTATGGCTATTTTGCTATGCTCTATTAAAAAAATACCAACACAACTTAAACACATCTTTAAAAATTCACTTTTGGAAGTAGAATTGCATGGCTCAGAAAAATAGGAATTGTCTTACCCAGACTCACTGGTGTCAGCATTTGTCACTGCTCTCTCTATATAATTGGTGCGTTTACTCTTTGGTATGTTCTTTGGGTGTTTTTTTTTGTTGTTGTTTTTGTTTTGTTTTGTTTTTTTCCACTTTGATTTCCTGTTGACTTTTTGTAATATGACCATTTGCTTCACTGCAATGAGCTTTTGACCGGCTTGTCTTGGTAGTGTCAGGAGAAAGGGGCTGAGTGGTCATGCTAATTGAAATGTCTTTCATGTGCAACTGAATCACTTGGAGGTGTCACTTCTGGGTCCCTCCTCTTCCACTTGTTTGTCCATTTTGTATGTCTGTAGTTGTAAGGCCCTAAAGGCATGTTTGTCTGTATCTGTGCAGTGGGTAGCACTGTGGACCCTGATCTTGACTGGGACTGTTGAATGCCATTTGAAATAAAAAAAAAAATTAATACTGATAGATGTCGGCTGCCATAACTGACTTTTTTTGTTCTCTGGTAGCAAAATTGTTTGATAATTTTTTGTCTCTAAAATGGCAGTAAAAAGTAATTAGAAGTTAAATACAGAATCAGAACCGCATTATGCACGGTAGCTGTAGTACTCCATGATCAAATGTGTGCTGCAATGGAGAGTAGCTTTGGTGAAGAAATGTTGTTGGAGCTTTCCTCAACGTCAGAAGGAGGTCTGGTTTTGCTAATTTATTTCTCAAAATTGGCTGAAAACCAGTTTTCTATCAAGCTCTTTAAGTAAAGTGCATTCATCTTGTTTACAGTTTGTTCTTTGCCTTGTTTCTTTACATTTAAACTTTTTAAGCTTGCTTTTCTTTGTATGTTGCAGTGCAGTCTGTGGTGGGATGGTGTACATTGTACATTGCCACTGAAGTGTAGCAGTTTGTTTCTGATGTTGATATGTGGGAATACAGCATGATATTTGAGTACCAGTATTATGCCCTAGTGAACGTGATGAAATCGTAAGTGACATACTTCATAACATATCTCATTGAAATTAATATCCTTTCCCACCCTTAATATAAGTAAAGAAATGTGTGGATCATAAAGATCATTTTTCTGTCAGTTGTAATGAGAAATCTTCATGCTGTGCCTTTTTCATATAGTTGTATTTACAAATTCATCTTTTGTTGCTTTGGAAAGGGAAGGCACGGTGGGCATATCGTAGAGTAAGGAGGCAAAAGACTAGAATACCAGTTTTCTTAACAAATCTAGCAATATGTTCACCAGATTTCTTAGCTTCACAAAACCACTTGAATGTTGTTACTATAGCAGGAGGAGGAACGTACCTTTTCTTGTGACTGTAGAGAAAGACTGTATGAAAAAACTAACAAAGATGTTCAGAAAAGTTACAGTTATTTTAATCTGGAAATTTTATTTATTAATATTCTTAAATATCTCATCCTATTCGGCAATGTTGAATAATTATTGACTTAATTTGGGATTGTGGTGCTACTTAGAGTCCGTAAAATGAGACTGTAGGTGTGTGGAGTAAAATAGCTAAAATGGTTGGATACTTTTGAAAATGTTGGTCTTGCCTTTTTTTGCTCTTTTTCTTTGAAGTGTTTAATAATGTGCCTAACTTTTCTCTGAATTTGTTGACTTAAAATGAAAAATTTTGTTCCATATACAAAACAAATATGCTTTGTAGTGTGTGGTCATAGAGGAATATTATTCTTGTCATTTATGGAATCGCTAAGAATTTAACTTAAGAGTTTATAATTCTAGAGTGGTTTATAATGTATGTAGGTGAGATTGTCATCCGGCGTAATTTTTGTTAAGGCCAGACAGGTTGCTTCATCAGAAAACTTGGCCTGTTGCACTCCATTACATAATTAGTAACTAAGGTTGCTTATTTTGGTGGTTCATTTTGGCAAATATCCTGACCCTCAGTAGTGTATAGTCACCTTTAAAACTGAGATTTAATCGCTGGAAGGAGATACTCAAAGTATTTGTATTTTCTGGCCAAAATCTGGAGCAACATAAAACATACGTGTTCTGTAGGACTGAACAGCCTTCTGCTGGAATGCTGCTTGGAGGAGCACCAGAAGTGCCTGCAAGTGCCAGATAGCAATTTGATTCCTTTTGGCTTTCATAGGGGTGGCAGACCAACTTGTGACAGTAACAGCCCTGCACTGACTGTCATTAATGGAACTTGGTTTGCTCCTATTACAATGTCCGTCCATCAACTTTAGCAGTTTTGCTTTCTAGAGATATGGATTGATCATTTGCTCATAGCTCATACCTTCTGTTTTAGGCTTTCTCCTGGTATGAAGATAGGTTTCATCCTTTGGCTGGATGCAGTCTGCTAGTCTTTCAATAAAAACTTGGAAAGAAAATATTTAGCATCAGAGTTGTGGGAATAATTTAACTAAATACAGGATATAAGATGTCTTGTTGAATGTGTTGTAAAAAAGAAACTTAGTTTAGCATTTTGACAGATGTTTAAGTATGGGCCCTTGCTGGCAATTCTTGTCTTTGCTGCCCCTTAGTTGGTGGTGTCTTGTTTCTCTCTCTTGGATACTTCATTCTTTTCCATAGCCTAATTCATGTCCTCAGATAAGAAAATACAGAAAATACAGAAGAGTTTGTAAGAGAAGATTTCTGTGGTTATATTGCCTCAATAAAAAGGGAATGCTTTTCTCCTGTAGGAAAGGCTGAAAGAAAAATACGCAGTTCTGTGTCTCAATTATATATGAATTTTGTGAAAAGATACAAGATATGTGTCTATCCCAAGGGCCTTTACAATAAAGAAAGGTTTCCTAAATTAGTAAGAGGCCACTAATGTTTTGTCTCAAAATGGGTGTCTGTGAATACTTTTTTCATAAGCCAGTCTTTCAATGTCTGAAGGCAACCTGTCTTGTTTTTTACACTAGAGCAATTGTTGGGGACTTTAAGGAATTGTCACCAAAGGTAAGCGTCAAAGTACCAGGTAATATAATTGCAGCTCTATTTTGTTATGTTTTGATTTAATTGTAAAAAATAATCTTTCCCACCCTCCTCCCCAGTTGTCTTTCAATGCCATCAGCTGGCATTAGCTGTGTACTTTGGCATTCATTGTAATATGAAAAACATTGTGTATTTTGATGTCATTGTTTCCTAACTGCCTTCCTTTCATTAAGTATTTCTGTTCTATTCAGTTGTTCTCATCTAAAAATCCCACTGAATTCCTGTCTTTTGCCTCTGAAAAAATAATGTGCTCCCTTTTGAGAACTGTTTGCATTTTGAATGCTCATTAAGAATAATATCAGCTGCTATGTGGGCTAAGCATTGTTTGGTGGTTTTTTTTTTTTTTTTTTTTTTTTTTTTTTTTACTGAATTTTTGTCTTGTTTGTCACTGCTTCTTAGGGAGGTAGCAGACCGATCATTTCTGTAGCTTTGCTGATACAGTACTCTGCACATGGATTACGGTGTGATTCTTCAGGATTACTGCCATCCGTTTTAGCAGCAGGTAGTGAATAAGATTATATCAAGGTAGCCTGTTACTATTCTGAGGCTTGCAGGTGAAGAAAGAGTTAAGTATCGTTCCCTTTACTGCTTCCTTCCTATGTTAAGCTGTAGTACTTCCACCATACACAGTATAAATGGGGTATGAACTTTTTCTTTTGCCAAATGGGGAGCTATGACTGCAGTGTCTCTTGGCACATCTGTAGTTTCTCTGTTTTAATCCTTAGCCTTCTTTAAACATTTCAGTAACTACTAGGTCGCACTTATCTTTTCAAGGTTTTCAGGACATATCTTGAGTTGTAGCAAATCAAGGTAGTTCTTCTGAAGTGGATAAAGGTAAAACTACCCATGATTTGGTGTTTCCTTTGGAGTTTTAGACTTAAGATTTTGTAGTGTATTCAAAGTCTCGTATCCATATTGTGTTGTACCTTTCCTTTCTTTAGCTTTGGATGTAAAAAGGCTCATTTTAAGGACTTTGTAATATAAATGGAACTTTGACTGTGAGTGTTCCCAAAGCCAAGATTTTCCAGCTGATTAAACGTTCTTCAAGATGAGGAATCTTGACAATTCTGGAAAAGCAGTCTTTGAGGAATGTCGCTTTTTTACTTCACTCTTCACGATCATAAAGCTTCTCCCCTCTTATCTTTCTAAGTGGTGGAAGAACTCTATGACTTATTTTTAGGCAGAAATTTCCTCCTCATTTTGCAAGTCCACCTAGCCTTCCAGCCATCCTACTCCACAGCTGTCACAACAAACTTTCTTTCAGATGCTATTAAATGTATCAGACATCACTCGGCAGTTGTGAGTTTGTTACCCTGGGGCATTTCAGTCCATTCTCATGTTATCAAAACCACTGTGTGATTTCAAGGTTTCCTACGTTCCTTGGAGGAAAATCAAACGGTACATGGTTAGAAAACAGATAGATACTCTGCAGATTTAGCAGATCTCTAGCAATTAAGTGGTTAATATCCTCAATTTATTGTTTTCTTTCCTCATTTCCCATAACCATGACTCTTGTGAACTCTCTGTATCTTTTGTCTGTATTTTCAACTGGGATCTTGGGAAAACTTTGCCACACTGCAAAGAAGAAGCATTGCTCTGGCTTTGTTTATCCTATTTCTGTTCCCTCTGCTCCTCTTTCAGTTATCTGTTTACTGTAGAGAGTGTTCTCATCTGAGAGGTTCTTTTTATTCTCTTTCTCTCATTCTTTTCCATCTGTTACATTTAAGTAATTTATATTGTAATAATTTTAATGGTGATAACACCAGTTAGCCTCGTTACAGATTGGGTGTGCTGAAGCTCTTTTATATAAGGGCACCATAAAAGATGAAGATCCCAATGATCTTGCCCTTTAGCATCAAAGACAGTAGTTAGCAACAGACAAATGGATCAGACAATACGTGGAAGCATCCTTAAAGTAGCTACTTAGCTACTATTAAACATATCTTCTTATGGGACTGTCTGCACTACCAACGTAGCATTGTGCTGTACTTTTCATTCTCTTTCATACTCATTGGAGCTGAAAAAGACTTATTTCTTGCCTTTAATTTCTCTTTTTCTTCTGCATACCTAGCACCTTTCTCCCTTGATTTTTTTTTAAATCCTTTCAGCTTGTGTTTATGGCTTCCTTTCATATTCTGAATCACAGATTTAGGTTGGAGGGCATCTTTTGAGCTCATCTAGTCCAAACCTTCTGTTTAAGCAGGGTCAGCTGCAGCAGATTGCCCAGGCCCATGCCCAGTCAGGTTTGGAATATCTCCCCGTATGGACACTTCACAACCTCTCTGGGCAAGCTGTTACAGTGTTTGACCACCCTCACAGTAAAAAAGTGCAATCTTGTTTTCAGATGGAATTTCATATGTTTCAGTTTGTGCCCATTGCCTTTAGTTCTGTTGGTGGGCACCACTGAAAAGAGCCTGGCTCTGTTGTCTTCATTCCCTCCCATCAGGTATTTATACCCATTGATGAAACCCCTCCTGGGTCTTGTCTTCTGCTGGCTTTGAACAGTCCCAGCTCTCTCAGCCTCCCCTCATAGGATAGATACTCCAGTCCCTTAATCATCTTCATGGTCCTTTGTTGGACTCTCTCCAGTATGTTCATGTCTCTCTTGTACTGGGGAGTCCAGAAATGGACAAATACTCTAGGTGTGGCCTCACCAGGGCTGAGTAGAGGGGAAGGATCACCTCTTTCCTGCTGCTGGCCACACTCCTCCTAATGTGCAGCCCACTAGGCTGTTGGTCTTTGCCATGAGGTTGCATTGCTGACTCATGCTTAGCTTGTCCACCAGGACTCCACAGCCTTTCTCTGCCAAGCTGCTTTCCAGATGGATGGCCCCAGCCTGTCTTGGTGCATGGGGGTTAGTCCTCCCCAAATACAGGACTTTTTCATTTCCTCTTGTTGAACTTCATAAGGTTCCTGCCTGCCTATTTCTCCATTCACTCTGAGTGGCAGGACAACCATCGTGTACATTAGCCACTCCTCCTAACTTCCTATCATCTGCAAGT
The DNA here is from genome assembly GCF_000737465.1 of Haliaeetus leucocephalus. Classification (NCBI taxonomy): domain Eukaryota; kingdom Metazoa; phylum Chordata; class Aves; order Accipitriformes; family Accipitridae; genus Haliaeetus; species Haliaeetus leucocephalus. The sequence goes on along the minus strand of NW_010972991.1, from coordinate 19,481,470 downwards.
CTGTTGAGGCTGCACTGTGTTCAAGCATCCAGATCGTTAATGGAGATGTTTAAGAATACTGGACCAGGTATTGACTTCTAGGAGATACCACTAGTTAACTGGCCACCAGCTAGATGCTGTGTGAATAATGAAAACCCTCTGAGCTTGGTTGGTCAGCTGGTTTTCAGCCCACCTCACTGTCTGCTCATCCAGCCCATACTTCATCAGCTTCCCTAAGACCTTGTGGGAGACAGTGTCAAATGTCTCACTAATGTCAAGGCAAACAACATCCACTGCTCTCTCCTCAACTACCAAGCCAGTAATTTGTCCTAGAAGGCTATCAGGTTGATCAAGCATGATTTCCCCTTGGTAAATCCATGCTAACTATTCTGAGTCACTGTCTTGTCCTCATATATTTGGAAATAATTTCCAGGAGGATTTTCTCCTGTTACCTTGCCAGGGATTGAGGTGACGCTGACTGGCCTGTAGTTCCCCACTCTTACTTCTTGCAATTCTTGAAGATAGGACTGACATGACCTTTCAAAGGTAATTGAGAGTGGTCTCACAATGACATCAGCCAGCTCTCTCAGCATTTGTGGGTGCAACCCATCAGGCCCCATGGATTTACATATGTCTAGTTTGTTTAAGTGCTGGCTAACCTGGTCTTCCTCCACTGGGGGTGTGTCTTCCTTGCTCCAGATTTTCCCTTTGAAATGTTCTGCTAGGATTTTGCAAGAAGAAATCTCTTTCTTCTATGGACTATGTTCATACCAAATCCTTCCTTCTGTATATGCATCCAGGTACTGCCATGGCTGGATGCCCCCTATCCACTTCACCTGAAGCTAAAAGAACTGGAACTGTTCTACATTACTGCCTTTTAGCTTTGTACTCATTTTGGACCACAGAGTTTCCGTGGTCCTTAAGTGTAGTCTTTCATCCCGGAAAGTTGAGAGCCTGTATAACCCTTTAACCTGGAGATGATTAAGCCCTGAGCCCTGCTGAAGTTTCTGAAGGGACCAAATTCATCTGACATAAACATGCAGTGTCTAATATGTGAATGGCTTTCAGTTCTACTCAAAATGGGAAGAGGAGCAATGGTGACTCCCACTTTTTTGCTTGTTATGTCAGTGATTAGAATTCCCTTTCAAGAAGTGAAAGGTAGGGGTTGTCGGTTTTATATGGTATTGAGACCTTCACTTTTTAGGATAATACCCTAAACATGAGGCTGCAGGTAAGGCTGGCACAGGACCATTCTGTGTCCTTTCCATGCATGGAAGATTTACAAGGTCAGAGAAATTAAGTAGAGGGATTGTAACCCTCTAATGAGCATCCTTGCTTCCTGGAAGGGCAAGGGCAATCCCAGATTCTTACCCCTAGTTTAGAAAATGGTTATTTTGTATTAAAGAGCTGTGGAATGAGATGCATTAATAGGACTTGGAGAAAAGACTGTACTTCCTGAAAGTGTGTTTTCTTCTCATCTCGTTTTGCTCTAAACTTCTACTGAAGAAATTCAGTGAATAAATAAATGCATTGAACAATTGTGACTGTCTTTTTTAATTCAGCTGGCACTGTGATGTTCATTTGCTGAGTCTAAGTAGTGAGATGTGCAAAAATCAGTAGTCTCTTTTCCCAGGTGATTCACTGGGGTGATAAACTTAATGTTGCAGAGACTGGGACAACAGATGTGCTGTTCTTTCCCTGAATTAGCAGTGAAGTGATTCCTGTATTGCAGTCCAAGTGAGTATTACATTATTTTACCTAGCACGGAATTATTTCTGAATGCTGCTAGCTTTTGGACAGATTGTGCTGGACTATTCAAGGAAAGCACAATAAATTACATGCCCATTCTTGTGTCCTTGCTCAGGGTTTGAATTCAGTTACACTCCTTTTACAATGCGGTGACAGGTAGTGAAACGTTGTACATGGCAGGAGTATGGTACATCCACAAAAGCTGTGGAAACATCCCTGTTCTCAGTGTTCAGTGGGAAATTCCTGGAAAAAGTGTGGCTTTTAAATGCAGCTCCTCTGGGGCAGCCTTTGGAGTGAGGATGCTGCTGGTTTTGAATGTGGCCAGGAAGAGCAAAGGCAGCATTTCTTAGTTAAGGGAAATGTGATAACTGTGGTTTCATTTCTCCATTGAAAAAATGCACAGAGTTGGTAGCTGGGGGCTATGGCCAATGCTGATTAAACAATCCCCCGTGTTTTCTGTTTAACAACTAAATGTATCAGCTTTGTCTGGTAGATTTTACAAACCCTTAAACAAACAAACCCCCAAACTTTAAGTTTTTGAAACTAACTCTACAAAGTTGTTGTCTTCCTCCACTCAGCAAGAATTTGTCTTATGGCAGAAATCAGATTATCTTGCTTGCTTCTTTGTGGATGATGAGCTTGGCAAAAATCAGGGAATGTGTATGGTCATCCTGAGAAAATTACTGATGTCTCTAGCAGAGGATGTCTATAAGCATGTAATTAACTGGTCCAAAGGGAAGGAACATGGGGAAAGTACAGGGTGTAGCAATAAAAATACACCAATACCCTCTGTGTAGTATAACCACAAATAAGCAGTAACTGAGACTATAAAAGACATTTTGCATTTCTCTGGCGGTGTCCTGAGATAGCCCGAGTCTTCTGCTCCTGGTTGTGTAAGACCTTTGCCCTGTCTGTCTTGCGGAGAGGGAGGAAATCTGTGTGATAGATTTATCATTCATAGATGAAATCACAGATTATTTTTGTTGTTCTTTTGGGAAAATGACACTTCACTGTGAAGAATTTATTACTGCCTTGATCTCAAGTTTAGGGGATGTTTGAAGAGTTAAGGAGAATAGCTTAATATTCTTATATTGCTAAAGCTATTGTTTAACTTGCTGTTTATGAAAGGACCCATAAAGACCTACGCAAGGCTGGCAATTTGTGCTGGTTGTCATATGAGCTAGGTTTGGTGACTCCAAAAACTTTGTGTGTGTGGTTTTTTGGGGGGTTGGTTTTTTTGTCTTTTGGTGGTTAATGGATCCTAGAAATGTGGTTTAATCCTTTCACTCTTTCTGTGTCTTAATTCTGCATTGCACAGCTGGTGTTTCAGATGACATCTTATGAATGCATGCCTGGTGGGTCATCCTCCCTTCTTGGTAGCTGATCAGACAGCTCTTACAAAAATATTGTGGGTTGTCTCTTCTGTTTCCATTGATGAATCTGTGCTTCTAAGTGCCTGTACACTAATATATACAATATCGGGAATAAATACAAGGAGTTAGAGATCTGTGTGCAGTTGCAGGGCTGTGATCTTGTTGGGACCATGGAGTTGTGGAGGGATAGCTCACATGACTGGAATGCTGCAATGGATGGGTATATGCTCTTTAGGAAGGACAGGCTGGGAAGAAAAGGAGATGGAGTTGCCCTTTATGTGAGAGGACAGCTGGAGTGCTTGGAGTTCTGCCTGGGGATGGATGATGAGCCAACTGAGAGCTTATGCATAAGGATTAAAGAGCAGACCAATACGGGTGACATTGTAGTAGCTGTCTGCTGTAGGCTACCTGATCAGCAAAAACAAGTAGATGAGGCCTTGACAACTGAAAGTAGCTTCTCATTCACAGGCCCAGATGCTCGTGGTGGTCTTTAACCATCCCATTATCTCCTGGAGGGTCAGCACAGCAGGTTATAAGCAATGCAGGAGGTTCCTGACACAGGTATTAGAGAAGTGAGCAAGGAAAGGGCCTCATACAAGCAAGGGAGGGCTGGTTGTGGTATGAAGATCAAAAGCAGCCTTGGCTGCAGTGGCCGTGACATAATGGAGTTCAGGATCCTAAGAGCAGGGCAAAAAGCAAGACCACAGCTCTGGACTTCAGGAAAGAAGAATTTGACCTCTTCAGAGATCTGCTTGATAAAAGTCCTGTGGGATAAGGCCCTGAAAGTGGGAAGAGGATCCCAAGAAAGCTTGTTAATACTCAAGCATCACCTACTCCAAGCTCAAGAACAGTCCATCTCAACAAGCAGGTGGACAAGCAAAGATGCCAGGAGGCCTGCATGGATGAACGAGGAGCTCCTGGCAGAATGCAGACATGAAAAGGAAGTGTACAGAAGGTGGAAGCAGGAACAGGTGACCCTGGAGGAATACAGAGATGCTGTGTGAGCAGGCAGGGATGGGTTTAGGAAAGCCAAAGCCCACCTGGAGCTGAATCTGACAACGAATGTGAAGGGCAATGAGACGACCTTCCATAAGGACATAAGCAGCAAATGAGAGACTAGGGGAAAGGTGGGCCTGCTGCTGAATGGGGCAGGGGAGCTGATGATGACACAAGACATGGAAAAAATTGGGGAACTGAATACCTTCTTCACCTCAGTTTTTATTAGTATGACCAGCGTTCAGAAATCCCAGGTCCTGGAGACCAGGGGGAAAGTCTGGAACAAGGAAGTGTTGCCCTTGGTGAAGAGGGTCAGGTCAGGGAATACTTAAGAAAACTAGACATCCATAGGTCCATGGGCCTTGGTGGAACGCACCCACGAGTGCTGGGGGAGCTGGCTGATGTCATTGCAAGACCATTCTCGATAGTCTTTGGAAGCTCACGGCAATCAGCAGAGGTACCTGAGGACCGGAAGAGAGAAAACATCATGCCCATCTTCAAAAAGCATGGGAAGGAGGACCCAGAGAACTACAGGCTGGGCAGCCTCACCTCAATCATGAAGTTACAGAACAACTCATCCTGAAAATAATTTCCAGGCACATGAAGGACAAGACGGTGACTGGGAGTAGTCAGCATGGGTTTACCAAGGGGGAGGTCATGCTTGACAACCTGATAACCTTCTATGATGAAATGCCTGGCTTAGTAAATGAGGGGAGAACAATGGGTATTTTCTACCTTGACATTAGTAAGGCTTTTGACACTGTCTCCCATAAGATCTTGGAGAAGGTGATGAAGTATGGGCTGGATGAGCAGACAGTGAAGTGGATTGAAAACCGGCTCAACAACCGAGCTGAGAGGGTTGTGATTATTGGCACAAAGTCTGGTTGGCAGCCAGTAACTAGAGGTGTCCCCCAGAAGCCAATATTTGGTCCAGTACTCTTCAACGTCTTCTTTAATGATCTGGATGCTTGGACAGAGGGCACTCCCAGCAAGTTTGCAGACGATACAAAGTTAGGAGGAGTGGCTGGTACAGCAGATGGTTTTGCTGACGTTCAGAGTGATGTCAACAGGCTGGAAAAATTAGCTGACAGGAGCCTCATGAAGTTCAACAAGGGGAGGTGAAAAGTCCTGCACCTGATGAGGAACAACCCCATGCACCAAGACACGCTGGGGGCTGCCCAGCTGGAAAGCAGCTTTGCAGAAAAGAATCTGGGGGGTCCCAGTGGGTACAAAGTTGAACGAGCTGGCAGTGTACTTTTGTAGTAAAGGCCTACAGCCTGGTGGACTGCATTAGGAGGGATGTTTGCAAGCAGTTTGAGGGACATGATCCTTCCTCTCTGCTCAGCTGTGGTGAGGCCACACGTGGAGTGTTGTGTCCAGTTCTGGGCTCCCCAGTATAAGAGGGAGATGGTTAGAGATGGTTAAGGGATTGGAGCATCTTCCATATGAGGAGTGGCTGAGGGAGCTGGGACTGTTGAGCCCAGAGAAGAGAAGGCTCAGAGGGATCTCATCAGTGGGAACAAATACTGGATGGGAGGGTGCAAAGAAGATGGAACCAGGCTCTTTACGGTGATGCCCAGTGACAGGATCAGAGGCAGTGGGCACAAACTGAAACACAGGAGGTTCCGTCTAAACATCAGGAAACATTTCTTAAACTGGTGGTGACGGAGCACTGGCACATGTTGCCCAGAGAGGTTGTGGAGTCTCCCTCCTTGGAGACATTCAAAAGCCATGTGGACATGGTCTGAGCAGCCTGCTCTAGATGGCCCTGCTTGAGCAGGGGGGCTGGACAAGATGAGTTCCAGAGGCTCATTTTTATTTATTTATTTTTAGCAAATGCTGGAAAATGGTCCAGAATGAACATCTTGACAAAATGAGTTCATCTATTTGTGGTTCATTGTAACAAACATAAGTGGAAAGGTGGTTTCTTAGCTTAGATCATTCAGAATGGAGCTTGCAGAAGCTTCAAATACAACTGTGGTGTGTGCTCCCAGAGGCACAAAACTGGTGTAACCTCACCTTTACTCTCTCAGGAACTGGCTCAACTGCTGGTTTGGTGTGTGGCATCTGGTGGTGGGAGTTAATTCAGGAATATCCTGCAATCAGCGTTCTGTGGCGGTCAGATGAGGTAGATACTCTGGTCCCTTCTGGCATTATGATTTAAAAAACTATTTGGTTATTGTGAAATTTGCTTACTCCATAAAATGACTGAGAATTAATGCTCGATTAAAGGTCCTGTAGTGTGCAATTGTCTGAAAATAAAGGAGGATTTTTTTGTATTTTGCGTGTGAATATCATGTGTGAATATAATGTATACAAATACACGTGTGTATACACACACACACACACATACTCATACCCTCCCCCCTACCTTTTGTACCGGCTCTCTTTATGCATATAACATCATGAACCAAAAATACAAGATAAGTATATTGTCATGATTCCTCAGGTCAGTGATTATAAAATGAAGAGTATAACTCTCCAGAAATACTGAATAAATACAAACAGGGAAGAAGGGTAACATGGAAATCTTAACAGCAAAAGCTTTTAGTAATACTTCTGCCATGCAGGTCTGATTTACCCATATTTTATCCCTATTAGCCAACTAATTAGTCCTTTGCTATTTGTAGAACAATTGTTGTTTTATAGAGTAGAGGCTAACATTTGCGTCTAGTGTTACTGGTTTTTAAGGCAAATTGCATTTTTTTTCAAAAATACTGATATTCCCATGAAAGTCCAAGGCAAAAAGTGCTGAATCAAAATCTTTTTAGCCTAGTAGTAATTGCCTCTTCACTTGGCTGTGACTAATTACTATTTTTTTAAGTTTCGTAATAGCTGCAGCTATAGAGCTGATTTAAAGGCCTTATTTCTTATTGCCAATTTTTATAATTCAAATTGCAGCCTGATTTAAATTCAAAGGAAAACGAAACAATTACATTTCCCTTAGTGTGTATCAATAAAGACCTTTATATTTTGGGTTTGGATAATCATACTTCCTGTGTTATAAGAGCTTTGCAACTACTTCAACTGATTCCAGAGGTTTTTTTGTCAGTTCAGTTAATAGTATGGACAAACTGTTGCTTTTATGGGATTGAAAATTTGTAAGATCTTAAAAATGAGAACTTTTAATGCTAAGTTGGATAAACTATTAAGCGTTAACAAAGATAACTCTTGGTATTCAACACAGGATCAGCACCCCTGACACTGCATCTCTCTACAGTGCTGCTGAAGTCAGGCCTTAAAAGATACACCAGTTAATGAGAAATTGCGTTTCTCTGGTAGTCACAGATTTATGCAATGAAGAAATTCATACTTTCTTCCTGGGGGCATTGGATCTAAATTGCTCTGACATCTTTCTTGTGCAATAGAAAGTGCCTTCCTGATTATGAAGATAGAGATTAAAAAGCACATTTATTCATGAATGGTTTAAGAAATGTTTTCATCCAGGTATTTTGTGTGAAGACATGTGATTTGGCACTTCTGGCAAATTCTGCTCCTAACAGAAAGGAGAGGTAAAGCTCCTCCTGGATGGGAGCAGCCCTGTTTTTTTATTCAGTGAAGGATGTGATTATTTAGAGGGATGCAGCATTCCAAGGATGTTTCTGAAGACCACAACAAAGATTATGTCCAGTGGTCTAAGTATCTTTTTCATTTGCTTTCAATAATTGTGTCTCCAAGTTGAGTTTACTTTCCTGCCAGTTCTGATCAAAGCATTTTCATGATAAACTGATTACTTTTTATTTTGGTCTGTCTGCCAATCCAAATAACAAAAAGTATTGCTGATAGCTGTATGATTTCTTTTAATATTCTTTCTTTTTTTCTTTTTGTCTCTCCAACAGGCCATCTGTGGAAAAGAAAAAGAAAAAATGAAGTATGTATTCTTAATACTTTTCATGAATTTATTACCACAGTATGCTGGGAAGGCTTTGAGAAGAGATGATAGATACCCGAAAACATTTGAAGACATTAAAAATGAGATAGCTGGCTATACTGATATTGCTAAAGCTATTATTGACCTTGCTGTTCATGGAAAAGCTCAGAACAGATCCTATGAAAGATTAGCAGTTTTTGCCGATACCATAGGACCTAGACTCAGCGGTTCAAAAAATCTAGATGCAGCCATCAAATATATGTTCAGTGCCCTGCAGGAAGACGGGCTGGAAAATGTGCATCTGGAGCCTGTGAAAGTACCACACTGGGAAAGAGGAGAAGAGTTTGCAATGATGCTGGAACCAAGGAATCACAGCATTGCTATTTTGGGACTTGGGAGCAGTGTTGCAACTCCTCCAGAAGGTAACTCTTCCTTTTGGAATTAAGTATCACTTGCTTTTCAACACCAAACTGTATTATACGCCTAACAACTTCCTCTCTCAGTGGTCAAACTGAAGTTTTCTGCCTGCTATAATAGTTCTGCAAGACGAGATGCTACTTTTCTGTGCGACATGGTTGTAAATGATGCAGTTTGGTTTAACTCAGTTTGGTTGAACCGGCTTGTAAAATTAAAGTTTTTTCTCCATTAAATCTATACCCTGTTGTTTAACACTGCTGAACCTCATTTGCAAAGATTCTGCTCCTCCATTGAGGTTGGTGGAAAACTTGTTCTTGTGATCTGGGGCTTTCCAGCCCCTCTTTTTAATTTTGGCCAGAGAAGTTCTCTATGGACTGTTGAGTTGACACATGATTTCTGCTCTTCTTGCTGTGCCCTATCCTGCCAAGCTCAGCACTTCACTCTGGCAAAAAACAAGACAGCAGGAAGAGGAGGAGAATCTCATGCTGAGCTTGGAAAGTGCCAGCCCCTCGCTAAGCGTGGCAATTGGTATCTGTGTGTCCTTTCCTCCCCCCGTCTCATGCTCACCTTGGAAAAGTCTTTGGCACTTACCTCTTACTGAACTATGCGTTGCCTTTTAGTGGATCATGTGTGATATGTTACTTCAGGAACAAGAATAATCATTAGCTCGGCTCAGCAAAATTCAGATGTTTTGAGCCCCAAATATTAGCTCACTTGCAAATGAAATGATTTCTAAGATACTCCTTTTGTACATATTGATATAGGGCAGGAGTGCTATTTAAAGGCCAGGTGACAACCTTCTTCTGTGATTGCTCTGCATAAATAACAGTAGACTTATTCCTAGACCACTTCAAAAGCAGTCTTATTCCTTTATGAGAAAATAACTTTAGTTTAGGAAATAAAAGGTAACATGATACTTATAATTTTTTTTTTAATTGTAAATTTTTGTAATGGTGAGCTTTCTGTTTGAAACAAATAATGGTATAAAAGCTGTTTTGTTTAGAAAAATTATATAGCCCTTCAAAACACAACAAAGTGAAAGTGGGTAATTTAAGATATGTTTGGAATAAATCTTACTTGGTTTGGGAAACTGCTACTGTAAATTTTGTCTGAGGTATTTCTGTCATATCGAGGTAAACACATGCCTAAAATGCAAAACAACTAAAACCCTTAATAATATCTGTTTATCCCATGATATGTCTAAGGCTTAGTGCTTTGGCAAGAGAATATTTACAGCAAATGTTAAACCTACAACTTATTTTCTATCCTTTCCAGTCCTATTCCAAGATTCCTAAAAACGAAGCTAAAATTAAAACTGTGTTTTTGGTGTTGAGCAAGTGTTACTGAACCTGCAAAATGAACCTGGAATTTAATCTTGGCAAACATCTTCACATCCTGAGAAGTGATCACATCCTGCTTTCCTTTCTTAGCTGTGTAGTTATTTGCACTTGGCTGGTCTTACTCCTAGGTTTCCCTTTTTTCATTTAGAAAGATACTGAATTTACATCTTTAAAATTGCTCACAGAGGCTAATCATGTCCTACTTTTTCATCTGATCTCATTATACTGATGACTGAATGGTCTGGCTGGTACCTGTGGCTGGTGATATCTTGGAAGATAACATTGTATTATCCAGTGCTGGTTTATACTGAGTAATGTTCAAAACCCCCACATTATTCTTCCTCACCTTTTTACTTTCCTCTGACATCTGCCATGTTTCTGAAGAGGTGTATGTGTTGGTGCTAGAAGACTGCATGGCAATGAGATCTCTCACAGGAGAGTGGGCAGTTTCTCACACTTGGTGGAATAATTTTGATTAAATTACTTACCTTCTGACTTAAAATCTGTCCTACTGTTTGTGGCTGTTACAATTTCTGCTGGTCTCATCTTACTCTGTGCAAGCTGTGACAGGTTTTCGTGCTTGAGGAGGTTATGTGGGGTAGCTGGTCCCTGATGAGCTCTTGGCTGTCGTTCTTCCGATCGCTGGACCGGCCGCCTGGCTGTCGGAAATGCCTGGTGAGAGCCACTCATCATCAGCCTCTCCAGGCAAGAGAATTGCAAGGTGTGCTGCTCAGAAAAGCGCCTGTCCTAAAACTCACACTCATCCCAAGCATGGAAAAAAAATAGTGTGGTTACACTATTAAAATCACCACCTCATCACTTCCGAGGAATTCATTCTCAGATCTGCTCCCTCTGCTGTAACCAGCAATTGTCACCGTGCCCTATTCCTGAAAAAAAAAGGATAGGCAACTGAATCACATCAGAAATATTTGAACAATTTCCCTCAGTGAGGGAATACCGGCAGTTCTGATTTGTCTTGTTTTAGCCAAGAAGCTGTGGAAGTGTGTGAGTCATCCTGTAATCAAAATAATGCAATTCAATATTTCATCAATATGAGATGCTTGATGCTGATTCTCCTGGTATTGTGCTGCTGTTGCTGCATGGGATCAAGCCAGGGAGATCTACCGCTGCTGTGCCGTGCTTTGCCAGAGTAATGCGTTAAAGGCTGAGGACTGGCGTTCAGACGTCGGCTCCATGTTCTGGCCATTGGCGCCTGGGTTCTGCCCGGGGGCAGAGACACCCTTCAGAGCTGCCTCTAAAGTGGATGTGCAGGTGACCCCTGAAGGTGTTTGATGTTAGCTTGATAGTTATTCTGCATTTTAAATCATTCCTATCAGGATATGTTTCAGACCCCTCGGTTTACAAACCACTGTCTGTAGAGCCCTGACGCATCCCTTCCTTGACACTACCTGGTGCCTACTTAGAGCCAGAGGACAGCACTGGCTCAGCTTTTTGTCTTTTAATGTCTGGGGATGGGATTAAGATGGGAGGGGGTGACTCCCCCATCCCAGTAGGAGGTACAGGACAGCATTTCTTGCTTTCTCATCCTCTCTGTTATGTCCTGTATTCCTCTCTTCCTATTAAGTGCCTGTAGGCTTCGGACCTGATGAGCTAAGAAAATAGGAAGTATTGGCAGAAACTTAAAATGTTGCTTCTCTCTGGATGTGCTTAGTGCTTCATGCTGGACATGGTGGCCCCCACTGCTCTTAAAGCTCCTCCTGGAGCTCAGCTCCCTAAGCTAGTGCTCTGAAGGGCTCTTGATTAACACGGCAATAGCCTAACAGCGGTTAGAAACCTGGCTTTACATTTTGGAAATTCAGGGTTTATTTTCCCTTCTGTCCATGGAAATTCAAACCAGTGTTTCCTAAGAGTGACCCAATGACCAGAGCACATGCTGAGGCTGCTCACTTTCCATTTTGGCACATGCCAAGCAAGTGTGGAAAAAAATCCGTGATCCTTTGGGGCAGGAACAGGAAGCCCTAAATAGTAGCAGTATTTTAGCCATGGAGCCTGAGCCAGCATTGACTACAGGATACAAGGAGTGTCTCTTCCTCCAGGTCTTCTATCTAACCCATGCCTATGGGGTTGAAAACCTTAGGGGATGTGGACAGAACTTTGCCTGTTTATTGGATTTGCTGGGATTTGCCTACTTTGGCTCAGATATGAGTTTGGCATATTGATGGTTGGCTCACTCGAGCTTGAAACAGTTCTGATTATGTGCAGGAGGCTTTTTGGTACCTTGTGATCTTATGGGTAAAATCTGCATTTCCCTGTTTTCTTCTTTAGAACTGGGCAACATGCCAGGATGTCAAGTTTCCAGATTCAGTCTGATTTACACAGCAAAAAGGGGCAGCACAGAAAAGGCTAGAATTTTTTTTTTATTATTGAAGAGGAAAAAAAAAACCATTTTCCTTTTCAGTGTATCCCAAGATTTGAAGATGTTGGGTCAAAAAGAAAGTTTTCACTTCCTTTGATCTCCTTACAAGGAGGGAGTAACTTTCATGCCTGTCTTAGCAACAGAGAGAGGAGAAACACGAAACGCAGAATGACCTGGATTTCCAGAAGTCAGCAGAGATTGAAAATGGTCACCACCTCAAAGAAATGGATTCCTAGGTAACAAACAGGATTGAATGTTAGAAAGCCCTCATTTTAGGGAGCTGGCAAACTGGAGGTTTACAATATTTTGTCAATGTCCGTGTCTCATTTCCAGTGTTTCAACATTGGCAAAACATAGAGATATATGTAGAGAGACTGTGTTGATTTCTGGTAGTAGTGATTATATCCCCCAAATTCTGAGGAAAATAGATATAATTGTTGCTTTGAGAATGCCATAATTAAAGGAAAGTAGTAGTTTAGCAGATGTTTGACCATAAAGTATCAAAGAATTCATATTTTCTGCATGTGTTTTAAAATGCACTTTTTTCTTTTCCTGATGGGTGACCGTGCCCTTTCATTTTAAAGGAATACTGACAAGTAGAACCAACCCCAGAACGCAGCCTGCCCGAAATGTCGTCTCAGAAAAGGAACAGTCTCTAGTTTCTGTGTACTGTTTGTTGCAGTGAAACTGAAATAACATAAATCTGAAGATGATGTATTGGCAGACTTTTTCCTAGTTTTTGTGTTCGAGTCGTGGGTTTTTTTTGTTTAACTATCAACAACATTTGGTCCAGTCTTGCTCTTATAGAAGGTGGTGGGAGTTTTGCCGCTTAGATAATATGAAAATAGTTCCAGCCTGTTATTTATAAAATAGGAATTATATGTGTCTCGAAGCTGTTGAAGGCGTGTGCTGTTGCTGTAGGCTCACAGTCTTTTTAAGCCAGGGATGCTGCTGAAAGAAGTGGTCTGGCCCCAGTCCTGGCTGATGTATTTTTCCCCAGTGTTGACCCTCCTTTTTTGTTTCTCAGTGGTGGATTAGGGAATTCAGCTAGATTAACAAAAGGCCAACAAAAAAGTTAATTTTAATGTGTATCAGAGGATTTACCCTTGAGTTGCCAGCATCTCGGATGACCACTGACCTACTGGGAGAGGAGATCTTTCTGGAGGGGCTTGGGTACCCCCCTTGATGAGGGGTTCAGTGCTGAGAACAGGGGTTGGAGAGATTCGTAGGCATGAGAGCACAGTGCACAGCAAAGCCTTCCTTCTGTCTTCACTGGATCCCTCTTCTTCTATGCATGAGGAGCTATTGATTCGTTATCTTGAGACCATGAGCCTCAGTATGGGGTGCCTGGATTGTATATTATTACTTAGAGCAGCGCTGCTTGCAGTATGATAATTATGCTACTGTTTTTCTTGGAATGTAAAAGATGATGTCCATGAAGGACCTCAGACGCTGTGGTGTTCAGCGGCGCAGCGTCTGGGCCAAAAGTTAGTGCAGTTGCATTTCAAAGATTTAGAGAGTAGGAGTAGCTGTGTGGCTTTGATGTGGACATGCTGTGTGGGAGGGACATGGGTTCTGATTGCTGCTTTAATGAATGTTCAGGTGAACTATATGGATTGGCAACAGCAAGAAAGTTGAATATCAGGCCTTGGCCCTTTTCAGTGTTGCTGAGTTTGAGGGTGGTTACCTCAAGGATGGTAAACCCAGGCTGAAGCTCCTGCCTCACACTAATGGAGGCAGGATTTGAACATGGTTTTCTACATGTGTGAGGAGTGCATGCACAGCTGGGTGGCACTGCCACCTTCCCTCCCAGGGGATGGCGTGCAGTGACTGGCATCTTGACTCGCTAAGCAGGGAATAGTTGCCCTCTGTACTTCCTGCCTTGGGCACCTGTGTGCTCCGAAACTGGCTTTTCTGGATCCCACTCTTGGATGCCTGATTCTTCCCAGACACTGCATAGCAAGCCTGTGCCCTGTGCAGGGCTGCTCCTGGGAGAACCAGGACCATTGCCCTGCTCTTTCGGCATCCAAGGCTTTGTGCTGGAGGTTGGGTCCAACCGTCTTGCTGCTAGGATTTACTGCTACACAGTAAGCTACATGTTATCGAAACCAAACTGTTCTAATGAGATCCAGTACTTGCTGGAAATTGTAAGTCATATTTGTAAAAAATGTGACTATTATATAGTGGTGTTTTTTCTCTGTGTTCTTCTTAAAGAATGGAGTAATAGGTTTAGTCTCTGTGCTATGCATCAGGGCTGAATAGCCTCATATCCTTTTGGATAACTCCTATGTAATTCTAGTTTCATGAAGTAATTCTCTTTACTGTTCCACAGAGTAGGTGAGGTCACATTTTCCAGAAGTGTATTCAGATTTTACAAAATCTTTCTTCCTGATAAAAGCCTCCTTCTTCGTTTCACAGTTCCCCTGAAATAGTTAATCTTTTCTTCATATTATAATTCTTATATCAGTACATATTGATACGTGTTGATAGAGCAAATGTGTTTCCAGGTGTTAAAGTATTTTAAATTTTCAGTACATGTTAATAATTTTTGAGGGAGAAAAAAATAAGTGATGATATGAATCTTTCATTTGCTTCAGCCTGACACCAAGCTTTAATTTGATGAGTTCATTATGGACCCAGAATTTGGGTTTGTTTTTCTGAAAATCTTGTTGAATTATGTGGGGCATTGGGGGAAAGCTGAACTAATTCCTGGAGAGACCTGAAAAGCGACATGTTTTTAAAAAAGGCAAGATAGAGGTTGAGGGGAAAAATGTTTTCTGGCCTGATTTTAGAGGATGCTGAACCTAAATAGGATATAATGCCACATCCCTAATGTTACTTAGCTTTCAAGAATATATTTGCCTTTTCCCTCTACTCCCCAAAACCTTCTTTTCTTTGACCTGTCCCAACAACTACCTTTCTTCCCTATCTCCAGGCACATATATCTAATTTTTCACTGTTGTATGCTTCATCTTCTTACATCCTCATCCAGGAGTATTGATCCTGGCATGTGGTCCGGTTCTGTGCAGGATGATGTGGCATCCAGGGTCCAAGACTGCTATTTTTACAGGAGCATTGCACATCCCAGCTGCTGCATTATAAGTTCGTATGTGCAGCTCTTTCCTGTGACCCATGCAAAAAAATTTCTAGGTTTTCTGTAACTCTGTGAAAGAAGCTACCTTGCACGTAGGCACGAGACAGTGCATGTGGGCCATTTCTGAAAGAAGCAGGGGCATGGTACTTTTATCCTGGGGAGATGATCGAGTCTGAGGGACAACTGAATTAGCCAGGCTAAGGTCAGAAAAGCTTGGGTCTACCACCTGCATGTGCTTACCGTCGGCATGGAATACAGTATACCGTGGTGCAGCAGCCTCCAGACTAAATTAGCTTTGTGGGAGAGCTGAGGTGGAAATGGAGAAATCTGAGAAGTGGCAGCCATCTAGCAGACATGAAACAAGGGTGGTCTGATGTCTCTGGTCTGCAAGGTAGAGCTGTGATGGTCAGGTAGGCTTCATGCACTGCTCTTGTGTGTTGCTGCTCCTACTCTGTCTTCTTCCTACCATGAAGAAGTGTCTTGATTTCCTGGTCCTGGTGTCCTAATGTTTGGTTCTGATGAATGGGGAGGTAGCTCTCTGTCTCCCTCTTGCTCTCATGACTGCAGAGGCCAGGATGTGTTTCAGATACATTCTTCCCCACTTTCAGAATCTCCACCAGTACCAGAACAATTAGATGTGTTGTTGACTTTTTGTGTTGATATTTCAGGCAGTATTCTATGCTTAGGATGCAAAAATTTTAAATATATAACACACAGAGAAGTTTAGCAGAGACTTAGTTGATGTAGTTTCCAGCTTTGTTGTGTCTAGCTCTAAAAATACTGTTTCTTAATTTTTTTAAGCAAAAATTGCCTTGTCCATCAGATTATTTATTTGACAGTGGCAGCTTCAGTGCATGTGGATTAGCAGCATCGCTGTTCCATAGTGTGATTTGTAAGAGAAATCATAATTCTTATGTTAACACAGTGTGAAGTAAATGAAGTTTGGAAGGTACATAGGGGTGAGTTGTTCACTTGCTGTTACTGAAAAAATTTATTGTCAAGTTAATGATGGCTGCATTTGGCTTTGTAACTAGATCTCCAGGGGACTGTTGCTGTTAACTGGATGACAAAAATGAGACTGGGGGGAAAAAAGGAAGAGAGTAAGGCTGTAATTGAGGAATGAGGAAATCAGTATCCAGTAAGATTAAACAGTATGTAAATGATATTTCTTTCTGGCTTTGCTAAATCCTTCTTTTAATACAGCAACTGATTGTAACTAACTAGGTTGAATTTCTGTGTGTTTATGAGTTGAGTGTTTCTAGGATAGT
Organism: Haliaeetus leucocephalus; assembly: GCF_000737465.1. NCBI lineage: Eukaryota > Metazoa > Chordata > Aves > Accipitriformes > Accipitridae > Haliaeetus > Haliaeetus leucocephalus. Next base: position 19,465,006 of record NW_010972991.1, on the reverse strand, counting down.
AATAAAAACCAGTGGAGACTGGGTTCCTAAGTCTCAGGAATTCCTCATACTTGATATGGTAAAGTCTTGCCATGTCTTGCCCTGGTGTGGCCAAGAACAGCAACAATATTCTGTATGAAGTTTCCTTGATGTTTTAGTAGAGATTCTTCAGTTTTTAAAATCTGATAATAAGGTGGATTTTCCTTTTTTTTCTTACTCTTCTTGAAACCTGTTACTAACACAAACAGATGGATAGCTCCAGATACTAAAATGGCTTAAATATTCACTGCATTTAATCTTGGGGAGAATAAGTAATCTTGTGAGGAATTCCCTTTGAACTAATCTACTTCTGGCATGATTGCTGGCAGGTAAGCAAGGTGCTAGGAGGTGACTCTCCAGACAGAATTCTTCATGTCAAGAATCAGACTTCTGAGGTATGGCAATATTGCAGACAGCTGATTTACAAGTGCTTTTATATATACCAATGTCTATATGTGTGTGTGTATATATATATATGATTGGACATATATATATAGAGAGAGAGAGACTATCTGTAGCTAATAAAGGGTAACTGTAATCAGTCTTGCCTTCTTCCTGCCTGTGACAGATTTTAGACTTTGCTAATGCATACCATGCCATTTATTTCAGCTGGCAGTGTGATCATGAAAGTTGTGGCATATCCAAGTGTACATTTCTGTGTACAGAGGACTTTGTAATCCATAAATTTTGTCGGTAATTGAAAGTTGCCTGCTTGTTCCCACCATTAACACCCTTCCTATACCTTAATTCTCAGAAATGACAGGCTACAATTTACTGTTTAATATGAGAAATGAAAGGAGATCCATAGTACTACATAGATTCTTTTGCTCACTGGCCCAACCCAATGATGTGTAATGTTTCACATGGTAAGAACAAATAAATAATCTTCAGCTTCATACAGTCAGCCAAGTTCATCATGTTCATAATTCTGTCTTCTATGCTTCATGCTCTTTAGTTAGCTAATTCCCCAAATGCTCTGTATTCATCTTTTGGACTGTGTGGGTTATATTCTTTATATCTTGCTTAAGTAAGCAGGCAATCTGGCTCCTTCCTTACATGGGTTTTCTGAAGACTTCTATTCAATAACACAGACAAGCTCTGGATCAGATAATGAAAGGAGTAAGAAAGAGATAGAACAGCTTTTGACATGGGATGCAGAGCCATAAGGCACTGAATTGGTAGGAGATGCTAGGGGTAGAGTTTTGTTAATTTGCTTAAAGGCTAAGTAAGTTGAGGCATTTCCCATTTTTAAAAGGAGTAACTCATTCCCCTTAAACTGATAAACTGTTGGGTTTTTTGTTTCATTTCTCCCCTTGCACAGGAGGTCTTAGGGTGGTTTGTGTATGTGTGTCCACATCTGTATTTAAGATAAACATTGCTCTTGTCACTTCAATAGATGAGACTGAAATGGTATAAAAGTGGATTAAAATGCAAATGAGTTGTTGACTTAGTCAGAAGTTACACAGGAGTGAAGTTTTACTTTGTTACAGAATGCACTGCAACTGATGCTTTTAGTATACTGTGCTGCCATTAAGTTAAACTTGCAGAAAGACCCTTTGTTTTGTTTTGTCAAAGGATGGCTTTATTTAGTTTTTTTCGGAACATTCAAAAGCAGAGATACTGGGCTGGAGTTTGCAGCTATGTGTTCTTTCCCTTAGCTTTAATTCCCACAAAGCTCACTTTAAAACCACTGATGCCTGTCATCTAGGGAGGGCCATAAATGTACCTCTCCATGATATTTCTTAGGGATTATAGATGGTTACTAGCTCTCTGTAGTGTTCTTTAAAAAGCATCCAGGGCTGGTGTTTGTTCATTAATGCAGTAATGCCAAGAAGAGTTACAGTCCTTGCTTCCCTTGACGAGCAGTCAGTAATACAACGTGTGCCCTTCTAGTGCCTGCTGCATGATCCAAGTGGAGCATTGGGGAGAGCTAATAGGAAATACAGATTGCAGTATCAACCTACTGAGACCATGACTTTTCTTGTGGAAAACGAAATTTTGCAGCTACCTGGCTTTACTTCCAGTGGCATGGTTCCATACCCGGAATGATCCTGTCACTGGGATGCTCCTTAGGTAGGCAGCTGAACCTGCAGTTCATTAGAAGCAGCTGGAGTCTGTTAACACGCTCACCTACCTGCCAACAACAACTAGTAAAATTTGAAGGTGATTCTCTGGTTTGGCTCTCTGCCTCCTTCTGTAAAGCTAAGAATCTGAATAGTTATTTAAAATTTTTATACCTCTCACACTAGGTTAGTTCTGTAGCTAAAACTCATGGGCTTTTGCTGTAGCAGTAGATGTCTTTTGCCCTCTTAGTGGTGCACTCTTAAGAAACCAAACTTTTTTGTGTGATATAGTTACTTTAAGGTTTTGAAGTGTACTGTAGTTTGATCTTAAAGAAGCCATGAGCCTGGATGCACTGGTGCTGGAAGAGATGATCTTCCTATTTTTCTATCAGTTCTTCTCATGTGTTACAGTCTCAACTACAAGCCTTTGAAATCTTCTCCAAATAATTCTTACACTAAAAAAAAAAAAAGAAAAAGAAAAAGAAGAAAGAGGACTTTCAAGGAGAAACATTTTCTTCTTAAAAACATGATAGTTTGACTTCTTCAACAAATCCTTGCTAGACATATGTTATTAGTTTTAGTTTTCACTGACATATTCTGTGGCTTTTAGGTGAAATGTACAACACTAAAATTTCAAGCATCCATTACTTCTATATTTAGAAGGAAAGTACCAGCCCAAGTTGTTAAGTAGTTTCTACTTATCTCTGTAACCAATCAACAAAATTGGATTTTAAGCATAGTGGTCATTGTAATGAATTACTTCTTAAATGCTGTGAAATATAGTTCCTCAATTAATGTTCTAAAAAGTTAGAAGGATTCTCTGGCTTTGGGAGAAACTACTTATCTATAAAATCCTTTGTTTTTTCAAGCAAGATAATTTAGTAATTTAAAATTATTCCAACTATTAAAAACAAAGAGCTGGGTGGGTTCTAACTTACCATGTGTGAATAGTTCTGCAGAAATACCTGCCTATGTTCTCTGTGTAATAACTGGGAAAGATAGGCTGCTGGAAAAGCTCCCAGAAGGAGATCCAGTAGAACTGTGGTATTCTCCTGAATTAAATAGGAAGATTTTTTTTTATTATTTATAAACATACTGCAAAATTTGTTGAAACTGAAGAGCTTTAATTTCATTTCATTTATGGATTAAATAATTTTGTAAGTGTTTCAGTCTAAAAATATGTGCTTCCAGTTGTCTTATGTTAAGCTAAGTTGTTTAGCAACATATCAAAACAATTCCATGAAAGGATTACTATCTTGTTTTATTAATCCCATAGGCAGCTTTTGCAAATGTTTTTGTGCTATAGATGATTGCAGTGAGGCATTAAAGCACATGCAGAGAACAGAATTCCCCTCATGTATCCTTCTTGTCCTTCAAGTTATGTTTTAATACCAATCTGATAGCATGGTTTACAGAACTGTGTGTACTTGGTTCAGGGTGCTGTTACAGCTATTTATTACCAATCCCTGATGAAGCATTTCACGTAGTCTTCCTTTTCCAGTAAGAAGTTAAATCTGAATTTCTTGTGTTCTGCACAGTCCATGCTTTTCTGTCTGTTAAAACTGGTTGTAGGGAAGTTACAGGAAAGCAATGTTAAAGCCACTGTAATACTTTCTTTCAGGAATTACAGCCGAAGTCATAGTGGTAGCCTCTTTTGATGAACTGCACAAAAGAGCTCAGGAGGCCAAGGGGAAGATTGTTGTCTACAATGAACCTTTCATCAGTTATGGTGAAACTGTGCGATACAGATCACAGGGAGCAGTGGAAGCTGCTAAAGTTGGAGCAGTGGCATCCCTCATTAGATCCATTGCTTCTTTTTCTATTCACAGGTAAGCATTTTTCTCTTTTCTCCCCGTGACTCACATTTCAGTCTTTAGTTCACATGTCATTTCTGGGCAGGCATTTTTGTTCTCCATGACTTAAACCTTGCCAGTTACGAGTGGGTGTTCGGTTTTGAAACTATTGGCTGCACAATAGTTCTTTTCCCCTGTGCTTTGTCATTCTTTTAAAATGTTTTCATTTTTTGTTGCTGATCCAAATTTTGTATGTTACTTTTTTAAAAGAAGTTCCTGCATTCTCAAGGCTGCCATAAATATTCTGAGATCAACCAAAATCAAATGCCTTTGGTGACAACATGTACCAGACTGTCAGTGATGATATGAACTGGTCATTCTGTATATTTGACTAGAATGTAAGTGTACAGTTTTTATTGTATTAGTCATTTTCCTAGCATGAGGCTGACTTGTACTAGATGAAGGAGTAGTCTGCTTTGAACAGAATTATTTAGAACACTTCAGCAGTAAGGTTTGTAATTCTCACACTGCTTTTAAGTAAGGTAAGTTGAAATAATGATTTTTTTAAAAGTATTTTTAGATGTCTTAGTACATTACTTATTTATCATATATAGTGTTAGATTACTGAAATGAGCTTTTATAGTTTTCTTCTGGTTGGTAACAGAATTCCTTATTTTATCTGGTGATTTTTTCCAACTCTGAAAGCTTACACTTAAAATGCTCATCTATTGTGAAAAAGACTAGTTGAGGCATAGAGAGGAAATGGAGAAGAGCCCAGCCATAAAGTAAAAGGGTGACAGATACATGCTGTCTTTTAACATAGTATTTTTAAAATTTTATGCAATTATTGGTGAACTTAATGCCTGCAGTGAGCCTTGTGTAGTAGCCTGCTGGTTGCGATGAGAGTTCTGGTCACGCGGGCTCGGACAGCAGAGCTGGATTGAGGACTGCAGATGGGACAGACCCATCTCCCTGCCCAGCCTCCTGAACCTGAGCTGCAGCCTGAGCAGGAGTGGCAGGGGCTTTTAGTGATGCCAGACACAAAGCTTGACTGCTTAAACTGTAGAGCTGTGTTAATAAAACCACTTAAGACAGCATGGAAGAGAGACACACAGTTTATACAAGAGGTGCTGTATTTTGTAATGTTCTTTTTTTGGCAAATACATTTTTAGAACAGTACAGGCCATTTACTCCTTCCCCTAGTTGCCCAGTAACTCTTTACCCACTGAGAAGTCACTGGCAGTGGCTAACCTGACCCTGAATGTGTGCCACATCATAAACTGGAATTGTGTTCTGTTTAGATAACACCATGGTTTCTTTTTGATCTCTGCTCCTAGGTTTTCTTTCTACACAAGTCTAGGCTGAAGGTGGGAAGGGGTGGTATGGCTTTGGGTCTTGCTTGAGGCTGGGACTGGGAAGTGGCTGGGACAAGCACTTGGAAGCATGCTTGATTCCACCATTTCGGACAGAACATAAGTGGTCACACCTCAGCAGTATGAGAAGTGTGCAAGTGTCAGCATTTGTGTCAGAATGTCTGAGAAATGCAGTAATGCCAACTAACTGTATTGGATCATGTGCAGAGGACAGCTCTGCTGCCAGTGTAGTTGCTTGATAGCATTTTTATATGCTCTATGTTCCCTTAAAGAAGCCAACATTACCTATTTAAAATGCTTTCTCGAAAATAGAGTGCTTAGATGCTATCCAAACTATACTAGTGTATTTCTTGATCCCCAACAAAATGGGATGTTTACGATATATTTTCTAACACTTTCAATTTTCTAGTAAAGTTCATAATAATGAACAGATAGTAGAATATGTTTCAAAAACAGTTTTATGAAAAATTACATGGTTTCAAAATAGTCTTATTTGATATCATCAAAGAATATTGCAATCTATAATCTGCTGACTATCTGAAAACCAGAAGATGATCTATCCTGTCCTTAGTTCTGGTGCCCTGGAGAGGTATCCATTGAAAGCGACTCTTTGTATCTTCTGTTTGCCAGACTATTTATGGAAGTGCATTTTAACATGTAATGGAAAATTTAGAGATGAGGAACAGAGGTGGAGACTGAAGGTAGTAAAGCCTGTTTATTAGGTCTGGGTACTGGCATTACAGCTATTTCAGAATTGAATGAAAAGAGAAGAGAAACAGATGCTAAATGCATGTTTGTTTAGAAGTATTGAATCCTTAATTGAGGCTGGGAGCTGAGGTGTCATTCCCAAAAGCAATTTCAAATTTAGATGCTGCCAGGAAGCATTTTTTCATTAAATGTACTTTCTGTCCTTTCTTCATTTACCTTCACTTAGGGTTTTTTTTGGGTGTGGGAGGGATTGGTTAATCTATTTTTTCCTATAATAAGGGAAGTATTCAGGTCCAGTCTGTCACTTCTGTCACTCCGTGATGCCTAGATCTGTTTGTCTTGTTTCTAACAGAAAATAGGTATTGCTGTAGGCAGGATGGATTTTCTTATCTCCATGCCTTCTCCTATGTTTTCTCTTAATCACCAGCTGTGTGTCTCCTTACTGATGTGCTGTGCTGGATGGACGCTGTGCTGGATGGACGCTATGCTGGATGTGGTGCTTCTTGTCAATCAGTGTCTGGGGCACTGTTTGTTCAAGTCGCTTGCCTTTTTGATTGACCGATGGGAAATACTGCATTGCTGCAGGGAGTAGTGTGTTAGAAGCGTGAGAGATGGAAGGTAAAAAGCCGATAAAAGACTTGTAAGTGTTGTGAAAGAAAGTCTTGCATTCTTGCAATTTGTATACTGCTGCTTTGTTGACCAGAACCTTTTCTTCTTGGGCCTGTGTGTTTACATGTGCACCTATAATATGAATAACTGCTAATGGGATTGTGGCAGTTCTCCAAAACATCCTGGAAACATCTTAGAAGAAAGTATCCTCCTTCTGATACTGCACTATCCCACTTTCCTCAGGAGAATGAAGGGTGGAACTTCACAATTTTCCCTAAATTTTATCAGCTTTGGTGTGGTTTGTTTGTTTGTTTGTTTTTTAAGATTTCAACCCCTTTTGGACAGGAGGTTGCTTATGTGATTGTTCTATTTGCAATGAATTAAGCTGGCTGGAACAATGGAAGCCACTTTGTGGTGTGATTTCTAGGTGACCTTGCAATGTGAATAATATTGATAGGTTAATACTAGGTACTTTCTAGTAGATTAACATTTTAGGCTTATTAGGGCTGATTATTAAAGCTTTCTGACAGGATAGAATTGGTAAAATCACAACATGAATTAAATCAGTGTTCTCTTGTTGGCAGCTTGGTGGCTGTTCCTTGTTCCAGAGATGGCAAGCGACTGCCATGTTGTCAAGAGCAAAGTTTGAAGGGAACCTTTGAGCAGGGATTATGTGGGCAGTTTATTTTTCTTTACGGTATGATGATATAGCTATGGAGTGAATGAAACCATTTAGGGACTCAGGCATCCCAACTCTGAATAAGGGCAAGAAGGAATGAACCTGAATATACTCAGGAAAACTCATTGCTGTGTTTATATTGGGGGTCATGCCAACTCACCAGTGACAGTGAAGGACTGGAAGGATTTGTTGTTGAGTTTCAAGGAGTGAATTTATTTATTTAGGACAGAAATGGTAAGTGACTACGAAATAAAATGAACAACAGCATCTCCCTTGGCCTATGAAAAGATGACAGTAGCTAGGTGGTTGATATTACCATGTTGCGTGGCAGTTGTGTCTCGTGGCATAATTCTCTTGCTACTTTATAGGTATCATATAAGAGTGGGTTTTGCTACTTAGGAGAAAGTCACTGCAACAGGTAGGTAATTTTCCTTGCCCTCCCCCCCAAATGCTGTGTTTATGACAGCCTTTTTCCCGGTAACAATTTCCTGAAGCACTGGCAATTTGGTGGTGAAAACATTTAAGCATGGATATTAGGAGTTAAGAGTAACAGAACTATTTTTAATGAACCTTCTCAAATAACACATATTACTGTAATCAGTCAACAGAATCCATAGTATTCGGCTTTGTGGAGAAATCCAGGTGTTGACTTTTTTTGCTTTAATAGCTTGGCTGTGCTGTGATTAACTGTCTTGTACAAGTTAAAGTAATACATACGTTTACTGTTGTATACAATAAACTGATGAGTATTTCCCAGTTTGTAGTGGATGTTTTTACAGTAAGAATACTCAATTTACAAGGCATGGTTAAAAATGTGGTTGTAATAAGCTAGCCATAAGTACGTTTTTTTGCTTCCTAGTTGTACATTTTCACAACATTTTATAGATAGAAGGTATCCTTTAGCTATTGAAATGGTCCAGTATTTATCCTGTGGTGAATACTCTTATGAATCTAAAACTATAAGTAAATCCTTCTGTTCCTCAAGAACCAGAGATGAGATAAAGTCGTAACACTGTGTCTTGTAATAATAACCCCTTTAAGGGCTCTAGAAAGAAGCAAATTTGAGTGTTTTTCAAGAGCTCAAAAAGAAAGTTCCCCAGAATTCTCAGAGATAAATGCCAAGAGCCCAATTATTATTTTTTTAAATGCCGCAGAACAATCTCTACAGTATATAAGAAATCCAACAGGGAACATGTTACAAGGCCGAAGCAGACCAAGGAGTACTTTGACCCAGTCTGAAGACTGTTAACAAGGACACATACTCGGTCAAGTTCTTCTCTTTTTTGGCTGAATTCAGCATCTTATACTTATCTGAAGTAATTCATTTCCTTCACTTTCTCTCCCCTTCTCCAGGCTACAGGTGGGCAAGACACAATGTCTGCTTGCGAAGCTCTAGTAACTCTCATCAAAAGCTGTCTCTCGATGAAAGCTGAATTCATGAGTGGCATGGTGCAACTCAAGGTTTATGGCAGAGGTTGCATGGATAGCCCGAGTGGATGCATATGACACAATTAAGTGCGGGCATGCCAGGGCTGGAATATAATTTCATGTAATATATGTGAATTTGAAAACTGTTGCTTTTCCATTATCTTAATTTCCCCTTCTTGTCACCTCACTTGGTTTATTTTCTTCTACCATGTATAGTCATGTATACCTTTTTGTAAATACATTGTACTCTCAAAGTGGATTTTCTTATCCTCTCCTGTTTTCCCTTTTATTCTTCACTGCTTTGTAAACAATTTATTCCCTTCTCAATCTCGCTGGCAATGCATGTGAGTTAGTGTCATTTTTCAGCTTTTGGGTGTTAGCACAGTGATTCCTTATGACATCACCTCTTCCTAATGCTTGGCCTGCTGCCTTTGGTTCCAGATGTGAGACTTGCTTACTAAGGAGAGCTTCCTCCTTTCCCTAAAATTCCATGTCTAAGGAAAGTAAGGGCTTATTCACATCAGTGGTGGCAGAGACACTCAACTTCTGCTCCTTCTGGCAAGTTTTCTGAAGTCTGAGGTGGTACAGTAGTATTGGTAGGATTTCTTTAGCTTTTATTTGTCTTTTGTAGCAAAGAGATGCATTGGTGGTCTTTAAAACTGATGTTTTATCTTTGAAAGGCTGTATCCTCTGATTGTGTCATGAGCCCTGAAAGCTCCTTTTCCTCCTGTTCTGCTTCTCCTTCCACAATGAATGCTAGTATATCTAATTTTTTGCTACCATCTTAGGAGTCTTTCTTCCTATGACCCGTTCTGCTGTCTGTAGAGGGGGAGCAGTGCCATGTCCATGTGGGATTGTATTTCAGCTGGTAAGCGCTGGCTAGGACTTCTGTGTGAGCGTGAGGGCAGTTCTCTGTTAATACGGCACTTGCCATGGCCTGAGCCCAGCCTGCTTATGAGCTGTAAGTCAGGTCCCTAACCACCTCTATTGCTCTATGAGCATGCGGTCTAGCTAAGCAGACCTATATTCCCTTCCATGTATCATAGGCTGCGAGTCAAGCAGGTGAGACAGGTCACTTTGCCCTAGAAAGCTGCCCCTGTTGCCCATTAAATGGCCTGGACCACCAGCTATGATTTTCAGCCAAAAAATCTTGACCTGTGTGTAAATTTCTAAAGCTTAACCTACATCCTAAAATAATTTCAGGAGCTCTTCAGCTAACCGCTTCATTTTTATTGTCTTCTTTCATTTTTGTTATTTAGTAAACAAAACAATTGCTGTGAACAAGCAAGCCTATGGTAGCACAAAACAGGAGTTAGGTTTGTCATCACTTTTTCTTCACTCACACTGTCTGTTGTAGCATGGGACTGGTCATCCAGATTGCTGCTCAACTAAAAAAGAAAAAAGCTTTCCTCAGGCATTTGAGTTTAACTAAGATTGTTCACTGCCACTGGCACCTGTTGAAAGGAAAAGAATGAAATTGGTTTATATGTATGAAATGAAGCAGGAGGGTTTGTATAATTAGTTTTTGTAAGTTTTTGCTTCACTTCGCTCTTTTCGCTCAACACTCGTACACACCTTTTTCTGATCTGCCTATAACACCCTGGTGACTAAGTGATTTTCTGGGCTGCTGAAGCCACGCAGCCTCAGTGGCATATCTGGCCATGTTCAGGGGCCAGCCTGGCTGAAGCTCACAAGATGCGTAGCTGGAGAGAAGCCAACACGTAACATCTCTGGCCGCGTGTACAGGCTTAGTGTGTGTGAGGCTGCCAGTGCCTTGGGTATATTTGAATTTTGGTCCCCCTCTCCAAGTCCTGTGTCAGTTCAGGAATTTGTGGTTACTCTGGCTTTTGGCCTGTTAGCGCATGTGGTATGTGAGTTAATTTCCTGCAGTTCTGTTCAGTCCTCTCAATTTTTCTTGCTTCTAATTAAGCTAGCCTTGGGCTCTCAAGTCTGCAGGGGTGGGATGTGTTTTAGTCCATCTGTAAACCCGCTTCTTTGGTTTTTGGTTAATGAAATAATCTTGTGTCTTGTTCTGTTGGGATTAGGGAAAATATTTTACTGGTTGTCCAAACTTTTTCCTCTTCTAGCTGCAAATAATTTTTACATGTTTCAAAACAAAAATCCTTGTGTTGCAATGGAGTTTTTCTGTCTGATGATATAATTAAGTTAAAAATCACTTTTTTTAAAAAGTAAAGCTGCAATTAAAGATGTAGGTGCAACAGCTGAGACTGAGCATGTGTTAGTGGTTGGGCTGTGCTAGGTGCACTTATTGAGTGCATCTTCTGGTTTAGTTTCATCTGAAAGGAATCTAACACTGGTGCTCAGAGACTGCTCGGTGATTGGGCAGCCAAGAATTTTGGGAGGTTCACTTCAGAAGCTCATTCTTTATTCAAACTAAAAGGCTAATATGGACATACCATGTGAGACCTTTAAGAAAGTCACATCATCTATATAATAATTTAAACTTTTTGTGGTGTAATTTCTATTGATGTAGCCAGAGATATGCCCTCTGTGATACGAAGATTCGCTTAATCAGTGCAGGTTGTGGCTCTTCATTATCAAATGGCAATTCCAAGAGGGAGTGCAGGGACAGAGACGAACGAGGTTTTCTGTAAGTTAGGGAAGACAAACTTAGGGATATTCTCTGCATGTCAGCCAAGTAGGTCTCCTTGATGCTGATATGTGCATAAAATCAAACATTATTATTATTGAAAATTTTTTCATAGAAATGGATAAACCAGATTGCGTTTTTGTCAAGAAAAAACACTGAGAAAGATCTGTTTTAGAAGGGAGAAAGTTACTGGGTTAAGTTTCCAGAAATAATGTTTTTCAAAGGATGTCTGGGGCACAAGACATTTATCTGAGTGTAAAAGTAAACTATTTCTGTATTCCTTGAGTAAAAAAATCTACTATTTTTACCTCTTTTTTCCATTTCATGTGACAGTGCTAAGCTGGAATCTGGAATTCTCCTTGATTGCTTGTAATGCTACGTTCTTTGGTTCTGGTGCATGCTATTATGAGCAGTGCCACCACTTTACTTCCAGGGAGCTAGTTCTTGTTGGAAGTACTGAAAATGAAGAGTTTGCCTCTGTTATGTGTGGATCTGATGCCTTCGTTTATTTACTCAAGAAACTTCCTTTGCTTATTGCCATCTTCCAGTGACAAGAGTAACTGTTCTTATTATTGCCTTGTGGTTTTTAAGTGTTTTTTTTCTTCCCTAGCACGTGAGTTTTATGCGCACAGGGTGAAGTGGTGAATGTGTGTGTTGAAGAGTTATTGTGTTTCAGTGGGGAGGAGAATGCAGTTGTGGTCAAGGCAGTTTAGAATTGATCTCTGAGGGAACTGGAAAACTGATGAACCTGATTCTCCTCGGCTTGATATTGTGCATGCTCGCTTTTGAGACTGCAGAATTGTTATAAAAATAGTCTCCTTCTGAGTAGGCAGCACCTTCTGTCTGCTTTGCACAGGCTTGGGGAATGCACGAGGCATAAGGGCAGCAGGAAGCTGGGTGATAACTGTAGAGATGTAACAGTAATGCTGTAGCATGACTGAAGAAATTGGGAAGCACCACTGATTATTTCTGAACACTCTTCACTTATGGGATTAGTATAGTGGCAGGAATTGTTCATAGGAAACATCTCAATGAGAGACTGTCCTAAGGCAATATCCTGTGGCAATAGGATACAGCAATATTGTGTTCTGTTCTACTAAGGGACCAGGAAACAAAGATAAAACCCTTGTTTGTGGTGTAACAAGAGGAAATAAGAGCAGACCATGTTTTATAAGTCTCTGGTGAGCTTGTGGAAGATTCTAGTTATGTTTCACAGCACTGTGCATGTTGTCTTGCTGCCCTTAGAGATATGAATTGTTGGTGTGCTGTGGGATTTATTTTCTTGCCCTGCACTTAGGGGCTTTCTCTCCAGGATGTCTCTATATGTTGTTGACTGACAATTCATTAATTTTTACTTTGCTTCCTATGTTCCCTGAAGGCCAACATGCCAGACTGCATTCTGCAGTGCAGTCTTTGTGCTCACTTTTGGGCAAATCCTGTCAGCAAGAGAACTTGGATGTCCTTAGAAGAAATGGAGCCTGTGCTTTAGGAGATCACCATACTGCACAGTGGATTCTTGCTATTTGAGCAGTGATTAAGGAGTCAAATTTCATGTAACTTCATAAGAGTGAGAAATCTCTAGATGATGTTTCTTAAGTCCCAATCTCTCTGGCTTTTGCCAAACTTTTTGCCTCTTTTTGCTTTGAACTGCATAACTCTGTTTTTTCCAGTAGACAGGGCTTGATATGACATCTGAAACCTCTGGGTAATTTCATACGTCTGGCAGATTTGTTTTCTTACAAAGTCAGTAAAATGCTGATGAGACTAACAAGGGCTTTCTCTACCTCCTAGTTTTGGCTACTCCTGTTCAGGAATATGTAATTGGAAAGAGTTTCATCCATTTAGTGTCTAGTAATATAAGCAGTGTCCTGTAACTTTGGTAGAGGCAGGTAGAGGGCTAGTAAAATCTTTGTCAGTAGACTCTGTTATCCAGAAAGATGCTGTAAGGATAATGGTCCTTTTGAAATCCTCGCTTCCTCACCAATAGCTTCCCAAGGCAAACCTTTATCAATGTAGTATTGAAGGTGTTTTTTTCTTCTCTTCTGGCCCACCCACTCTCCTAACATTACTGACTCATAAATTTTCTTGGTGGCTAGATGGCCACCCATACCATGAATAACATATGTTAACTCTGGTCTTATTTGGGTACCATGAGCACCCGCTGATGAGATTTGGTAATATTCTGGAGTTAGAAAAATTTAAAGGAACCATTTTGTTCTGCCTTTGCATTACTGGTTCATGTATATAAAGATGTTGAGCATATAAAACTGCCAGGTCTTGGGTTTCTTGTACTGATCTTTAAGGAGTTACAGCTGTGCTTGCTGTGGGTTGAGCACTGGGAACTTTAGCAGTTTTCTGTGATTTCCTGTTTCTCCTTAATCAGCTCCGGCTTTCTTCAATGCTGCCAATCCCTTCTGAGTCTGTATGAGTTGCTGTGCCTACAAAAGCCCTGTTAGCAAGTTCAGAACCATCTGACATGATTGTAATGTCTTGATCCATCAATTGCAGATTCTGTTTTAATGTTCTCACAATATTCAATTTTCTTGATTACACTGACAAGTGTCTCACTAGTATGTGGCAACCATAAATGTTGAGGATTGTAGGAAAACCTGACAACAAAAATGCAGATAAACATTACAGAGAGGGATCTGAAGAATACAATGCCAATTAATTATTTTCACAAGGAGTGTATTTATTTTCAGCTGCTGATAAGATCTGAGAAGTATGTGGACTGTCATTTCATTTCTCTGTAACTCTCTTGTGTTTTTTCTGTGTAAGTACAGCACTGAGGACTTTATCTGGAGTGTTCATCTCCAGAGCACGTGAGCACATGGGTCTGGACCACTGGAAGAGATTAAACAGTACTAGAGTAGTTGTGCCAGAATGGTACAGAATTGGTGTTTGGGGTATCCTAGCCTAATACTCTCCTTTTTTCATTTAAAAAAAAAAGGAAAAGGAAAAAAAAAAGAGAGTAAAGGCTCTGTTTATTGATGTATTCTAGGATTAACTCCATTAATTTCAAGTTACACAGCAACTCATTTTTTGATTTTGGTCCAAGCAGTGCTGAAACAGCTTCTACAGAGGTCTACTGTATAGATTCACCTGCTTATGCAATTTTATTATTTTCATGTCTTATAATTGGTTTTCCAGTTTGTACTTTCCACTGAGTATTGTTTCTACTTCCTGTGCTACTCGAGATACTTTTTCAGAATCTATCTGGTATTGTTCTTAACCTGCTGATATTACTAAAAATGATCTACATATTACAGAACAGTTTTAGCATGTATATATTAAAGTTTTATTTATGAAAAATATTGTATCTGCTGTAAAACATCTGAAGTATTCTTTTCAAGGTTTACTGCTGATTTCCAATAGTGAACACAGGTTTATGTAGGGACTCTGGCTGGATTTGTGTGCTTCAGAATCTCTCATGCATACAACAAAATGTTTTATTTTGGTATGTAACCTTTTACTTATGTCATATAGAACAAACAGGCTGACAAATATAGATGCCATATTTAAAATATACTTAATGTACTAGTCAACTGTTAATATTCACAATCTCTGGTTTATGCCCCAGGCATGCAGAGGATTTGGAAATGCTAATTCCTCATTTTTTTTTGCCTTGTTTGCTTAAACATGTGAGCAAACGTGTATGGTTTGCTCCAACATACTATGATTTCTCTTTACAAGAATGCATTGTTTTTCAGGGGGTAGGGGGCCTCTTGTTTTTGCTGGTTCTTCCATTTCCCACAGTCTTGCTTGTGGCTTGTCCATATGGTAAGGTATTTCTGTGTTATTTCATTAAATGTTGTCTTCACATAGGATGGCCTCACCCTGCTGCGTTAGGTCTGCTATGATCTATGTCAGGCATTTAGCTATGATGAGCTAGTCCTGTTTGTATGATGAAACCCTTTATTTATGGCACACAAATTTTGACTTGTGTTTTTAGGAAGTCAGAGCCAATTATTCCACAGTTGTTTAGAATTGTTTTCTAAATGTAGCCTGATGTTGACGGCCAACAGTAATAATGGGCTCTTCCCTGTAGAAGTAATGTCTTGTGCCTTGTAAGTGTAACTATTTCAATTACTTTAATCCTTTTCTCCAGCTTTGTTTTCCCCTTCAAATCCAATCAGTCACCTGAGCCTTTCTCTTATCGTGTCCATCTTGTTGCATCAAATACTAATCCTTTGGTCTTGCCTGCAGGGTAGGGCTAAATGGTGAAAATCCTTCTCCATCTGGTTTATTAAATGAGAGGTGCCAACTCCTGTTTCTGCTCTGCCAGTGATGCCAGCTTTGATTACTTGCCTGTTGTCCTCTCCTTCAGGCACCTTATACTTTCTCTGATTTTGTTTCTGTATTTGGGAGGATGGTGCAAACCTAAAGCAATAACTTTGTTCTCTTCCAACTTTCCTTTTTAAATCTGACCTTTGGGTTTGTATTTATAGATTGTTCCCATATGTCATTAGCTAGGTAGGTGACTAGAGTCTGTGACTTCTGCTAAACTGTGTCACTGTTACCTTGCTTTCCTAGTCACTGTCCGCAGAACTTCTGCATTGGCTGTCTAATACAAATATTGCAAATACTCTGTGAAACAGAGGAGGTTGTCTTTGATATGTTTCTGTTCATTATTATTAAGCAGGGTTGAGCTTTGACTGCAATTCCTGGATTTTTAATCTACTGTGATCACAAAAGAAGAACATTTATTTTAAGAATAAGAAACAGAAGGGAACAACATGGTTTCTGGTTTACTTATTTCTATTTGGATTTCATCACATTAGTTTGCTGGTGACTGTGAAGCACACAAAATGTACCTCAACAAGAGATATTGAAACTATTGTATCATTAGATACATTTGTCAGATGAGGGAGAATAATCATGTGAATTAACTAAAACCAGGGATTCTGAAGTTCCATTCATCACTTTGCCCCGTGGGATCTTGAGTAGCTCACGGTAATTTCTCTCTTTCCCTATTTGCAAGCAGTGGTAATGTGTTGTGGTTTAACCCCAGCCAGCAACTAAGCACCACGCAGCCACTCACTCACTCATCCCCTCTCCCAGTGGGATGGGAAGCAGAATCAGGAAAAAAAAGTAAAACTCATGGGTTGAGATAAGAACAGTTTAATAACTAAAAAAAACCCCCAACCCAATAATAAAAATAATAATAACACAAATATAATAGCAATAATAATAGTTGTAATGAAAAGGAATATAACAAAAAGAGAGATATTAGACCCAAGAAAAGACAAGTGAAGCACAATGCAGTTGCTCACCACCTGCTGACTGATGCCTAAGCAGCGATCTGCCCCTCCTGGCCAACTGCCCCCAGTTTATATACTGAGCATGATGTTCTATGGTATGGAATATTCCTTTGGCTAGTTTGGGTCAGCTGTCCTGGCCATGCTCCCTCCCAGCTTCTAGTACACCTGCTTGCTGGCAGAGCTTGGGAAACTAAAAAATACTTGGGATAAGAACTACTTAACAACAACTAAAACATCAGTATTATCAACATTATTCACACACTAAATCCAAAACACACTGTACCGGTTACTAGGAAGAGAATTAACTCTATCCCAGCCAAATCCAGGACAGAATGTTAACTTAGTGTAACATTTGCACATTGTTTACTGTGAAGAAGACAACATTAAAAGTCAGCTCTTCTAAACTGTGATTAGTTAGCCAATAGTAGATTCTGCAATAATTTGCCTATGCCAAAACCAAGTAATGGTTGTATTATTACATAACAGTGGGTGACTACTGCTGCTAAGTAATCCATTATATAACCATGGGGTTTTATGATAAAATAAAATGTAGTGTGTTTGATTGTGAACTTCTGCTAGATTGAGATTTCAGGTTGACCTAACAGATATCTGTAGGAAGGCTCTGGAAGGAGGCGAATGACAGAGAATACAGGTCATTTCCTTGGCATATCGTATTTTCAGATGTAAATATTTAAAAGCAATTGGTTCACTGTAGCTCAAAGGATTTGGATTTTGAGTTCAATTCAATAACAACTCACCATGAGAGTGTTGAAGCCACTGTAAAGAGCATGAAGGAGCTGGAATTTCATAAAAGTACAAGGCTTTTTCCTAGTAACAGCTCTTTATAATCAAGAACAACATGAACTTTAGAAATCAGGTCCTGGGATTCAAATGTGATTTTGCCAAAAGTCTGAGGTTTGGAAGAATGAGCTTACAGGTGGGATGTGAGGGAGGTTTTAGCTGTTCTATAATCTTTGTAGTGCTTGCACCTTTTCAGGGAGTAGACTGTGATGCTTCTTTGAGGAGGGTCTGTCTCCCTCTAAGTTTCTCTCCCTGCAGTCTCAAAGAAGGAAACAACTTTCAGGGCTCCTAGCTTCAGGCTCTGAGAAGGCTGCAGTTGCTGCTGGAGGGACATGGGAGAGCCAGAAAGAGTGTGCAGGGACCAGACAGCTTGAGTACACACTCTGTATCTCCAGAAAGGGCATTAGAGGGATCTGTTTGTGCTGAAGCCCGAAGAGGTGGAGCAGGGATTCAACACTGTCCAGATGAGAGAGCATCCAAGGCTGTAACTATGTGGGTTTTTTCCCTCTTCCTTTACTTAGTTTATAAAGCTGACAATCTAGGAAAACACAAATGGTGTGCTGCAGTGTCTGAGAGAATTGTAACATTTCAGTCTTGCCAGAAATGCGATGTGGAGACGCATACCCATGAGAAAACTTTAGAAGAGCTACTTAGAATAATAAGTGCAGCTGCAATTTATGATTTTAGAAGCGTAACTGTTTTTCAGTGCCTAAAGTTAAGTTTCAGTCATGTAAATCTTTGTATGGTACTTCTCAGTGACAATCAGTGATGGGTTCCTTTAACCCTTTCCCGTATAGAGCAGTACCTTTTATTTCTCGGATATTTCAATGTTACTTAGTGGAATGACTTAAGAGTTAGTGAAAAGATGGCAAGTGTGAAAAGATGACAAGGAATTGGAGAACACCATTGTAAAGCATCAAAATTCCAGGTAATGCTTGTCCATAGAAGTTTCATGAGAGAGGAAAGGAGAATGCTGTTCATTCCTCTGACGGTCTCCTCCATAAGGTGTCTAAATTGAAACAACTAGTGTAATTGGTCATACTTTTAATACAAAATTTTAAAAAAAGAACAATTTTAAATGCTTAGATCAGGGTCAGCTCATCATGTGATGTGCTTGGCTGTGTATCTGTATAAACAGAAGACATATAGAAAGAGGATGTTGTTACTCTTAAGTCAATTAAAGCCGATTAAAGAAAATGTAATGAAATTTCAAAGTGCTCAGGTCAGTTTGGTATGCTTGGGTAACTGTTGGGTATTAGAGAAAGTATCTGTGAGGCTTGAAGGGGTTTTTAGTCCAAGTATGTTTGTGGCTGAGAAATTCTAACCGCAAATACACTACTTTTTTCACCTCCACCTGAGTTTTTCAGAAGGACATTACAGGGTTAACAGGGAGCAAAGCTCATGAGCTGGACAGCCTGGCTGTCTACCCCAAATGTTTGACAAATCATGAATTTCCAAGGAAGAATATTTTTTATCAGCATTTTTGCAGCCAGGCCACTCAATAGTTTCATAGCTATGGCAGCAAGAAGTGATAACTGTGTGATTTGCAGTGTACCATGGGTCATGTCAACCATCAACTGTTCATTGCAGGTGAACAGTTCAGTGGTTAAGTTGTGGATTAAGCACTGTCCTGTTAAACCCAGATTTTTGTTAATACTGGTATTAATCAGTGTATGGGCTACATCACAAGATTCATGTGCAGGTCAGTGAACCTTTATCTTCATGTAGATGAAACTATTGAAAGCTTTCTTTGAGGGCTGGGTGTACAAAGGCTTTGCAGGCTTTGCAAGCTGGAAGTGATCTTTGGACTGCACTTACAGAACAACTGCTGTAAACTATGCAATAAATAGTTATGAACTGCACACATTCAGAGTTGTTCCATAGAATTCAATATCTGTTTATAGACAACCTAGATTTGAAACAAGTACCATTTCCAGTGCATAATTTAAGTAACTCCACTAAGCTTACACAGAAGTGAGGTACAGAGTATTTTACAGAAACAAATTTTTGCTTGACAGCTGCAAGTCAATTCAGCCTGTGCATATGAGCTTATAAAACACAGTTCTACTTCTAAAATTATATGATACACTTCTTTCTAAGTAGATACAGTTTTTTAAAAGACTTTCTAGTTATATTATTGATGAAGTTACATATGTGGTCTCAGTGTTAACATTAATCGCTAACAATCAGTAAGATAATTTTCCTGCATAGTGTTCTTCAGGGGGAAATCATTCCTACTTAGCATTTGAACACTGGGAAGAAAGTTCCCACTTTTTATTCCATTACTGTCTTGCAGTGTGGCACTAGGTGGGCTTTAGTGTTTTCATATCTTGAGCTCTAACGCTGTGGTGTGTGCACAAGTCTATGAATGCAGGTGACTCACTGCATGCCCTTCCTTGTGGAGTCCATCTGAGCAGAAGAGTGACACCCAGGACAGATGGGCGAGGAGGAAGCAGGGAAGCCTATGGTCCCCCCTGACAGCCCTCTTCTCCTGGAGCTACCAGAGGTGAGCTCGGAGAGCTGTGGCATTCCCATGGCTGTCGGTTTTCAGGTAGTCTGGAATCTCGTCATGTCCCTAAACCCAATGCACCTTCACCACCACCACAGTTCACCTGATCTGACTGGCTGTGTGCCTGTATCTCTTGGTTAAGGTCCAAAAGCATTTGTGTATTTAAATTTATGTACAGACTATAAAAGTCATGATCATTATTGTACATTCCAACAAAAGCCTCTAGCCTGCTACCTGTTTTCCAACAACATTTTCCTCAGCAACATGGATCAGCTAATGAAAAGGAAAGAAAATTGTATCGTTTCAGACAGTCTCTCTTCCAGCAGAGACTCTCCTAGGCACTCTTTATTAGATATTAAAGGAATCCATAAAATGTAAGAGTGGGATTGAGAATAATCTTTTCTCTCCCCTTCGGCAGATGATGAAAGAATCAGCATATCTCCAGGATTAAATAGGAAAAGCACAAACCTTCAAACAATAAGCAAAATAGTATGAGTATGTAGTATGTAATGAAGAGCACGACAAACTTGATATCTAAAATAAAACAGTGAGAAAGCATTGCCATTTGGCAGCCTTTTCTCTTTTCCTTTTGAGGAAAGAAAATTACTTGAATTCTCAAGACTTAACTATTTTCTTGGGAAACCCCTACATTTATTTCCTCATGGTAGCTAGCTGCTGTGTAGCGGTTGTTCTTCCTGCGTGCTCCCAAAGAAACTAGCAGCACAGGAAGATCTCCAGAACTGATTCAGTCATTATCCCAACCATGGTTTGCACTCGAAAAATATTTTTTTCAGCCTGGCACTCTTCATTTCCCAGACGCAACACTAATTGCCAGGAAAGGAGCTGTTCAGAGGAAACATGTACCTATTGGGACATTTTGTATTTCATCTGATGTAGATTATGAAGCTTTTGGAAGAATCTGCCACAGTCAACAAATACAGCTGGGGAAAGAATGCTCATGCTTGGCATGACATTTTGCTGTGCTGCTCAATATTTAGTCCTAGTTCACAGAATTTGTTATAATGTTATAATAAGCTTTAAAAATATATACTGTTGCTAAAAGGAACTTTTCTGTTTACAGTGGATTTCAAGTTTCAGGATGTATCTGTAACTTTGGAGCAACAGGCAAGACTTGCCTGAGTTTTGAAAATAAAGACATACCATTTTATTGGAGAATGAGTTTATCAAATCAGTGTAATACACTGTTAGATAAAGTGTCCTTATCACTTAAGCATTTACATTGCATTTTACATTGTGTGAGTGTTGTATAATATGTGAAATAGATAGGCAAATATAATGAACATGTGATGTTAAAATAGTTCCTTTCATGTGGCACTACTAAAATCTCTCACTTGAGGGGGAAAAATAAGTGGTACCCCCTCTGTATTATTTTTACTAACATAGTTTTTATTGTCTTGACCTGAAGTTACTTTTTTTTACTTGAACAGCAAAAGTGTTGGATTGCTTAATAGAACATCAAAAAGGAGTTTAATATTCCATAGAAATTAGATCTGTGGGAGTAAAAGAAGCATTTATATAGTGAAGATGTTTCAGAGTTTCAGTTTTCTTCAGAAAATACAGGGTCTCACCCAGACAAGTGTCTTGCAGTGGCTTTTGGTTTGCTCACTGCTTGAGACAGAATTCAGCAAGGCCCTTTGCTCTTTCTTCTCATATGCAGTCAGTTTTTAAACCCTTTCCCCCTGCTCCCCACTTTCTATTGAAGTTAATGGAAGATTTGCCACTGATTTTCAGTGGAAACAGGGTTATACTCACAAACAGCAGAAAAGATGTCTAGATTTCTCCATGTCCTCTCTTCTGTTTCACTTCTGGGATTTACTTCCATGCTATCTGTGGTAATAATACCCAAGTTATTCTACTGTCTATTTTTTTAGCTTTAAAAGCTCTCCCCTTTTATTCATTTACATAGTTGCTGTTGGTGCTTCCCCGTTGTCATTCCCATTCCTAACTTGTGGGTTTTTTCTAGACTGCCCTTGTATTCCTGTTAACCCTTAAGTGTTACTTTTTACACTTTAAAAATGTATCTCCATGAGGCTTTGTTTGCATTGCCCCATTGCCCCCACTTATTGTGTGGAAAAGCTATTCCTAAATATGTTTAAGTTAGGTTTGTATTTCCGTTTTTTTTATGGAGGACAGTGTCCGAAGAGGGTACTGCTCTGAATGGTGTGTAGTGTGGAGAAGGGAGGGAAGAAGAAAAGTGCCATCCACGCCCTCTTCTGTGAGTTTGAAACTTTCCCCTGCCTCCTTTCAGACCTTGCTCCCCTCTATTCACCTCTGTGCTTAGCTGATTAAAAGGAAGAAGTTTTATGGTGGGTGAGACCAGTATCCTCCATCTCTCTACCCTTTTCCTTCAGTTCACTGAAAGTGTCTGCTGCGTATTGCCCTTTACCATGACCATCTTTCGAAAGGAGGAGGAACCTCACCGTACTGTCCCGTAATATATTGTATTCAATGCCAGAGGAGGCTCAAGTGTGACTTAATGTATATACCTGAGTATGGAAAAGCTTGACCTTCCCTGCTACTTACTGTCTGCAGTGAAGCAGAGTCTTGGAAGCACTGATATGGTGATTGATCCTACCCTGAAAGCTCTGATGCCTCTTCACACCTGTTTATGCCTGATAATTGCAATGTAAGAATTCATTATCAATAATAACAAACGTCATTAAATGGAGGAGGTATGAAGGCCAGATCAGTAATCTAGACAGATAGCTGTTAGTTTGGTTAGGCATTGCTAGCCCTGTGATGCCTCTTTGTCTGATTCTCTTCTTTCCAAATAAAGAAAATTTGTTGTTGTTGTTTTGGTTTTCATTTTTCTGTTTGGATTTATTTATATGCTTCCTGTAGGTATAAAATATAACGTCTGTTTCCAGTGAGGTTTTTTTTTTAATTTGTCCTGTGTGCTCACTAGTCTCTGGTGATAGAGGGGTCACTGAAGACATAAATATGGCTTCTGCTCAAGGCTGAGAAGCCAGAAGTTCAACAAAAAATAAAAAGAAACTGCATGAAGCCAGAAGCCTTGCAGCTGCTGGCAATTAGAATTGTCATTGGCGTTCCCTCCAGGAGTCCTCTGCTAACATACCTATGGTAGCATGCAACAGGCAGCTGCGTTCTCACAGCGCGGCGATGTAAACACAGGAGGAGGGAGCTTGGTTGTTCATGTTGAGCCGAAGGAGGCCAAACAGGTGTATGACTTAAATCGTTCCCTCAAGGTATTGTCAGCTGCTGGAGAGTCATCCTCATCTCTGTCAGATGCAGAAAGTTTCTTTTTCAGTTGAAAAGCAGCTGATGCAAGCCTCCATTTCTTACAGACATTTGGAAAGCATTGTGCAGACTTTTCAACTTTCCCAGCAGTTGTATAGTCCCGGGGTGGAATTCATTGGACTTGCTTCATTTGATCATTTTACCATTCACAGTTGTTTTCTGCTCCTTGTTTGACAAACCATATCTAATCCACACTATTTTTTAAAATCTTCTGTGGTTATCATAGAATTCCCTTGGTGCATGTGGTACTGAATATTATCATGAAATAGAAACATATACATGTTAGTTGCATTCTGTAGCCTGACACATATGTAATTATGTCAAAGCTATTATGCTTGTTTGGTAAAGCCTAATTTTAATGAGTGCCTAGCACTGATTAGATGCAGTTTTCTAAATGTTAATTTAAATGGAGTCCATGTGGTAACAGAGTAATGCTATACTCTTTTTCAAAGGGAGTTTTCCTTCGTAAGGCCAATAGTTTCTGGAGTCTCTCTTACACTTCATTACACTTGTGCAGATGCTACATCAATTAAAGGTTGGTACAAAGTAATCTGGAAGAGACTGTATAGCTAGACTCCAAATATTCTATCTGCAACAGACTGCTATATTATTTAATTTCATATTTGTACTACATTGTATTTTTGCTCCTTAGTTTCTTAAAATTTTCTGTGTATATTCATATTTTGTTTCAAAGTTAGCAGTCTTGCTATTATTTCAACTTACTGTAAACCAACAAATCAAATCCTACAAAGCCAATATAATAAGCAAGACAATCTTGGGACAAATGATGACAGAAACACAAAATTAGGCTGCATCTATTTATTTTATATTTTGCCAAGTAGCTGTAAATAGGGAATAGTCTTGATTTTATTTTTAAAGACCTGTTTCTTCTGAGAAGATTAACGATACTTTTGACATTTTGACTAATTCTGTTACAGTTTGGACTCTCTATCCAGATAATGGTGAGAATCTTGAAGGAATGTACACAGTCTGAGTGCACACAAGGACAAGTTTTGTTTTGTAAGGACTTCATGGTGCTGGAAAAGGGGATTCACTGGAATGGAGTTCCGCCTTTGCCATACTGCTCTCAATGAAGAGAAAGATACAGGAGTGAGGCACTCATGAGTAGCTATTCTCTGTAGCTAAGTGTGAGATCAAGATGTACAGTTTCCCTTCTGTTTTGCTACAGTGTTCTATCACTCCTTTAAAGTGTAAAGCTTTGTACGTGAGCGTGTTTTCTGTGATATGTAGAATATACAAGTGAAAAAACAGAGCCAAAGTAGGAGGAGGATGTGAGCTATTACCAAGAGTTAAGGCTGCGATCTTGCTATGGGTATAGCTATTGATTAATATAGTCATGGTTCCATTCAGGAATGTATTTAATGATTTAAGTCAGTAACAACGAACATATGAATGTTTAGTTTATATGTGGTTGGTACAGTGAATATGGCATGAGTCCTGTGGAAAATAGGTGGTCATGTATGTAATTAGAGTCTCACAATGTTTTTGTATGAGTGAGTAAACTAAAGCTACTTAGACCATTCATTTTGTATTTCCCAACCCTAGATTGCTTTATGAGGTTGGTGTGAAGAATTGTGCATTGGGGGGGAGTGTATACACATTATGGCTGAAACAGGTCTTTGTAAGCTTTAGTATAATCAAGTTTTGTTTGTTGTTTTTTTTTTTTTTCTATTAGTCATGTTAGAGTTCTTGAAATGTCATGCTTACTTCTCCCTTTAGCAGATTTGCTATCTTTGCCCGAGGTTTCAACTTGAGATGTGTTTTCCATCAGAGCATCCAGTTTAGCTTGAAGCACTGGTTCTTACACAGTTCATTTGCCCTTGGGCATTTTAGCTTATCTCAGAGATAAGAGTTGGTAGTCCAGGCATGAAGACTGTGAGGTCAGCTACCACAGTAACAGGAGTTAGAACTGACCTGACACCAGCAGCACATCTTTTCATCCACACCGGTTAGTTTCTCCACATTTGATTATTTTACTCAGAAGAGAAACTAACTAGCTGCCTCTTGACTTTTTTACTCTTCCTTTACACTTTTCTGTAAGATGTAATCTGTTTCTTACTAGTCATTTGATGTGCACTTCTAACAGAGAAAATGCTTTATTTTTTGGAGCCTTTCCTCTGCTTTGTTATTCATACTGTGATATTTCTCTTAAATGCTTTCCAAGATGTGAAATCTAGGAGTTTATCAAAAGCAAAACCCAACCACTTTATTTATCTGAATCTTGTCAGCTGTTGGAACAGGAATGTCAAGACCGAATGATGATGAGTTTTTATTAACGTTAATAGGTTTATAAAGGATTAATCTAGCTAGATGTGTTCAATTTTTTAAGTAGTTTAAATATGGAGATGAGGTGATCCAGTAGATCTAAAATCAGAAGAACAGGTGCTTTTGTTAAATAAATTAAAAAAAAAAAACAAAACAAAAACCTGCCCACCCCCCTCTCCTCTACTGAACACCAAACTATGGTATTGGACTATGAGTATGTTAGATGCTAAATGGCCTAATTGCCATTAAAGTTTTGCAAAATGAATTCAGGCTTTGCGGGATGACAGCATTTTCAGAGAGAGTGTGGGTTTGAAGCAGCAGAAGCTGACATCACTCCCAGGTGTTAGTAGGAAACACCAGAGGTGCACCTTCCTTGCCTGTAGGTACCAACATTGCAAAGGTGAATGCTGATTCTGAGTCAGGGTTGCTTTGTGATCTCCCTAGCTGGTTTTATGTGATCCTTTTCTTTCTTTTCTTTTTCAAGGGACAGGGAATGGTAAATGCAAGTCAGATTTTTTTTTTTTTTTTTTTTAGTAAAATCCTTTTACTTCAGAAAGAATAGCCACAAAGTCATGTTTGTTCAGACTCAGTGAAAAAAAGTCTTCCTTGCCCACCAGTACCAAAATTCTTTCTCCTGAACTACATCCTCTTCACCCTGTTCTGAGGCAAACTCAGGACTGCTTCTCTCCATCTTCATCTGTTGACACAAAAAGTCTGCTAATAACTTTTTTATTTTGTTTAGTTAATACTTGCTCAGGTCTTGCCATATGGCCAGCAGCCTTTCCAGTTTTTGGTTATCTCTGCATAAAAGGGGCTAAATTTACTTAGAATTTTTTTGATGTACTCTTTGACACTTTAAGCAATTTATTATGTAGATATACTTAACACAGGGCGTATTTTGCATGCATGTAAACTTTAATCAGGTATATCCCAGGATGCTTACTGTCTGCCGCAAATGTTTTCTACCTGAGTTCATCTTGTAACATTAAGAATATACAGTACTGTGATATTTGCCTTGTGCCTTTGTACTGGTAATGCTTAGGGTCCATTTCTCTTTTTGTAGCAATCATTTGGACAGTCATCCATTCCCTTCAGGTCCTGGTATCTTCTGAACAGTTGCTGGCTCTGCCTGCCTGTGCCAAAACATCTTAATTTGGGTTGTTGGGTTTGCCTTTATAATCTTGGAAAAATAGTAGTTTGAGCATAAAAATGTAAGACTACCAAGTGACTTTAAGGTTTATTTTTTGGAGTAGCTGGGGTAAATTTTGTACCTGCAAGTTCATTTGGGGCGTGTAAGCACGTGTGCATCTCAGTGGGTTGTCAGAAGCTTTATTCACAGTTGTGTTGGGGCATCGGGATTGAGCATCCAAAAGAAATGTAATTGCTACTTATATTGGAGAAACAATACAGTTTTAGGGGTTTCTTTTGTTGAGCATCTCGGGAAATAACAAGGAGAGTGAAATCAATACAGGTGGTGATAAAACTTGAATTACTACAGTTCAGTGTACACGGCATGTTAGTAATAAGACATAATCTTGCCAGAAAACACAGGTGAATGGCTTCATTTAAAATGAGCAGAAACTGTTTCTGCTCAGTTGTTGAATGTAGGGGTTTTTTGAACATTAATACATGAAATTGTCATCTCTCTTTTTTTTTCAGTGTGTTCTTTATTTTATGTTTTTTGGAAAGTCTCCTGGTCAACATGCTGGGTATATCTCCAAACACTCAAAGAAATATTAAACATGTGCAGCAAATTGTTGTGGTTTAAAGTGGGGTTGAGGGGGGCCTTTTCTTTTTAACAAGGACAAAGGGGAAAAAAAAGAAAAAAAGATCTGAATTTACAAGTCTATATGAGTTTATCCCACTAAGGGAGGATTATGTGGCACAAGAGATTCTGAGTACCCAGGTAACTGTTATTTCAAAGGTGAGCTACTGGTTACCCGACCTGCCAAGCTGATGAGGAGAAGGGGCACTGGCCTTCATATGAGGTTCAGCCGTAAACAACTGGGAGCAGTAGCTTCCTAAGCTGTTGCCACCTAATAAACAGATCTGCCTACACTCTGAAGCAGCTCCTGTAAGACCTCTGTGAACTGATTTTTTAGTATTTTCTTTTCAAATAAAAGTTTATACATCTCTACTCTGCAAGGTAAGTTATTGATTACAATATGACTTGTTATTGTTGAGAAGGATTTCTTCTTCTAAACAAATAGAACTGAATAATCTCTCACATTTTACCTAATCTATATCCTTACAAAGCAGATTTCTCCCTTTCTCCTCACCACATCTCCTCCAGGAATTAAGTGGGATTTTTCCAGTTTAGAAGCCTTAAAAATCCCTCAAATTTTTAAAAATTTTTGTTTAAATGTATAAACAGTCTGCTACTGTAAGCAGGCTCATAGGTGAAGATTTTCATGTATTGGACATGGTTCTGGGCAACCAACTCCGGGTGACTCTGCTTCAGCAGGGGAGTTGGACCAGATGACATCCAGAGGTCCCTGCCAAACTCAACCATTCTGCAATTCTGTTACTAATATATGGATAAATAGTATTAAAATTTGTAACAGCTGATGTGAAGAATGTCTCTAATCTGGTTTGAAAGCTTCCAACTCTAGCCCTTCTTCAGAGGGTGACACGTAGGTAAAGATATGATTTAGCTTTAGATATTTCCTTCGGAAACATAATTCACTGGCATTTCACTGATGAAGTCAGAATTTAGTAACTGAGACAAATAGACAAATAGCATATTCATAAGAATATTGAAGAAGCCTCTAGATGGCTGAACATTTTATTTATTTTGAAAACACCTCTGGAGTAGTGACTGAAACATGAGAATTACAAAGTAGACCTGAAATAAAGGGTTGCAGATGTATTATTTCAGCTTACAGATTTACTGCAGAGGATGGTCAGTACTGGAGAGCTGCTTATTCAGTTTTACCCTAATATTTCAATGCGCACTTCTAAGCTTATTTTAGGATTTAGGACATGTAATGGTATGCCCATCGATTTCTGATCATTATTGTGGTATCAGAATGGTTCTCAAGTGTTCTTTGAGTCTGTCTGCTTGAAACAGAGTATTTTTATTTCCTTTTTTTTCCTGTCTGTGAAACAAAGAGTATTTTTATTCCCATTTTACAAGTGGGACATGAAGGCAATGAATGATTTAATATCGGGCGTATTTGCGAATTTGGGCATACATCTAGATCCTGATTTCTCTTTTTTCCCCCACATGTTTCTTGCTGCTGTATCTGGCTTTATATACAACTTCACTTCAAAAGCGTTGACTTCAGCTGCAGCTGTAATGGTCAGGACTTCTGCAAGTCAGAACCAAAGATCTCAACAGAAGCACCACAAAATGAGAAATATGTAAATAATGGCCAAATGTGAAAAAACATTGAACGAACTTGCTAAGGCACTTGTCCATTACCTTTTAGCGATCCTGTGATGTCAGACGTGGAATCGCTCACTTCAGTTAGCTCTGCATACAGCAGTGGTAGAAGGAGCCTCTGGAAGGGAAATAATTGCTTTAAATAGTCATGAAACCATCTGCAGCTTTCTGAGAGGAAAGAAGTCACTCCATATCGCACTGTGAATGTCAGAGGAACTTCGTGATTATTTTTAGGGGTTTATTTTTTTTCCCCTTTTTTTTATTTCCACAAGGCATAGCTATTCCTAAATGGGAGACACTGAAGCCTTACATCTAGTGATGCATATTTTTCTTCTTCTTTGTGTAATTTGTGTAAAGTTAATTGTTGTGGGCTATTTGTTTGTTTGGTTTTTTTTAATTCTCTTTCATCTACAGGTAGTGGTTGAAACCTTGAGTGTACTGAGAACGAATAAATGTGCTTTTTTTTTTTTTTTATGGTCTCATTGTCTTATTTTTCCTGAAGTCTCTCATATTAGTGCTTTTCAAAATAGATCTCCAGTCTGATGTTGAAATAGCTGAAGTAGTGAATTTAATTTCATTACTTGTCACAGGGAGAAAAATGCACTTCTTACAAACTGTTCACTTACCAGCTTTTCATTGCTTTTCTTCCTAATAAAGCACTGAAGGAAGTGTGGTATCAGAGCATTTACTACTGTAATGTCAAAGCTTGGTAATGACCTAAATAGAGCTGACACAGAATAGCTTTTAGACATACAGAATGCTAACAGTCAGATATTCTGATTAGTATAACAACACTTGATGTATTTTATCAAAAGGTTTATTTAAAAACAGTAAATATATCCTTTTTGAGAGTCTGCTGGGGATGGTAGTGAAAGTGGTCTTTTTAATAATTCTATAATAATTTACAGAGCTAAGTCATTAACACTGTTTTTATTGTTCTTTTCACAGCCCACATACTGGGTGGCAGAATTACCAGCCTGATGTGCCCCAGATTCCCACTGCTTGTATCTCTGTGGAAGATGCTGAAATGATGTCACGAATGTCTTTCCGGGGCACTAAGATTGTTGTGCACCTGAAGATGGGGGCTAAAACCTATCCAGACTCTCCTTCCTTTAACACTGTGGCAGAGATAGTTGGAAGCAAGTACCCAGAGCAGGTGAGTGAGAATATACAAAAAGAAACTTAATAACTTATTTTGTTCTTTAAAATATGAAAAAACAAACGCAAAGAACAGCCCTTCCTAAGAAATCCCTCAAGCGAGTAACTCAGTCACCTGTTCTTCTACGTTTCAGACATATCGGCTTTGCAGTCTTTTTCAGGTAGCAGGTTTGAAACCACCAGGCTCAGTTCTAACGTACTAGGGTATATTTTAGAAAACTGTAAGAATTACTGTGTTCTAAGAACAGGAAGTTCAACTAAACTGTACACAATTTAACCTCCTCCTTTTCGTTTCTCTGCATAGGCTTACAAAGAAGCATGTATGTAAGCAGAAGGGAGATCCTAGCACTGTAACGAATACAGTTATTGTTTTAAATAACGAGTAGTAAGTTAAGGTTGCCATAATGATTTGTGCTTGGAGTTTGCTTATTGTTCTGTTAATAATCTTCAAGTGGTTTCTTGATCAGGCAAATAAGCCAGGTTCTGCTGTCCAGAAATAAAATTGTTTGCCTGAGTTTTTCCTCAGATGAAAAGTGAATGCAGGATGTCAGTTTAACTTTTTTGAAGATGGTGTTTCTTATACAAATCATTGCTGCATTTAGCAGGAGTTTTATGTGTGTTAGTTTGGAGGAATAAACCATCTGCGCTAAAAAGTATTGCAAATTCTGTTTGAACACTAGTTAATCCTAAATTGTTGGTTTCCATTTTAAGACTTTTCTTCTTGCTTTCTCTTTTCTTCCAACTTCTTAGCCAAAAATCATGCAAACTAGATTTGTGGTACTGAAGGATTTGTGCCTGGTATGAGGTCTTCCATGTCAGCTTACAACATGGAATGCTTTTTCTGGCAGTATGGTTTATTGTGAAAATGCTGATGCAAGCTCAGTTACAGCAGCACTAGAAATTGCTGCTAGAGTACATGTAGGGAGCCATGATTCTTTTTTAAACATTGTAGTTTTCTAACCTCAATGGAAAACAAGAATGACTATCTCTGTCCTTTAAACCAGGCATAGCTCTTAAAAGATTTTATGTTTTCTGAGATGGTAGTTCTGTAGCTCTGGCTTGTGATGTCTAGAGATCCTCAGTGTTAGCATGAATGTATTGTTTCAGAAGCTTGATCACTGGGCAGGGAAAAAGTAACTACCCTTATGGCTGGTTGGATTACATACCATCACCTATGAGTCTAGCTTCATGAAACAAGTATTTACCAAGTTAAAGACAATGCCCCAACTTCTAAATTAGGGTACAGTTAATTTAATTTTATGTCACCTGAATTTTTAGCCGTGCTTCTGACCAACTAATAGGCTATCTTTCCTGAATTATGTTTGGTGTATTCAAAATTCGATGTTTCAATTTAGGTTATGAAGTGTCCAAATGTAACCTTCAAAGATACGTTAAGGTGCTAGCCTGTACTTGATTTTCTCTTTGCTGTCCTGCTGTTTCTTTAAGTAATGAAATGGATTGGGATCTCTTCACTTCTTCCACTGAGAAGCTCAGTTTTTTGAAACACTGGGTAAAGACTTATTTACAAGCCCCCTGCTGATGTTAATGGGAGTGGTAGTGGACACACTTTGAAAATGTAACCAAGAAACAGAAAAATAAAACAAGTGAATGTTTAGGTTTTTTAGTACTCAGTTCCTCTTGGAGCCTTAATGGGTGCTTCACCACTCTCATTCCACTGTGTTACTCCGGTAAAAATGGGAACCATCTAGCTATTTAGGCAATAAAATACATTGCAGACCCAAACTCTTACAATGCCTTTTATACCAAAGTGTTTCAAAATGCAGTGCAAATCCAGGGGAGTAGAAAGGTGCCATTTCCACGGGCCAAAATTTCAATTTAAGTTTTGAATTGAAACAAAGCAAATCTCTGAACTCTGGGTGAGAAATCAGCAGCGGGTGGTATCGCTTTTACAAAGGTCTAAAGCAAAACAGTTTGAAATTAGGCTGAAGCCTGTGAAACATAACTGGTCACAGGTATTGGAGCAAATTATAGCTTAAAAAACTGGAATTTAATTGAAAATGAGGGTCGTTGTAGGATACCAAAGATGTCTAGTGAGATGTGATACAGTTCTAGATGTAATTGCACGTTAGGCATGTTTGTGTTCATCTATATATTGACCAGAATTTAATGTACTGCTTGATTTATAAATAATTCATTAATTCCTCCTATGAGATTTTAGCATGTTTATTAAATATAATCACCAAGAACTGAAATAATATTTGTCTGAAAATTTTATGTTACAAGCAATGTTGAATATTATTATTAAAATCCTTTAAAGGAGAAAACAATTTATTGTTTTTTCTTAACATGGTTTTTTTTCTTTGTTTGACCACTCTTGTAGAGTGTCCAGTTCAGTTCCTCCTTTTTAAGTCATTTTTCCAAGTGTTTTGTGTGGATTCTTGCATATAGCAATGAAGGGGGGAAAAAGTAAAACTAGAAAAATGTTAAGGAAAACAGAAAAAAATCCTAGTTGAAATATTTCTGACATATTTTTCTAAAAGTTTGCTGTATTTTAAACTTAGTGTTCTTAAAATCTTGAAATACATGCTTAGTTTTGCTGTTGCAAGAAATGTTTGATATCATAAAAATTAATACTCAGAATTGTCAAACTTGCAAATCTTTGTTTAGGCACCTATGCTTAACCAACACATTTACATTCCTGAATAACTTAAAGCAGTAAAAGAAATGTAATTACTGCTTTGTGAAGCATCAAGCTCTCAGGGATTCATTCATCTTCAGAAGCGATGATGTGACATGGGTGCAGATGTCCTGTTGCTTTTTGAGGCAGCTCTGCACCCAAGGCATGCAGGTACTTTTGAAAAATTCACCCACTGTTACTTCAGGTTTCTGTTCTGCTTTATCCTTTCTGTTTGGCCAGCCAGTAGCAGTAAGCAAATGCCTTAGCATCAATTGCTCCAACGAAGGAAAATGTACTTTCAAACCTGCTTAAGTTGCAACTTTGCACTACCAAGTTTTCAGGTGGTGTGGAAAGCACCTGAACAGAAAAAGGAAATGGATTTTGTCATGCTGTCAGTAAAGTTCAGTGTCTCACGAATGTCTCTGGTCTGTTTATCTTTGTATTATCCCTTCTAAGTTAGGGAAGGGCTGCTTTCCCAACATAGGACCCTTGCTACTGTCAGAGTGGGCATGACTGTTCATGTTCTGAGCAGAGACATCCACCATCCTCGCCGTCAGTCCTGGGGTCCTTGTTTAGTGGCTGCTGAGGCCTGAATACCTGTAGGTGCCCAAAGGAGGTGAGCCTGTGCCTATAAGATAATGAGTTCAAGATCAAGCTTTTTTTCATACAAACAGATTGGAAGCAGTGGGACCAAACATGCTTATGACTTGATGCCCTGGAAGCCTTTCTGAGCTTGGGATCCCATTCTCACAGTGCTTAGGACAGCAGCGAGAGTGGTAAACCTGTGGGTTATGGGATTTAACATATTTAAGCCTTTATGACTGCTGACAGTTGAGCGAAAGAGTTTGTGAAATGAGAAAGGTATGGTAGCAGAACCTGCTGAGGTCCAGGCTATTGCAGGTTAGAGACGTTTGCAGTCCATTCCTGACTTTTATCTTGGAGAAGGAGTTTTTGAAGCACACTGTTGAACCTGGGACCGTGCTGTTAGCATCCTTTTGTACTGTATTGTATATTGGTAAGATGTTTTATTTAAACTATGTAAATTGACACTGGAGACTGACTGACTGAGAAATTCACAAGTTAACTAATGTGGTTTTCATTTGAAATTCAGGCAGAGCTGGCAGTAAAACATATTTGTCTTCTCATTTTAATACAGATGTAACATGATTGGTCTTAAAGTGCAGAAGCAACCATCCCCATCTCTGGGGAAATGCTATAAATAGCAGCTGTTTCTTGTTAGTCTGGCTTCAATGTACCTAATGTGCCAAACACGGAACCACAAAATACTTGATTAACTGAAATGGTATCAAAGTGGATAAAGATATAACTCTTCTATAATCCTGACTTTCAGCGTCTTTCTGTACTGCATATTTCTTGGTGTGCAGTGCTGTTTTACTTATCTTACAGTTACTAAGTGATGGGAAAACTGTTTCCTAAGTGCCCTACAAAGTACATAAATTTAATTGTTGCTCATTATTGTGTGATCTAGCATAAATACTGTAGACCAGAAACAGAGGAGCTCATAAGTGGCTTTTTTTGAATCCTGAAGAGCTGTTCCAGGAATTCACTCTACACAGCTTTTTTGCCTCCTGTTTTTATGGAGTGCCATATCTACAAAATGTACCATTTGAAAAGTGACTCTATTTTGAACACCACAGGCATAAAAGACCATTGAAGAATGTACTGTAGCTCTGAGCCAAGTTTGGACAGCACTTTGAAAGTAGCAGTCCCAGGAATGACCTGAGAAACAGAGATCCTAAGGTAATAGATTGTGAAGTTCTCTACCAATCTGTGATTGATGTAACAGAACCTGTTCTACAAAGGAAATGGCAGCTTATTTACTTTTTCATTCTTCTTCCTTTCCCTGTTTCAAAAATCAGCCCTCTCTTGGAATTTGTGATACTGGGCAAAGCTCCAGGGAACAAGAGAACATGAAAATTGTCCAGGCTTCTGAGCCTGTTAGGCATTCATGCACATAAGGGAAGAAATAATTTGTAGACCAAAAAAAAACCCCAACCCCAGGAAAAAAAAAAAAAAAAAGACTTCTCTGAAGATGTGTAATACTCAGTACAATGTTGTTTTATGGCCTGGCATCAGTTCTACATATGTTAACAAAATGTCTATCCATTAGCCCTTTGATGTGGCTTCCAGATATCCCTATGCTCAAACTAAATCATGCATACAATAGAGCTTTGAGTAGAAATGTTTTAAGAGCCTGGTGCCATCACGTTATGGCTCCATTATCACATTTTCTCCATGTGGATTGTTTTGCTATTCATTCCAAAATGTTGAAGGGTTTGTAAGTGCACTTCTGTGAGCCTCTCTCCTGTGACTGTAAGCTGATGCCTGTCACTGCTAGAATTTAAGAGATGATTATGGAGATTGGGTTTTGAGAGTGCCAGTCCATTACTTCATGATAGTGAGCTGATGGGAAAGAAGATGACGAAAGAGAAATGGTGAAAAAGAAACAAGAGAAAGGCTGAAGAAAGAACACTGGCATTGTTAGGAAATGTTGTATTTTCTTTGAAGTTTTTGTATCAATATTTGCTGAAAGAAGTAGTACCCTCTGTGAGTGTGTTTGTTTTAATAGTAACAGGACTTTGTCCTATGAATTGGGGCGGTTGTTTTTAATAGTGTGCCTTGTGGGAGTGGCAATATTGCTGTCATTTGTTCTTAAAAAGAGGTCTTGTCATGATGAAAATAGTCAAATTAATATGAAACTGATATGGAGGAAAATTTTTCTTTGTAACTTGACCATTTTAAGAATGTGTTGGGTTTTTTTTACTGCCAGAAGGCCTAGCAAATTTTAAGACTAAAGTGCATGCTAAATTTTGTGGTGTAGAGCTTGGCAAATCTTCTAAAACTTGAATTGCCCATCTAAAACCCAAAAGCTGAAAGCATCTAATTCTGCTAGGGAGAACTTGGCAAGAGTTTGCCTTCTGGCTCTGAATGACTGATGTGCCCTAAAGTAGGCATGTGTTTTGGAAACCTCAATATCTGGGTATGCAACAAATACATCTTAAAAGTAATTTGTACATATGTGGTTCATTTTGTTAAGGGGCAACAGTTAAAAAGCATTGTACTACTTAGAGTGTGTGTCTGAAACATTGGTGGAACAAGTGAATGTGTATATGTGGAAGAAAGATTCAAAACAACTTAGATCTTTTTTAAAATTATTTTCCTGATATAGTGTTGCTGGAAGGCATCAGGTCAGATTCACCAGTGTAATGTGACCTTTGTAATGTTCAGTTCTTTTCAAAATGACTGGACCGCATCTATAAATGGGCAACTGAGGGGGGGGGGAGAGGGCCGTGGTAGTAGCAGATCTCTGCTGATCTTGGAGACGCCTGAAGTTGCTGTGTGTCTCAGCTTGGGGATGCCAGAGCAGAACCAAGAGATGTGTTCCACTGGGTGCAGGCAAGCCAGCAGCTCTTTGAAAGCATCCTCCTCTTGCCAGCTGAGGCACAGTAACCATCACTGCATACGAGCTATTGCAATATGAAGGAAAAATGTATCAGCTTTAGTTGCCATTGACACCTGGTCTCCAGATGGACCAGAGTGTGCTAACTCAACTCTCTGACACACAACTGGAGAAGAGAAGGCTCCAGGGAGACCTTATAGCAGCCTTCCTGTGCCTAAAGGGAGCCTACAAGAAAGCTGGAGAGGGACTTTTTACAAGGGCATGTAGTGGTAGGACAAGAGGTAATGGCTTTAAACTGAAAGAGGGTGGATTGATATTAGATGTAAAGAAGAAGTTCTTCACTGTGAGGTGGTGAGACACTGGAACAGGTTGCCCAGAGAAGCTGTGGATGCCCCATCCCTGGAAGTGTTCAAGGCCAGGTTGGATGGGCTTTGAGCAACCTGGTCTAGTGGAAGGTGTCCCTGCCCATGGCAGGGCTGTTGGAACTAGGTGATCTTTAAGGTCCCTTCCAACCCAAACCATTCTATGATTCTATGATGATTCTATGATATCCTAGATTACTACAGCACCAGGGTGACAGTGACAAGGGATGAGGTGGCCTTCCTCACTGGAGTCAAGTGGAGTTTGTGCTGCTGTCATCCTGCTATACATGTTCTGTTTAGATTCTCTTGAGGTAAGCTCAGACAGTGTGCTTTCTGCCTTCCACCTGAGCTTGGGTGTAGATATCACCGTATACACGACAGCTGGCTGCCTACCCCAGCCCCTTTCTTTTTTTGAATCCAGGCTGGTACCTGCCCAAAGCTACTTGCTAGACCTCTGCTCTGTGTGCTACTCTTCAGAGCGTACGGTTGGGTTTTAAATCCTCTAATTCCTAAACTGCAACCAAATAAATTGTGGGAATAGAAATTAAAAAGTAACATTTAGGGTGCTTGTTCTGTTGGCCAGCAAATTTATCTGAGCACGCAGTTTTGTAGTCCTTTTGATGATGTGAGTATAAGCAGATACACTTTTCTTCCCACCCATTCCTTTGTCTCTACTTGCACACAGCAGTTTAAAGAATTACTGTGGGATTTTATTTCAGTAATAATTTACAAATACACATAGGGTTTACAGAATGGTTGTGAAAGCCTTTTTTCTCCACATTGACAAAGTTATCTTCTAAAATTACACTGCATCCCTCTTGCATTCTGAAATGCAAGAGTTTCTAAAGGGTAGTCCTGGGTTTGGCAGATGTGATACTTGCCTGAGGCATGAAGTAAGAAGCCGCAATATTGAGGAGGAAGGAGGAAAGAAACTATATTGTACTTTTCATTATGAACAAGTAGGTGCCAGAAATGCTAGTGTCGAGCATCAAGGATTAGTTTAAAACAGCTATTCACTACAGAAGTAGTCAAATATCTGCAGCAGTATGTTTGTATTTGTTAGGTGCAGACTATAGTATTTTTTAAGTGCAGACTGTATGTTTGACCTTGTACAACAGAAGGAGGACTACCAAGATAGTTCTTGTCCTAGTGAGTCTGCGGTCCAGAAGATGAGCAGAGTGCTAAAACAATACATCTTTTCCATGCAAGTCTAATGGGAAACTGCATGTCTAAGAGCATGTGGGTTGGATGTAGAGCGCTGTTCAACACAGATTCAGAGGTTCCCACACACAGGACCAATGTGGAGGAAGATCTGACAATGAGATTTTAGACGGTGGACGGAGTTAACATTGTTAATGGAGTGGAGGGGAAATGCTAAAAGCAGTGAAGTCTAAAATGGTCAGGTTGGGGCTGAAGTGAAAGGGGGAAAGAACTTGGTCTGCTCAATCACACTGAGATGCTGACAGTACAGGTGTTATTCTAAGAAACGTGTGGTTGCAGCAGCTGAGAGAGATGGTTACTCAATGATTTAGCAGAGTATCTAGCAGAGTTCGTAGTTTTGGTGGGCAGAGAGACAGTATTCTTGAGAAACACTGAACCAGCTGCAGAATTGTGAGTAGACTTGTTAGGGTTTCACGCATCACATTGCTGCTTTGTGAGAACAAGGAGTGCAGAGAGATGGTGAAAACAATAAACTGACCACAGTTGGCATGGTCATTAAGAAAATTAGTCTCAAGACCTTGGTTAGCTTCATTAGTATGTGCTTCAAAATGTTGATATAATTCGTTCTTTTTTTTTTTTATACCATTGTTATATAGTTTTTTTATACAGTTTCATTGGCCTAGAAGGATTCCTCTAGGCTTCTGAGAC
Organism: Haliaeetus leucocephalus; assembly: GCF_000737465.1. NCBI lineage: Eukaryota > Metazoa > Chordata > Aves > Accipitriformes > Accipitridae > Haliaeetus > Haliaeetus leucocephalus. The sequence goes on along the minus strand of NW_010972991.1, from coordinate 19,426,755 downwards.
CTTTAAGGCCTTGCACTTTGCCACTGTAGTTTTATTGTAAATGTAGTCACAATGATGCAAAAGTATTTATTATGGTTTGGCAAAGCAAAATACACTGTAAAGCACATTATACCAGTAAAATTTGTCCAAAATTATTATTAATAAAATGTTAAAGATCTTGTGAGGCTGGCAGGCATAAATCTTAATTAAATCAAAGAATAAATTTTGTTCATAGAGTTTCTCAAGTATTATCGGTACTTATACCAACAGTATATCATGATGTAATATGTAAGTTATCTACAGTTTCATTGTGCACATATATAATTCTAATTAATTGTAACAGGTAAATGGAAAGTTTGGACAAATTCCCGATTTACATGGTTAACTCTTTTCAGTAGTACTTGTCAGAAAAGTAAACTGGTTTATGTGTTTAGGACTGAGATCCTATTTCTTCTTTACTGAAGTTGTAAAGAAAAAAAAGGACATGTTACAGGGTCTTTAACAGAAAATGTATTTTGTACTACAGGTTCTGTAGGTTTGCTTCTTTATACATGCCGAAAAGTATGTTCCTCACAGTCTGCGTCTGTTTTTCCCACTAGTTTTTATTCTGCCATTTATTCCATAGACTGGTTTACAAATTTGAACAAAAAGAAACTAAAATGCGTATTCTTCTGGTAGTTACATAGTCCCTTGACATCTGATTTCTATCACAGTGTTTGAATTTACAACCATCATTGTGAAATATTAGTCTCAAGAACAGTGTACAATGTCCTGGTATAAATTACTCAGAAAAAACCCTCTTATGTCCCATTTCATCTAATCATACATAAATTTTCATATAGAGGGTGGAGAATGGAATAATATCATGATGTAAGATGAAATAGTCTGTAAACCATACTGCCTTAGCAATTGCACCAAATCAGTGGTTTTTTCCTAGAGTGCATATAAGCAAATAGAAATAGGATTTTCCTTGTATTTTAAATATTTCAACTCAGCGGGGAAGGATATTAATACTGTCTCAGTACTTCTGTATCACTTAACATTCTGAGCTTTATTTTTTAATTGTGTGCCTGGTTTAATGATCATTGTGCTTAGTTTCTACTTTCAGTGATGTCAGCTGGACAAAGATTTTTCTAATCCTCTCTGTGTGCCAAGTTTAATGTGCTGCTTGTGGGAGAAGGTATTTAATGAAATAATATTCCTTCACTGTAATGGAATTTGTTGCTGTAAGCTATATATATATGATAGTTTTAGGACACCATCTTCTGTGGCGTGCTGCTCAGCAGAGTAGAGCATATTCTACCATTCCAAATGGGAAATGTCTGTCATCCAGCTTCATGCCAGGAGAGTGATTACTGAGCTGTAAAACGTGATGTCCTCTGTCCTCTTCTTCCCCCTTTCAAATAATCAGGAAGAGGACCTGAGGTCACATTATTCTTTGTGAAGGAAAGGGAAAACAAGATCTTGAACTCTTGACAAGTATGTTCCTCTCTGTCTTATCTTACAAGCAGGTACTACAGCTTGTGGTCTGTTCTGCTTCTGTGATTTTGTTTCTTGGCATTGTAAACCTCAAGTCTTGGATTTATGTTCTCCACTTCTACTTGAAGTCCACTGACCTCCGTTTATATGCTAAAGTGTTCCAGGGATCTGTTCACTTAGCTGGAATTAATGTTCAGATGATACTTTATTTGACTGTCTCTCAACACGTTCTGCAAGTTGTTCTGCAAGTCTTTCTGGAAGACTGCAGCTGTGTATGTAAATAGGCTGTAGTTAATAAGCCTATTTATAGCAAGCCCAAGTCTGATGATTTTTTTCTCATTCATTAGAGTTTCCAACCTTCAAATAAGTTCAACAAAATAACTGGATTGCACCCTTACCCACTAAGTATGGTGCATTTACTTTTTCATTGATTAATTTGGTAGTTTAATTTAAAATTGCCGAGATAAATTTAAATGCTGAGTTTCAGGAAAGAGATATAGCTAAGTATAAAGAACTATAAATAAGCTGGCTTTGATAGGTTGGTTAAATTTCAACAAAATTTGTAAGGATATTCTAGATTATATGAAAATATATAAACTTTATATTCTTTTATCTGTGGACTTTGTTACACACACAATTTCCTGCTAGAGATCAATGTAACAGCCCTTGCTGCCCTTGCAAAATACTCAGCAAGTCTTTCAGAGTGCTTGAGATTATTCGTTGCACAAAGTCAGCAATGGCTAACACTCAAATTACTTGCATTTTCATTTATCTGTGACAGGTTTTTCTGTGAATTATAAAGAACTCAGGGGATGTTCACAGTCGCACTTCAGTGTGACCTTCTGAATCTGCTGGTGACTGGACCAGGGTAAGGGAATGAAGAATGTGATTGCAAGTGTTGGCAGGGTCACAAAGATAAAGTACTAAATACTCTGGACGAGAGAACAACAATTCAGAATAATCTTGGCAAATTCATAGGAACCATCAATACTCAGGATGAAATGTGATCTGCTTTTCTTTAGGAAGCAGAAATTGAATGTACAATGTGCCCTGGCAGGGTGGCTTATACAGGGTCCCTGCTGTATTCACTGAGAACAGTTGTAAGGTACTTAGGACTTACCAGGCGTGGTACAAATTGTGGCATAAAAGTAATGCGATGACATCCAACTTTTCCGTGGAAGAGCTGTCCTGCTCTGTGAGCAAGCATATTTTAGACAGATCCACAAGTTTGGGGGTTGAAGGGTCACACTTGAAGAACGTGTTTGTACAGAGATGAATGAAGGCATCTAGACAATCTTTCATGAGTGCAAAAAGCTCAGGCTCCTGAGAGAGCATCTGATCATTCGGCATGCTGTAATTGCTGCAGTTTGTTTCAAAAGCCTCTGCACTAAAGAAATTACTTTGTTTTTTTAATTATCTATGTAGCACATTTAAAGCTCTTTTAGTGACCTTTCAGCATAGGATTCTGCAATATCACAAAGCACGAATGTTAGCTATTTGAGATCTACCCAATAATGTAGAGATGGGAAAATACATAATTTGCATGTCTGTCAAATTAAATCACTTGCTGCTAAATTCAATTTTGTTAATGGATAAAGGAATCCAAGTTTGTGTTGAAAGCACAAAGAAATTTTATTTTTGTTTTCTAATAGTCAACTTTTCCCTAATTGGGAAAGGCTGTGTATATTTAAAGGAAAAACAACAAAAAATTGCAACCAAACCTTTCCCTGCTTAACAGAGAATCACTTAAGGTATTTAATTAAGGTGACCTTTGAAAGCTACTACGAAATTGAAGAAGGAGCAGCTAGCTTGCAGTAATTTTAGCTGTTTAAATGTAGTGGCACTGAAACTGTTTAAATTGCTGTAAATACAGTTTTAGTGGTTTGAAAGAATCTTCTTTGTCTATAATTGCATTTTCATTTAAATGTATATCTTTTAGGAATAGATAAGGGTTTCTTCTCTCAGGGTGGTGTAAAAAGATACTAGCATATTTTCAATAATTTCATTTTGCTTCTTTGAGCGCTTTAAAATCTCTTGTTGAATCTTTGAAGCAGAGAACTGATCTTTTTTTTTCCCTTATCTGAAACCACATATTTAATTGTAATGTGAATCATAATTGCTAATACCAATTTAAAGCTGGGATGTTGAACCAAGCAGAACCAGAGATGAAGGGATTATCCACACTGTGTTGAATAAATACAGCATCTTGCTGTGTGGATGCAACACTGACCTGGGATATGAGTGTAATGACAGTAGGTACTGTGGTGTCTTTCCCATCGTGTAACTCAAAACATTCATCTCTTGTAGTGTAGAATAAGAGACATCTCTTTCCCTCTCTTCCTTGGTGAACCAACTGCGATGATAAACTCTATCAGATGATAATCCACAGAAATTATTTATCTGAAACAATTAGCATAATGCTGTGCAATTGCTCTAAAGCTGACCTACTGAATTAGTAATTAAGAAACCTTAGTTTATCTAAGGTTCTCTAGGCAGTCCTGTGAAGAGCTTCCATTTTTTTCAGAGCTCTCTTCATTTTGTCTGCAGTGTCTCAGATTTAACCAAAACTTTGCCTCTAGAAGAAAAGAAAATGATTTTCTGGGACAGGTTTAACAAACATGCATCTTTAACAATTTTGTTCTGCAGGTGAAATTGGAATTGTTTGGATGTGTGTATCAATACATAAGATCAATATTTTAACAAGTGATAAATCTAAAATGTTTATCACGATCTTCTTTGAACCTTGGAAAAGGGATCTGAAAGTAACTAGCTTTTTTTCAGAGGTTTTTACACTATTTTTTTTAATGTTTCTTGAAAATAATAAAAATGAAGGAAAAATGATAGCATAGATAGCAAAATTGACTCAAACTGTGAGCAAAGGAATGAAATAATTCTGCGTCACTTTTTCACAAGCATAATAAATGGCACAAAAATATTTTAACTGTGATGAATAAAAACACTTTGTAGGTAACCCACCTATCACAAATTTACAAAACCAAAGGAAATGTGAATTCAAGATATCATGATGTGACTCTCTGTTTCAGTCTGGGACCTGGAGGTACAACCTTCACCACTAGAATACTACCCACACAACAGGTAATGCACTGCAGCGCTAAGTTTGCATTGGTGGGGATGCCAAATTTCTAACTCCCTTCCTCTCACATCCTATTGTCATAAAGCAGCAGCCTTTACCCAGATGTAATCCCCACCATCTGTCTTACTGCAGTCCCTTTTTGAAGTCGTGTGGATAGTCTTTCCTCCTTCTCCCATTTGTTTGAAATTAAGTGCAGGAAGAATTGTTTAGCTGTGTGCTACAGCCACATTCTTGCACTGTGGCCTGCAGAGTACCAAATGATGGAAACGGTTTTGGTGGTCGACAAAATGAGTCAGCTGGTAGTCAGGCTGCAGTTTTGGGAAGAGGAAGGAAGTGCTGTGCAGGTCTCAAGCCCGTGTCCTCTGTGGCTTTTTGGCTCAGCCATGAACGGGCTGTCATTTTGTGGGCCAGGAGCACGTTTTTGAATGAAGAGCTATATTGAAATACCCATTGCTGTCAACCTTATTTAATTTTGTGACACTTTAACTGTGCATCTGCTCTGCCATTCCCCTGCTGAGTGCCTGCAAACTTGGTGAATGCGCCTTCCCCAGCATTGCTGGTTTGGGCTGGGGAGTGCTGACTCTGCAAGGGCAAGTCCTGGGGAAAAATGAAGGCAGTCAGAGGTTGGGGGTTGCCACCGATTGTTTCTAAAGAGATTTTTCCTCTTCAGTTGACCACTTGGTGTAACCCAAGCAGTGCTAGGCATATGAGGCACATTTATTTCAGTTACAGATTTGTAGTAACTGCTCTCTGAGTTCAAGGTGACCTACAGAGGGTTGCCTCTCCTACCCAGTATTGTTACCTCATTTCTGATTTATGTGTTGAAAGGAAATGGGAGCAAGAAGTATTCAGAGAGTAGTTTCTCCTTCAGGTATTTATGTGTTAAAGCAACTCCAAAGCAACTGAATGTGCTAGCTGCTGTTCTGTCCTGAACCTCTCATTCCCAAGCAAAACCACAGAGTGACTACTCAAAGACTATTAGAAGCTCATCTGACAGAATTTAACCTTCTAGAATTGGCATGGTTGGTGTCCAGGCCAGAAGATGAGCCACCTGTGTTGCAATGTTAATGGTTAAAAGAGAGACAACATTCATGGCTTCCTGAGGTCTCTGCTAAAATGCTTCAAGTCCTTCCTGAAGCAGTCCCCATGAGTGGTGACGAAAGTCCTATTGTTCAGTTCTCTCTTCCTGCTTTTCAACAATCTCAGAGAATTGTGGAGTGAACTGTTAAGATGACATGGACTCAAGCACCAATAACATGTGGATGAGACAAGCCTACATATTCTTTCTTCCTTACCACGTATTTCTATAGTAATAGGACCAAGATTGTATTGATCTTGTGCTTAGGTGAGATCAGTTCATGAATGAAGAACAGTTAGGTGAAGGTGAACTTGACAGAGGAGAGTTCTGATGGGACAAAAAGGCTTTCTGAAGAATCCGCACACCTGGTACTTTTGTCTTCTACTGAAGATATGTACCCTATACTGATAAATTAGTCATATTCAAGATATTGATCCTTCTCTACTGCTCTTCAATTTTATGGGCCTATGCTATCTAAAAACACAGGATGAAAACTGTAAACTCAGTAGGTATGCTCCTCTTGTATGAGGGGCCACATTCTGACAAAGCTGTTGTAGATGTTACTTCTCAAAGTTGGTCCAAGCCTGTAGAATTAAATTCCGCAGGAAATAAGGGTTTTTACTGACCTTCTGTTCCAGACAAAGGCAGCTTCCTTTGACCTCACTTTCTCTGCCGTAGACATACAGCACCATGTACATCTGCAAACACTGTTCCTCCAGCAAAAATAAAGAAAACTTTTTAGAAGACATTCCAATATATGTTTTGCTCCCCTTGGAATAGGTTAAAGGACAAACAGCATATGAGAGATACTCATCCTGCAGAATGATACACTGCCAGTGGGTGTTGAACATGTACTCGTTACAGAGATTAATACATAGCCAGGGCTACTCTGATGCTACAGGTACAAATAAAGAACTTTTTATTTATTTAGTTTTTAAAAAAACAGCTAAGGGTGGGTCTAGTATTAGATTTTAGTCTGTTACTTTATGTCTTAAATGTCAGGGAAAGATCAGGCTTTGGGAGTAGGGGGTTCTACCGATTAAGGGGCACTAATCCCATGAAAATCTGTACCAAAAATTTAGGGCCTCCCCCCAGTAGATAGGCCGGTAGGTGAACTCAGGATAAGAAGCAGGAAAATGGCATCTGGCTGAAGCTTTCTCAATTTGTATCTGGGCTACAGAAGCATTTGGGGAGACATTGTCTTCTTCCTGCCAGTAGCATCTGGACAGATCAAGTACTTGGAAATAAAATTATCATTGGGGAGTAGTCTGGCATGTATATTTCCTCCTGTAGAGAAATGTATGTCCATGGTGGTATACAGCCCTGAGCAGCCAACCCTGTGAGGGTTCACACATGGGAGCCATCAAGTAAAAGGAACCCAAGTCCCCTGTCCAAGTGTGCAAATTCTGCTCTTGGATGAAGTCATTCCTTTGCCTGGGGTTTCTCTTGGATTTTGTAGTCCTTTCAGATGCCCAAATATTCGTGATGCTACACTGGCTTAAACTTAGTTTGCCAAAAGATGCAGTAGGCCAGATCCATGACTCATGATGATCTGTGTCTTTTTTTTTTTCTTTCATTATTTTGCTGGAAATTAAGCAGCTTTTCAAAGACTCAGCAAATACCAAATAACAGCAGCCTGTGTGCTGAGCTCCCATCCCAGTGTTCTGCTGACTTCAGTAGTTTTCTGCTGAATGCAGAAGCAAGATCTGATGTTAGTACCTCAATTTTAATGCTCTACACAACTCCGCTGTCCATTTTTAAATGTACTCTTCAAAATCTCTACAGTTTGTCTGCCAGTGGACAGGTAGGAGACAACTGCCAGGAGAAATGAATATAGATGATAAAGTGGATTCTCCCAAGGAAAAAAATCAGACTTCATATCCATTTATTAGAATTTTAACTTTCCCTTCTGCTTGCATCCTCCTTGTCCCAACCAGGCATGTCTGAGTGAATAAGGTTGTTTCTTTACTTACAGTCTCAGGGAGAGGGCTAGAAAGAAGAGACTTCTATTTTTACATTCATGGGAATATGTTAATACAACGATGAGGGGGACCTTAAGTACCAAGGAAAATGTATTCTAAATTTATTTTTATTTAAAAAAAAAAAATGCGGTATGTGCTGAATCCTCTTTTTGATTGCTGAAAGTTTTGTGTTGCACAGCCTGTCTTGCATACTTTTGAGAAGAATCTTTGGCTGGAAATGCATGTTATACACTGAAATAGGAATATTTTTGTTCATTTAAACCTGCTTATTCCAAGAAGAGTTGAAACATTTCGGGAGAAATTTTTGCTGTGTAAGATGCTTTGTTTCTGGGTGTGAAGGTGCACAAATAATATATATCTGACATGCTTGGCTATAGAGTTACATTGTTCTTGGTGATCTAATCAGGAAGATATTCAGTGAATGTTGTCAGAGCTGGGAATGGACCAGAGCAAGTATTTATAAAACAATTATAAAACAATAACTTAAGTGCAATTCACTTTTCCTTGAAATTCTAATCTGGCTGAGTTTCTTATAGAGATTTTTATTTAAATTATGTCTAATAACCAAAATTAGATCTGCAAACTCCATTTTGATTAAGGCTTATACAGCTATTTATTTAAGAGGCTGTGTGGAGGACAAGGTGCAATGACTAAATTCAACAGATTCACTTGCTGGTTTTGGGGCCATATTTTTTTCTCCCTTTCTCCACCACTGGGAACCCATGCAGTGTCTTTTCTGCATTATTCTATATTAACTAAACATACTCTCAATATTTAACTGTATGGAGACGTCTTTTGAAACCTGTGACACTGTTTTCGACTTTTTGCTGTGTCTTATAAGAATGAAAAATTCTGCAACTGAAAGTAGATGTGGTACTTTTGATTTACTGTCTTGTTCGAAAGTGTATGTGAAAGAGGTTCCCAGTGATGCTGCGCTCAGGAACTATAACTCTTCTGAAGATAAAAGAAATTGTTATAATCCTTTCACTGGCTAATTTCTGCATGCTGTAAATGGATTGCTGTGTATCCAGGGAAAATTGCTCAAGGGAAAAAGAGTTTGTGACTTTCATTTAGTGCATTTTGTGCAGCAGTTACTAGGCTAGACAGAATGATTAATAAATTACTGGTTTAGTAACTTGGAACGAATCACTTTTGCTGTAACTGAATTACTAAAAAAATCATGCAACAACAATAAAAGGTTTTTACAGTGAAATTAAATATTTTGAACAGTGCTTTCTGTACTTGACAAGCTAATGTACCCTTTTTATGGAATAAATTGCTTTACTGTGGCTTAGGAGGGGGAGATTTATTAAGATGCTACAAGCGATTGTGCTGGAGAAGTGCGTCCCCTTCTTTCTTTTTCAATGTGGTTTTAGTACTGGAATTGCCTTAGTATGCTCTTGCCCACCCTGACATGCTGTGACAGCAAGGCGGCAGGATCAAGTCAGTGAAGTTGAAGCTCCACTCTGTGAAGCTGACCAGTGCAGGCAATGAGGCCAAGTGGAGATGCATCAGGACCCAGTTGCACCGATATAGTCATATTCAGTCTGCTGCAGTTTTAGTTCGTAGAAGTCCACGGCACTGGCAGTGTCTCCATCAGGTTGGGAGAACTGAGGTAAATGCTCAGGAAGCAGCAGTTAGGTGACTCCGTGACAGACATGTACTGTTGTCATGGTTTAACCCCAGCCAGCAACTAAGCACCACGCAGCCGCTCACTCACTCCCCCCCCATCCAGTGGGATGGGGGAGAAAATCGGGAAAAGAAGTAAAACTCGTGGGTTGAGATAAGAACGGTTTAATAGAACAGAAAAGAAGAAACTAATAATGATAATGGTAACACTAATAAAATGACAACAGTAGTAATAAAAGGATTGGAATGTACAAATGATGCACAGTGCAATTGCTCACCACCTGCCAACCAACACCCAGCCAGTCCCCAAGCGACGATTCCCTCCCCCACTTCCCAGTTCCTATACTAGATGTGATGTTCCATGGTATGGAATACCCCGTTGGCGACTTTGGGTCAGCTGCCCTGGCTCTGTCCTCTCGCAACTTCTTGTGCCCCTCCAGCTTTCTCGCTGGCTGGGCATGAGAAGCTGAAAAATCCTTGACTTTAGACTAAACACTACTTAGCAACAACTGAAAACATCAGTGTGTTATCAACATTCTTTGCATACTGAACTCAAAACATAGCACCACCAGCTACTAGGAAGACAGTTAACTCTGTCCCAGCTGAAACCAGGACAACTGTCTTATACCTGAAGCATCAGACTGGTTTTGAAGAGTCTTTTGACCCTTATCTATTTTTCCTCCCTAAAATAAAGTGTAAAGTTTCTCAGACAAGGATATAGGTCAAGTGTTTCAAGGTTCCTATGAAGTGCCTAATCCAGAATGGCTTTTCTGCCTGTGTTTTCCAGGCAGAGCAACCAGAGGCATTCTGAGATTCAATTTCCTGGCTTGGTTCATGTCCTTTGTGTTGATCACATTTCCTCTAACCTTTTAGCAATCTCAGCTGAAGTTCCTTTGTATGTACAGAATACTTAATGTTTGTCACACGGAGCGTTTTTTTATGTATATGCTTGTTGTTTAGGGTTTTTTGGAGCATGTTTTTGCCAGTAGAAAGCAGACTTAATCATGAGCTGTGCTTTTTGTGATACTTCGAGCGAGCAAACAGGGTGCATACAGTTTACTTCTGTGTTCAGCAGTTCCGGCAGAGAAACCAAACAGCCGTATCTGTTTAGACTGCCTCCATTCTGCTGAGCCTTTGTAGCCTTGCCAAAGTTCTCCACATCACTGAGCCTCCCCATGAAAACCAGAGACCACTTCACTTTGTTCACGGGGCTGAAAGCTGCTCACAGTGTGGGATTTGGGGAGTGAAATTCTTTCAAGAATGAATTACACTCAACCAGTTAGAGTCATCAGAGGAGTAAATCAAAGGGATTATTTGTTTTGACTCGTGCCTGATTTGTTTTTAACAATATTATGCTCAGTCAGAAAATTAAAAAAAGCCCCTTAATTAAGTGTGGTATTTTTATAAGCAAGAAACAGGCAGAAGAATCTGGCTTAGCTTTCACTGTGCCCTCCGAGTAAGAACTTTATCATCAGAACCGTACTGGCTTCTTTCTATTATGTCTTATAATGGACAACAATCATGCTTTAAAAATTGGGTGAGAGGATTGTGGTTTGTATAATATAACGCTTAAGCAGGGGTCAAAAGATTGTACCTATATCTAAAAATTTGTTCATGGGAACTGCTCTGCTTCTATAAATTGTTTATAAAGAATTAAAACCAAAGTGACAGAAATGCAGATGCCATGATATGAAGTGGGCAAAGCAGAATTATTTTAGGGAAAAAAAACCCCTTCTTTTGTTTTTCAGTTTTCCAAACATTTGAAAGCAACTGTGATGGAATATAACTTCAGACTGCAGAACTATTAGCAAATATCCTTACAAATAACCACTGAGGAAACTACTTCTTACCCCAATACTATTTCCAGCAGGTTGTGCTTGTAAACTACTTTGGAGACTTAAGGAAAGAGAATAGGAATGAACTGTTGCTTTCAACATTGTTAAAGTATGTTAAAAATTATGCTTAAATAGTCAATGTTATTAGCTCAGAATTCTCATTGCTCAGCTACAAAAGTAATTAATTCTTTGATTATGAACTTAAGAAAGGTTTAGTTGAACTAGTTAAATAGGCTGTATAATGGCAAGTGAAATTTATGAGGAACTGCCACTGTATAACCTTTGGTAAAGAGATTTCAGCAGATAAAACAGGTAGGTGTCTTTGTCATTTTATCATTAATACCAGATCAGTTGCACATGCAGTGGACCTGTAAGGAAACCTATGTAATCAGTACTAATGAATAGCATTTTGACACTATTGACTTAAATTGTAGTGTTTATAGCTGGAAAACATTAATACCGTGAGTCCTGTAGGATTCAAAACAGGTTTAAACAGTTAACATGGCTTTATTAGATGGGATAAAATGTTCTTGAGAAGACATTTGAAAATTTGATATTTATGCAACAGCAGGGCTGAAGGAGGGGATGGGAAAAATTTGCAACTTTAAAGATGTGATGGATGCCACCTCTGAATCTAGACATAAGATGTAACTGTATCTAGGTGAAATTACCATGTTCCTTCATTCAAAATTGTGTCTTTTGGAAATTCAGTTGGCAATGAATATTTTTTAGCTTATGCAAATTTTTATCAGAACAGAAAATGTTTTGGACAGTGCTAGTAGATGATGTTTAGAGCTGCATTATTTGACTATTTGTTATGATAAATGTTTATAGTGTGTTAGTTACAGTAGTTAATAATAAAAAGCTTTTTATCCATTGCTACTTTAAAATCAAATATGGGGACCAAAATGGCTTTGCATTCGCTGAAAGTATTTTTTCTGAAAGTGGTCCTGTTAACGTGGGCAACCTTCAGTCTTATTAAAGGGGATAGAAGTTAGTTGTATTTTAACCAGTACCATGTAAATGTTCCATCACACTGAATGTTGGTGGTGACGACATCTGTGACCTCGACTGTTCTGTTGCGTCCTGTGCTACACCAGTTGCAGCTGTGTCACAGCAGTGCCTGCCGGCTTTGTGTCATCCTTACTGGTTTTTAGGTTCAGGTCACTGAGCATCTTGCAATAAGGACTGACAGTCTGAAGCTGAGTAGATGTTCTAGAGGAATGAATGAAATAGGTTTATTGTTTTGGCTTTAGTCCATGGTGCTGAAGAGGTACCACCTGTGCTGGTAGAAGGGTGGAATTTCACAAGCACTGAAAAATCTGGAGTCAGTTATCCAAATCTTGCAACCCAGAGACAGTTATCCATGTGCGGTTACCCTCTGTGGAAATATTTGGTACTTGCTAAACTTACGGTCCAGTAATAAGAAAAGGAGACTGAGCAGTGTTCTCATCTAAAACAAATAATATGATTGCCCTCCTAATTTTGCTATATTCAGATATCTGTAGTTGTGTCCATAGTATCCCAGGTTTTCAGGACACTTAAACAGAATAACAAGGTAGTTAGCCTCCCAAAGATTTTACAGTTGAAACTGGGGATGAGAGAAGAGTTAAGTGGATGACACATAGGGAGCAATTAAAATACTGCTTTGTAGAAAGTTTGGAAGTACAGATTTTGAAATAAAAGTTCCAGAAGTTAAGAGCAAGTACAGAAAAGCTGTTTGACAGAAGTGGGGGAAGCTCAGGGATTAAACTCACTAAGAGGATTTTGAGGTATGGGGAGTGACATGGTTGGGCAGTAGAAAGAGAAATCCTTTTACTCTGTCATGTTTAACTGAGGAATTAGGAATGTCAGAGAAAAGGAGGTTACAAAGGGGAGGTAATGAAAAAGGATGGAGAGAGGTGTGAATCACAGTATGTGCACAGGGAATTAAACCAAGAACGACTTCAGAAGATAGTGAGAGAGAGGAGACCCAAGTTTTTTAAATCCTGACAGAGAGAGAAAAATGAGAAATGGCAGATAATAAATTTGAGAGTCTCTAACTACTCAGCTCTTCTGAAACCAAAGTCTGTTCTCATAGCCAGCATTTCTTGCAGGCTCATGTAGGTCCTAGAGGTGTCTGCCAGTTTGCCTTCTTGCGCTTTTACAAACTCTCTTCTTCAGATATTCTGTTCTTGATGGTTGCATGTAGATTTAAATTCTCTATATGTAGTATTTTTTCAGCCCTTTCTATACTTTCAAGAACAGGTAATTCCTTTTATTCACTTTTATCCCAGGTAATACAGAGGTTTTCTGAAATAGAATTTCCTGGAGCTGCCACACCACCACATAATTCAAATTGCAAGGATTTGTTGCACTTTAGGTATCTTAGATGGGACTTCATCTGGAAGTCCATCTTTTGCTTTCAATTTTCAGTCCTGCAAAGGAATAATATTGATTACTTTAAAGGAATTCAGTGCAAAGAACACAAAATGTAGGCACAGGATGGGGAATGACAGGTGAGAATGACTGTAGAATAATTATGTATTTTTGAAGTGAGTGGGTTGGTGGAGGAGGAGGACAAAATGTCCGCGCATAGTGTGAATAATTGCTTGAGATAAACTAAGCAGGAACTATTTAGATGGAATGTCATGAAAAGCTTCCTGAGAGAGGTCTTTAGCTGTCTACAGAATGGCCGATACTTAGCTCCCTGAGTTTCCTGCGTTCGTGTTTTAAATGTTTCAAATGCTGCAAAATACTGACAAGGAGGAAAGTTTGCTGTCACATTGCATCTCTTCTGCCTCTAGTTTTTAGTCTGTTTTTGTTAGTTCCACTATCTTATTAAACAAACTTCTACTTAAAAAGCAAAATAAATTCCAATGTATGAATAAATACACTTTGCTCAGCTGTCTTCTTGCTGGAGAGACCCTGGGATATGCCCAGTCCAAAGAGGAGAAAGTGCTACAGGATTGTGGGCTGTCGTATCCAAATCTTCAGGCTTGCAGTTGGGAACTGTTGCTTGTGCTCAAAGCTGAGTTGTTTTTTTTCCTTACCCCTAAAGGTTTTGGTTTATCTCCCAGTCAGTGAACATGACAGAAGCATGTCAGAACTAGTGAGGGAGGTTTTCATTTATTTAATGTGGGATTGTTTCCATTACCTGGAAAGTCTGGGAGAAAAGCACAAAGGAGAAACAAAGGAGTTTCTAAAATATCTGCATGTGCAGCCTGCAAAAGAGTGATGATTTTCATCGGGTAATTGCCCATCCATGCAGTAGACAGCGAATGAGCCAAAGGCAGCAGTGACAGAAATTACACAGCTGTTGGGAGAAAACTCCATTGCAGTTGTCTTTACAAGACACTTCTGGAACTGGCTGAACTTCTGCTGGCCTTGCACTTACAGTGTTGTACACCTTTGATGCTGCTTTGGTATTCATAATGTGTAGTTAGTATGTTTTCTTCTTGCTCATCCAGTCCTTAGATCTCTTCTGTTTTGATGGAAATTGAAACTAGCCTGGACTCTTTTCAGCAGCTTTCTGGAGACGATGTCTTCCACCTTCTGAAATAATCCATCTCCTCCCAATATACATTTTGGTGAACTGTTTTTAGGGCTCCTTCAGATGCTTCGTGGTGTAGTGAAATCCAGCTCTCAAGGCAAGTTATTCTGCATTTTAGGGCGATGTTAACAGTGAGTTGTCCAAACTGGACGCAGTTTGCTGAGTTGCGTGAAAGCTACAACAAAATTCTTTTAAAGACAGTTTGTCCAACTTGGGGATAAAGTGGGATCTAGCTGTATTTACATCTAAGTGTCTCACGGAAAAGAGAGATGAATTGACTATCTGCTGTCTAAGAAGTGTTACATCATGAGGATACTGGAAATTTGGGGACATTTGCTTCACATTGGTCCTAATTGCTGGCTATTTACATGGAAAGTTAATGCATGGAGCATGTTATATAAACCAAAAGAAATAACAAATACTGTAAACACTGCTTGGTTCAGATGTATGCAGACAGACTAATCAAAACTATATTTAAACTGCGTTAGTTATAAGTGTTTAGACAAGATCCAACAAATTGTTTCTTGGCTGCTGTAGAGAAGGCTTATATCCAGCTTCAAAGGCTTTTACACAGGGTCAGAGTTTCCTTATGCTTCCCTTCTATAAAAGCCATGAGAAAAAAGCTGTGTCCTTCTCTGCTTTCCCGCTCTGTTGATATGAATGTTATTACTTGCACTGATGTCCTGAATGCATTGTTCACTAGTTGACATATTCATCATGCATCTCCCTTCATAAAAATTAAGGGGCTCCCACCCTCAGCCATGCTAGTTCAGAGAAAAATGGTTTAGGTTATTGTAAATATTTTACTCAAATTTTAATTTTGTAATCTGTTAGCACTGTCCCCTGCTTCCTTTGTGCTTTTATTTGTTTATTTTTTTAAATCTCTCAAAATTTACACTTGTTTTGGTGTAGGAGGTATATTTAACATACCATCTATTACACAATTTAGGTATGTGGCTAGTTCTCAGTTGCTCCAAATAGTGTATGAGAAGCATCTTTCCAGCAAGCACTGGGAGAGGAGAAACTTCAGACCAAACCACCAGGCATACACAATGGCTTCTTTGTGCCTGTGGTTAACATGTTCCAACTAATAAACCTAACTAGTACTTTCATTCATAAAGGATGCACTGCCAAAACCCTTGACACTGAAAACTGTAATTTTTTTCAGTAAATATATACAAACAATAAAAAAAAAAATGCAACCTAATCAGTAAAATGTGACCCTTGCAGAAAAAAAAACCATCCTTGTTTACTAATGTGCTGCCCACAGAATATTGCTTGGAGTCATTCTATGTAGAGACTCATGCTTCTCTGGCAAAACTTGTAGTCTATCATGGTAGACATCTTCATTTTGAGAGAAATGAGCATATTGTCTGTATATGCAGAGAACAGCTTTTTTTGGAATCAGTCAAACTCCATACTGCACCAAATCCAATCATTGTCCTCTGCGGATGTAAAGCACACATCTTTTACACTGCCTGAAATCAGTGTAACATATACAAACAGTGCTATTTAATCAACAAGTGATTTCTCACTGTGATAAGAAGAGGGAGGGAATATACAGGGATGCTGGACACATCACTAAACACCATAGAAGTTATTCAGATGTTGTGATGGATTCTGAGAAACTCCGTGAAATACAATAGTCCTTGTTTGTAGGTTCAATTAGAGAAAAAAATTTTAAACAAAACAAACTCAGAATACAGTCCAGACCCTGCAGATCATGTGGAAGGGAGAATTGGGAGTAACATATTTTTAGCTCACATATTAATTTATTTGAATGTCTCTGACATCATGTGTTGTCTGGATTAAAAACATTTGTGTTCAAAAGGTCTTCTGTCTCCTGTATCTAAGCAAAACCCAGGTATATGTTCACTGGAATTTCAACCACTGGTCATGTGGTCACCTTTAAATATTCCTAATGTGATAGTAATATACTTAGTAATTTCCCTTCTGTTGAGAGCCTTAGAAAAGTAGTTTTCTTGCTACGGCTGATTGGCATGAATAAAATGCCTTTTAAAATATATAATAGTAGTCTAGAGTCAAGAAATATGATTTAATACCTAGTAAATTGTGGGTTTATGAAAAATTGTGTATAAGGTCCTGGATTTAGGGGGAAGGCAAACACTTTGCAAAAACAAAATGCAGAAGCACTGAGGGCAGATTCTTTGTTTTACTTTAACATATTGTTATTACTGGCCTAGATAATCTCACCATCAGTCTTTCCCCTCAAGTATAAGAAAATGTACTTCTCTGGTTTTGGTATAATTCTGGGTTCTGCAATGTTACTTCAGAAAAGGAATTTGCTACAAATGTCATGCTAAATGAACTTTAATCTTGTAACACTCTATTGTATTTTGTATGTGCATGCACTTTCTCATATTGAAAAACATGTGCATCTCATTTTATATATAAACTGTTGTTGATTTAAGTCTTTGATGATCTGAGATTAGATTCTGAAAACTAAAAATTTAATAACTTGTGGGACATTTAAGGGTACATGAAATGTTACATGTTCTGGTTAGAATGCATACACACATCATATCTGAAGATGTATGGCCCGTTACGAAATTCTGAAGATGAGTGGTGCTTTATGAAATGTTTTCTGGTTTTCTTTTCTGTGTCCTGCATGGTGGTCAAGCTGTCAATAAATAGGCTCTCAGGGCTGAATTAATTGAGAGGAAATTGGAGTTAAATATTGGAGAGGCAGGAGAAAAGACTGAAATTGGATGATAAAGTAGCTTTCCAGGAATGTGATAAAATGCCCGCATGTCTCATTTTCACCATCTCTGGTTGCTGAATGGAGGTTGCCCTCTCCTCTCCGTCCTTACTATGAGGATTCATTTTCCTGTCTTTCAGATAAAGTTGCTCTGATTCAGCCTGAATTAGGCAGTGGGAGAGGAGAGGAATATCTTGAGAAGTGCTCTCTCTTTTCATTTGCCTGGTAGCCACAGTGACCCACTGAAGGTGGCTGACCCCTCATACCTGTGAGGGAAACCTTGTCAGGTGTGCTGGGGTCAAGATTCCACCCTGAAGCTTATAAAATGGGAGTGGGGAGGATGGGAGGGAGATTTTAGTTACAACCTGATACTTAAGCTTTTCTTACTCATGAAAACCAGTGTGGACTTACGGGTGTGACTGCTGATCAAGATGGTCTGGAGAGTAAGCAAAGGAAGGTCTCCAGATGCTGTCATGGCAATTATGGTGAGGGTGTTGTGTGGAGATGCCAAGACAGCCCTGTGATGGAAAATCATTGGCATCTCTAGCACAACTTTTGTTATTACAGAAACCTGCTGTTTAACACCCATCCTTTGCCAGTGCAGTTCCTGCTCAGTGTACCTTGAGCTTTTATTGTGCTTTGTCCTTCTTCCCAGAGGAAACTCAGGTCTCTCATAACCACTTAAAAGCTTTTCTGTAATACATTTACAGCCTGATTTTCAGTCCTGGTTTTGTTCTTCAGTGTTCCCTTGGGGTAATTTGGAGAGGTTGTGTCCTTAGTAAAACAATCTGCTGTAGCCCAATAGAAAGAGCTCACTATTGAGGCAATCTAGCACACTTTTTTGTATGTGTTTGTGTTTTCTGAACTTCTGGTACTCAATTGTGCTTTCACTGGTGACATGCTCAGAGCAAAGGACATGTTACAACACTACCAGCTAATATGTTTTCCCAGGCAGCAGTTTATATAAATTTCTTCCCCTTAAACCTATGCTGATTTGATGATACTGGCAACAAGTCATGGGCAATTCTGGTGACATACTTGAATTGGAGTCAACCCTTTCTACAGAATTGCAGCAACTTTTTATCTGCAGCTTTCTCTTTACCTCATTTGACTTCTTTACTGTTTCTGCTAACTTCTTTCCTCATGTCTTTTTAAAGAAGTAAAACATTAGCTAGCTTTTTTTGGAAAGGCATGTTTACTGGAGAATGCAGAATAACTCTGAGTTGATTGTGGAGTAGAAAGTAACTGTAAGTTTGCTTATTAGATTGCAAAGTTTGTAGGCAAAATCCTAGAAATATTTCAGTTCTGTGTCTTTTTGTCATATATATGGCTCAGTTACAATTATAATGGTGTAATTATGGTAGCAGTGTTAGTATTGAATGTCCTGCAGCCGGGAAGAGTAAATGTTAGTTACTAGAGTGAGATCTGCAACTACATTCTGGGTTATGTAAATGTAGGTGGTTTCAGAAAATG
Organism: Haliaeetus leucocephalus; assembly: GCF_000737465.1. Taxonomy (NCBI): domain Eukaryota; kingdom Metazoa; phylum Chordata; class Aves; order Accipitriformes; family Accipitridae; genus Haliaeetus; species Haliaeetus leucocephalus. The sequence continues at coordinate 19,407,955 of NW_010972991.1, read as the reverse complement.
AATATGCAGCTTACTTGGTTTAGGGACGTATGCATTGCAGAGGACCTGTTCTTTGGAGCGGCTTTTTCCAAGAGGGTGTCTGACACATGTTGTTCAAGTAAGTTATCCTGCCAAACTGAGGGGTTTCAGTATGACAGGAGTAGCAGTGCACTAGCAGAGTAGTTTTGCCTTTTTTTGCTCTTAGTAATAGAACAAGTTAATTTGCATTTTGTTTCATTTCTAACATGCAAAATCCAGGTGAATACTTTTGCTTGCTGTTGTTCAGGAAGACCAGTCTAATAAATATTCAAGTTTCCTGCCTGTCCTGACCTTATTTTGCGATCAACATTTTTCAAAGCCATAATTAAGATGTCCTCCAATGTTACCACCTTTGAACCAAATGGTGGCTCCTATTCCTTTTGGTCTGTCCCTGCCATATATGGACAAAAAGGGAACTGTCTGCATAAAGACTTCAGTCTCTTGAGAAGAACGTGGTGGACAGGAGAAATGCTGGCCAACCTTCGAGCATCTTTTCTTCTTTCAACAGGAATGAAGCATCCAAGAGTGGCTTGGAAAGTCAGCAGTAAATTTTATAAGACATCAGTGGGAGGAGAAGAGTTTAGAGAGAACTACAGATTCCTATCAGTTATTCTGAAATTGTTGTGTTATTAAATCCACTAACGTGGGAATAAAATTGCTGAATGCACTCAAATGAGAAACATATGAACCAGATTTTTCATGCAGTTAGGTCTGATAACAAGGACTGGAGTGGATGCATTGGGAGAATCTTGTTCCCCATGCCCCTAATTCTCTGTGTGCAATCTTGTTAGAAGTTTATTTAAAGGCTAGAATAAGTTTCTTTTAACACTCAACCACTAAAATATTTAAGCAGGTACAGCCCTGATATAATCTTAACTAAACATGCCTTTCAAGCTTATTAATCCAGGACATATAATCAGTTTTGTGTACTTCTGTGATAACCATTGTGTTTAATTTTGAAAGTTAAAGGCACAAATCCTAATAAAATTAGAACAGGAGCCTCTGAGAACAATGCCTGAAGGAGAAATTAAATTCATTTCAACACAAACAGATATGAAATGAAGTACAAATAGAACAGCAGTAATAATTTTAGTATGACACAAGGTTTCATTAAAAAATCCAACAACCTTTATTGCATCCAGTGTAAGGGTTGTGGAAGCTGAATGAATATAGGGTCTTCTTAATGCATATTTTGGAGGTGATTGAAGACTGATGTCTAACAGCAGTCAGTGGTGCTTGCCAGCTGGTTAGCCAATACTATATAGATGTCAGAATTTCTGTGAGCATACTTTCCTGTCATGTGTGAAATTGGGAGGTGCTGGGAAAGTTAACTAAAGAAGTTATTTCAACTTGCAGAGAAACTAGAGGGAGATGGCATTAGCAATGAGACACAACCTTTCAGATGAAGGTCAGGGATTCAGATCTGAGGTGAAGTGACAGGGAGTATTAGCACTGACAGATTTTGAGTGGCCTAGGGACATAAATTTGATGTTAAGTCCAAGTAGACAGAAACCAACATCACACAAACCCATCTGTATAATCTGTACCTAGCTGTAGCTGGACATGGGGAAAAAAAATTCTGCTGTGAACATTTTCACAAGCTCAAAAAGTTTCCCATGCTATGGAGGATGTGAAGAAATTTGTGCCTGTCAATATGTCAGAGATGATACCAACCTGCAGCCATTCCATAGGTGCTTGATAGAGGGGAGATGGAGACCCATGTACAAAAGCATGGCTCGGCTTGATTCCAGAGTGTGGCCATGAGGACACCTCTACCACTTTGGGGATGAGTGCTGTAATCACTTTGCTTGTCCCTTCCAATAAATATTCAAATGTTTCACACAAGCTGGACCAGTTCCAAATGAGATAACTTCCATTTTCTGGTACCCCACCTGTGGCAGTCACACCATGATTTTGGAAAGAGGCAGGACAAGGGACTTGTGTATCTCCTCCCTTTCCCTTACTGCAGTTGACTTGTTTTTCACCTTTCTCCAGGGTTTGTCCAGAGCCATGAGTCATCCGTCTGCTCTCTGATCTGTGCAAGGGAAGCACTGGTTTGTGCCTGGCATAGAATCACAGAATCATGAAATCGTAGAATCATTTAGGTTGGAAAAGACCTTTAAGATCACCAAGTTCAACTGTTAACCTAACACTGCCAAGTCCACCACTAAACCGTGTCCTAAAGTGCCTTGTCTACGTGTTTTTTGAATCCCTCCAGGGATGGTGCCCCCCCCACTTCCCGGGGCAGCCTGTTCCAATGCCTGATAAGCCTTTCAGTAAAGAAATTTTTCCTAATATCCAATCTAAACCTCCCCTGGCACGACTTGAGGCCATTTCCTCTCATCCTGTCACTAGTTACTTGATAGAAGAGACCAGTACCCACCTGGCTACAACCTCCTTTCAGGTAGTTGTAGAGAGCGATAAGGTCTCCCCTCAGCCTCCTTTTCTCCAGACTGAACAACCCCAGTTCCCTCAGCTGCTCCTCATAAGACTTGTGCTCTAGACCCTTCAGCAGCTTCATTGTCCTTCTTTGGACACACATGTGCATGTATTAAAAGATGGCAACAGGCAGTAGCCATACAGTGCCCAGATGACTCATGGGCTTGAACTACTTTCCAGCCTTGTGGTATGCCAAATGTCTTGAAGTGCGTGCTGCCACTGTTTTTTCCTGCTTTGCCACAGCTGTACTTTGCGCCAGGTTTTCCAAAGTCCCCTGCACTCCAAATGCATTCCAGAGCCCTTGCGTTACTGGTTCCAATAAACCAAATCTTTGACTTTGAGCAGAAATTCCACCCTGGGAGTCATCCTGACAACAGTTGTCTCATCTAGTCTTTTACAGAAATTGTTTGAGTTTGAAAAATCAGCCCTCTTTTGGTGAAAACTTGTGTCAAACACACTTTAAGTTTCACAATAGTATGTAAACAAAGAAATTAAGGACAGATAAACATGAAGGGTGAGCTATCACTTTGTATCAAAACTCTGGGATTTTGAGATACACTGAAGGGAATTGAGTAGGGAAATCTGTCAGTGTTACATGCAAGTACTTAGCTGTGTCTCTGTGAATAGGAATCTTTGGCTTCTGTGGGGCTGTGGACAGGTACTAGAAATTGTGGACTGACTTTTTGTTTGTGTAAGGACATACAGCTCCAGTAATTTCAACATAAGTCAGGGGCTTTGAGTCTCCACTTCTTAGTATTTTCCATGAATGCTGTCATAAATATAGGAATAACTGTTAATCTTCACTGTATCCCTACATAATAAACAGTTGTTTAGTCCCATTTTACTGATGAAAAGATCAATATAATATAATTAACTAATTTGAATTTCAGAATGAGAAATTAATGGTTTTCTTTGTCCACACTTAAGCCCCAATAGAAGTGCTGTTTTAATTATCAGAAACTAAAAGAAACCAAAGAGACTGTAATTGGTGAAAGAAGACTTGTAATCTGAAAGTGATGTTGAGACTTTGACGATGTCTCATACAGTATGTAAAGCAATTCTTTTAGGGTCAGTGTAACATAAAGACTTTTCTTCATGTTGCAAGCCAAGTAATGTCCTGTTTCTGTGGGTTCTTGCAGCAGTCATAAAACTATTAGACAAAAATTGCAAATGATTCCATAAAATGGATTTCATACCCACTTTAATTTTCACTATGATTTTGACTGCCCTGAGTAGAAGAGAGGTCTTTTATCTTGTGCCAGTAAAATACTATATTGAAGATTGCACTTGTACATTAGCTGTCTGGATCTTGAAGGACATACTTGCGTTTGGTAGAACTGATTTCCAAGTTGTGTTCTGCTTTGGTGTCTCTTAAATGAAATTTTCAGAGCCAAAATAAATGTGGATTATTTATAGAGCCAGAAGAAAATGTGTATTATTCATTCTGGAATCAGTGTCATAATTACAACAAAAGACCTCTGGACATCATGTCGTCTGACCCTGTGCTCAAAGCCAGGTCAACTAGAGCAGGTTGTGTAGGGCTTGGATTTTGAATATCTCCAAGGATGGAGACCCCACAGCCTCTCTGGGTAGCAGTTCCAATGTTCTACAACCCTTGTAGTAAAAAAGTTTTTTTCTTATTTTTAAATTGAATTTCTTCTATTTCAGTTTGTGCCTGTTGCCTCTTGTTCTGTCAGTGGGCACTACTGAGAGGAGCCTGGCTCCATCTTCTTTACATCCCCCATCAAGTATTTATACACATTGATGAGATCCCCCAAGCCTTCTCTCCTGCAGTCCCAGCTCTGTCAGACGCTCCAGTCCCTTCAACATCTCTGTGGCCCTTGGTTGGACTTATTCCAGTACATTCATGTCTTGTTCTGGGGAGCTCAGAGCTGGACACAGCACCCAGATGTGTCTCTGCAGTGCTGAGTAGAGGGAAGGATCACCTCCCTTGACCTGCTGGCAACACTCTGCCTGATGCAGCTCAGATGCTGTTGGCCTTGTTTATGGCACAGGCACATTGCTGGCTCATGTTCAACTAGTTGTCCACCAGGACCCCAAGCTACTTCTCTGCCAAACTGCTTTCCAGCTGGTCAGCCCCAGCATGATCCTTGAAAATCAGCCAGCTCTCCTGGACCCTTTTTCTCTCCAGCTCTGCGTCCCATAGGATTCTTACAAGCAGGTCCTTGAGAGGCTAAACTCTACTTTCCTGAAGTCCAGGGCTGAAATCCTGTCATTTGCCTTGCTCCTTCCTCTCAGGATCCTGAATTCTGTCATCTTATGTTCACTGCAGACCTTCACATCCCCAATCAGTTCTTCCTTGTTTGTAAGTATGAGGTCCAGCAGAGCATCTCCCTCATGGGTTCTTCGATCACCTCTGTGAGGAAGTTGTCATCTGTGTACTCCAGAGACCTCCTGGACTGCTTGTGCCCTGCTGTGTTTTCCCTTCAGCAGATGTTGGGTTGGTTAAAGAGCACCATGAGAACCAGGGCCTGCAAACGTGGGGCTTCTTGCATATGTCTGAAGAAGGTCTCATCTATGTCTTCCTCTTCAGGCTATCTGTAGCAGGCGCACTGCAGTGTCACCCACATCTGTCTGCCTGCTAATCCTGACCCACAAGTTCCCAGCTGGTTCATCATCCAGCTCCAGGCAAAGCTCCGGGAGATCCCACTGCTCTCACACAAAGGGCAACTCCCTCTCATCACCCTACCAGCCTGTCCTTCCTAAAGAGCCTGCACCCATTATTTGCAGCCCTCTGGTCATGTGAGCCATCCCACCATGCCTCTGGGACCCCTAGGAGATGGCAGCCCTGCATCTGCACACAGACCTCCATTCTTCCTGCCCATTCCCCATGCTACATGTGCTGGTGTTTCGGTTATCACCTTGTACTAACTTCCTACCCCCACAGTGGGTTGCTGCACTTCTGGAAATGCGTGAAGTTAGCACTGCATTGAGTTTATTGTGCAGTTTAAGAGAGAAACAACGTGTGTATGGGAAAAAGAACTAAAAATGTTATGTACACATTAAAAAAATTAGTAAGGAATAGTAAGAATCTTAAAAAAAAACTGTGACAAATAAAAGGATAACCTTAGCAAAATTCTGAGAAAACTTGTGCAGGTGCCAGGAATGTGGGATAACTCATTGAAATAAAAAAGGGTTACAGTAATCAAATGAAAGACTAATTTAGTGTTTTAGCGTACTATACAATGAAATCCTTTAAGTGGCAGAGGAAGAAATGGCAAGAACCTGGCTTACGCATGGATTTGTGGAGTAAGAGGGCAGCATCAGAAGAGCCTCCATCATAGGCTGGAGTTTCAGCTGTGAACACAGACAGACCTGTAAATCTGTGACCATGAGAGGAGGAAGTTTTTGCCATCATATAATAGGTATTAGGAAAAATATTTTCCTAAGAGCAAACATTGAAACACTTTGTCCAGAGAGGTTGTGGCATCTCCATCTTTGGAAATTTTCAGAACTCAGCTGGGCAAAACGCTAAGTGATCAGATCTAAGCTGACCCTGCTGTGAGCAGGGTGTGGAAGTTGATGAGCACCCAGAGGTCCCTTCCAACCTCAAGTATTCGCTGATGCTCAGTGTCTGGCACTGGAATGTAAGTGTTACGTTTTGAAGCCTCCTTTCTTGTAGTTCTCTGCTGTTATTACAGCCACCTAAGGGTTGTTTTGACTTGCTTCCATCAGCAATCTTCTTGGAGTATTTGTAAGATGAAGTCTATTTTCTGGAGCACAGTTCAGAGTTGGCTACTCAAGATGGCTTTCAGGACATATTAGGTCATCAGAATGCTGTAAGGCAGTGCTAGCAGGGCATGGGTCTGACTTAAGGGGTCCTCTAGTGTTCTTGAGATGAAACAATAGTTTTGTAATTTTTTTGAGAAAAATGTACAATTTTTACAGTTTTGGAAAGGGGTGTTCGCCAGTAGTACGTATTATCACAGTGTACAAGTAGGACAGTTTTTGTAAATGCTTCAATGAAAGAAGTAGCACTAGGCATTAGTGTTTATTTTAGCTGAGATTAATTTTGATATCTGATAAAAGAAATTTTGAAGATAAAACATTTGGGAATGTTGCTAGATCTGTAGTAATGTGGAATGGTATATATCCCTGAAGTGAAAAATATAAAAATACAAAGAGTCTAGATTATAAAATAATCCCATTCTTCATACACAAATCACCTACTACATGTGTAAGGGAAGTCTTCCTTTGGAAAGTGTAGAAAAAGGATTGTTTCTCTCTGCACATCAGGTCAGACGCCATTTCAGCTTTCATACAGGGGTACTGCAGAGATTCTTTGCTAATCTTTGAACTAGAAAAATAGCAGCTACAACATCGTCTTTGTGCAAGGGTAAGTGATATTTCAGTGATACCTAGTTTTGTTTAGAGTTAGTTACTGTTATGATTTTTCCTCTTAAAACCTCTGGAGGCGGGCTGAAATATATAAATTGAAATCCTTATTTTTGAAATACAGTATTACGAAGAGTGGTATTATTTCTGAAATATTACAGCTCAGGAAATAGGAAATAAAAGATTCTAGGGAACTTAAATATGGAAATGATAAGTCTTAAAATCCAACATTTAATATGAAATGGTAGTAATTTCAATACTTGGTTATCTTTGAATGCTCATACAGTTTCTATGTCTCGTTACCTTTAGTACAAATCCCTTATCAGTAATAATTTATTTTCAGACTAATTTTCTCCTTCACTGTCCTATATGCCATAAATTATATCAGCCCATGCTATTTAACTACTCAGTGGTTTTGAGATTCACTTCAGACAGGGAGGTTTGGTTGCAATACTTTTTGAGAACACTTTATTTTCAATCACTTTTACAAAGTAGAGATTCAGCTTTAAAGAGTTTACTGTATTTTGTGACACAGAGGCTCTTTGAAGGTTAATCAGCTTTTTAGCAGTGATAGGGTTGGATTCTTGTGTGACTAAGTGAGTCACTTCTGTTTCATGTGCAGATCTATCATTTAATCGGAAGCCTGGAAGTTAAGACTTACTACACTGCATAGTAAGTAGAAAAGACAGTTTTTGTTTTAATCATTTTTTTCTTTCTGAACTTCACTCTCTCTTTAGGACTGTAAATTAGTTGAGACAGCTAGACTGATTATTTAAGAACTATTCCTAATGTGCGTGAAATCTAATAAAAGGAGCTGTGCAGTGAAGTCATATTATTTGGACACCAAAGCTAAAAACTAATTTGAAGAAATATTCTTATATATACCAAATAAAATTCACTAAATGTGGTAATGTTCCTGATTTACATTTAGGGCATGATTTAATCCAATTGCAGTTTAACTGGAGGCAGTTAGTGTTTTCTTAAAGGCAAGTGCAGAAACTTCACAAATCTTTTTTCACATATTTGTAGCCCAAAACAATTACTTGGGAAATGGTCAGGGAAGACTTTCATGAAGACTTTTTACAAAGTAAGTGTTTTTTAAAACTGATTATCTCTGATACAGCTCCACGCTTGAATTTTGCTGTTGAAGTTGATAGAATTACACACAATAGTGTAGACCTGTGATTAAACATAACTGGACAAAGTATTTTCTTCTGGTAGTAATGAACTGCACATTTTTAAATACAGGAGAGTTTATATTCAAATATTTATATCATAGAATCATAGAGTCATAGAATGGTTTGGGTTGGAAGGGACCTTAAAGATCACCTAGTTCCAACCCCCCTGCCATGGGCAGGGACACCTTCCACTAGACCAGGTTGCTCAAAGCCCCATCCAACCTGGCCTTGAACACTTCCAGGGATGGGCCAGCCACAACTTCTCTGGGCAACCTGTTCCAGTGCCTCACCACCCTCACAGTGAAGAAATATTATATATATATCTAACCTTGCATGTAAGTCCAATTCTAATCCCATGCCATATAGTGCTATGTTGCTGATGGGCACTCAACTTTTTGTCAGTTTTGTCTTCCCCAAACATTGAGATGCTGAGCTTGAAATAATGGTAGTATAGTGTCCTGGTTTCAGCTGGGATATAACATAGCACTGTACCAGCTACTAGGAAGACAGTTAACTATATCCCAGCTGAAACCAGGACATATAGATACAAAATGCAGTGTCTCTGCAAGAACTATTTAAATGGTTATCTTTATTATGCAGTGCTTAAGAAGTTTCCTTCAAGTCTCTATCCTGTGGTTGGAATAGCTGGACTGGATTCCAGAAAGGAAGATGATGTCTGATGCATTTGCTGCAGTCTGTGGGCTGCTACAGCACATAGGATTACAAGTTCTGATTAGAGTTCAGAAGGCCTTTGATGGAAAAGCCAAGGGACTTATTTACAGAATCTTACTGCATGATACAAATAAATAACTATTGTAAATATTTTAAAACTTAAGGAATGTTGGTTTGTATACAGGAATGTGGTTCTGGACATGAAATATCAAGTAGGAAGAGTTGATAACTCTTAATTTGTTATTGGTTTTGCAGTATGAGTTGAAGAGAGAAAGGTTTGAGGTGAAGTAGGGAAGAGAATGGGTCAGGGCAAAAATCCTAATTACACACCAACATTTCATTCCATTAAGATGACAAAACTTTTTCCTAAAAAAGGGGAAGGAGAATACAGTCTGGAAACTAAGAATTACTTTAAAAGAGGAAGGTTGCTGTGGACACTAGTGCCAGCTTTGCTTTGTGGGTAAGCAGTAGAAAAGCATATTGCTTGGTGTTGCCATTTTCCAGAACATATTTGCGAGCACTACTGCAGATGACGCTAATACGTCCTAAAATTGCTGCGCCAGATTTACTACTCCTAATTTGCAAATCTGTGTATATGAAGACTTTATTTAATCATAGTTTTGAAGGCAGGTTAAGAATGATGGGCTTAAATTTAGTCCTGACGGCTGTTTTATTAGCCCACTAGTTAGATACATGATATGCTGCCTTTCCCTTTTCCCTTATTCTCATGCTGTTAACACAGTGAAATGAAGAGAATCTTTAGATCCTCATAAACTGAAGCCACCTGGCAGTTCATAGTTGTCATGCTATCCAAATGGAAAGATTACTCAAAATGTACTCCCTATGCTTAGGAGGTCAGGCCTGAATTTGGTGCTGGGTTCCTCTGTCTGAGAAGCTGGGATTAAGAGTTTTTCAGTCATGGTTTAGTTAGTATTAGAAACTTTGTTTGGGACTGGGGAAAATAGGAAATTGTGAAGTGAGAGAGTGCATGTGTGAGTAAAAAGAGTAATAAGTATCTGAGGAAGGAGAGAATTTATAGGCAATTTTTTAATAGGATTGAATTGAGGATCCTGATTCTTATCTGACTTGTTTTCCTCTAATTTTGGTCCAAACACAAATCAACTGTATGTGGTGTTCATATGTGTAAGTTAAGTACTGTACAAATATCCCATGCACTGGGAGGGGATTCATGCAGAAAAAATACCCAGTCAAATAATCTAAGACCTTATTGTGGTACCTAGAGCTTAAGATGGACCTATTTAGAAGTAAACTGGAGAAAAAAGAACCACAAAAATTTAAATAGGAATGCTTTTCATGAGTTTCCAGGTAATTGGGAACTGGGCTGGAACACTGTAGACCTGTGCTGCCTGAGCAAATGACTAACTCGTGGCAGTATTTGGCTGAAAATATGGACAAGCAGTTGAAAAGAATTCAAGTTACAGTTTAGAGCACTTCACTATTTTAGCTTGAAGTTTTGGCATACAGACACTTGGAGTTTGTGTCTTGGCTAAAGATGCTCGATCTGGTTCTAATATCCTATTTAGTTTTTGGTCATCCCATTCTCTGTGTCTGTGATCCTTGTTTAAGTTTTCTGTCCTCTCCGTGCGAGTTAAGGTGCTCCTTATCTTCCCTTTCTGCTGGAGGAAGATGTAAGGAAAAATACCTTTCAGTGGTTTGGATAATGAAAGTATTACTAAGTTTTTCTAAGAGAATGTGTTGATAGCCAGATTCCATCAATAAAGGTCCTACTTTGTGGACCCTAACCTCCATCCATAAAGTTGTCTTCATCCATGAAGGGCAAAGATGAATGACGACTTCATTACTCTTCCATTACCGTCTACCTTAGTGACATGAAATAACTTTTCACAACTTGATACAAATGTTATTGTAGCTTAAATTCTGTGATTGAAAACGTTACTTACAGCTCTTTCCTAATGTTTATTATTTATGATCTCTAATGTTGCATAGAAAGAAGCCTTTGCCTTGTACCTCTACAGGAGGAAGTAAGGTTGTGGAGACTAACTACAAGTGGAATAGACTTTTCTTTAAATTCTCTCTAACCAAGCAGAAGGTAGTTCACCTACATTTTATGAGGTTACTGCGTGACAAATGCAATAGGCATGTGTGACTATGTATGGAATGGGAGATTATTTTTTAGTGGCAAAACCCATCCTGCTTAGAAAAGGATAACTCCATGATGTATGCAAATGTATGTGAACATGTGGTTCCTCTTCCTAATCTTCTTGGCTTTAAAATATAAAATATATATTTATATAAATATATAAAATATAATATAAATTTCAAAATATTTCAGTATGCTTTATTGAAATGCTGGGCAGGACTTAAAGTCATCCAATAGGGGTCATAATGCTGGTGCAGAAGGAAATAGAAGAACTCATCTCTTTGAAATGTTTCCTGCAGTTTCACTTCTGTTGTATTGTCTCAGGACTATGTCTAGAGTAACATTTCTTAGCTGTGTCACTGCAGAAAAGCCAAATCTTAAGTTGTCGTGTTGCATGCAAGCTGTCTTATCCTAAATTTATTTTTGGTCAATTTGGCAAATGTGTATTGCTGTATTTGTACTGGCCTATACCATTGCTTGTGGTTTCTCTGTATATTTAAAAAAAATACTTACACTTGCATATACTTACACTGCTTTGCAGTGCTTACATTCTGTTGGCATGTGCTGACATTTCTATAGGGAAGTTTGTACAAATGTAAGTGACTAGTCTATGTGTAGGTTTGGAGCTGAGAACCACGTAACAGATTTGAAAGAAATGTGGAAAATGCAATAATCATATGCCCTTGATAGCGTTAACTGCCTTTGTTATTAACCCACCTGTACAAAGAACTATAATACTATTATTTTATAATATTATTTTAAATAATATAGTGGTTTAGAGTGAATTTCAGAAATATTTCCATTCATTGCCCAGACACATTATATCTACTTAAAGACAAAGATAAACATAGGTTTTTTTGTTATTTTATGACTGAGTCTTATTTTAAGAATGTCTGGCTAGCTATCAGCAGAATCACTGAAACATTCATTTTAGCAGCTGCTACAAAAGCATGACAGTTTAAAAAAACAACTGTTCTGAAAAAACTTTCACATAGAAGTACATTGGTTGTATTTATGTAATTGCTCTTGGCATCACCTTAAGTAAATTTAAGTAAAAGTTCATCCATAAAATTATCTGACTTTCTCAATCCACTTGAACCTTGACCTGTTTTGGTGTAATGTTCTGAACTTGGTAAAGATGCTTTGTGATTGGCATCTGGAACCCCAAATGGGATTACACTACTGTCTTCTGGTTCAGACTTTCCTGCTGTTGCAATATGTGTTGTTTTACAGAAATGAGGAGTAATTCACTCTCAGACGCTCATGTTGAGATTGGTGCCAGGGAACAGCATTAGTGAGGTCTTCTTTCACTGCTGAAGACAAGGCATCACTTCTATTGTAAACTTGGTTCTCTCTCAGTGTGTTTACAGACTTGTTCTAAATAATTCGCTTCAGCTTGAAACTCTGTTTCCCAGGAAAGTGAATAGTTATCTTCTTAAAACCAATTTTTGCTTTAAGAACAAATAAACTACATGGTAATTTTGAATTTGTGGAATAGACGTCCTTTATACCACAGATAGTTGTGCTTTCACTCAGAGCCTTTTCTGTTCTTTTTAAATTATTATTTGCAAATTCCTTATTGAGTGGACAGTAATGAGTCTGCATCAGTTGACTGCAAAGTGTAGTGGTGTTTGAGGTCTGTCCTCAATAGACAGGTTGCAGTGGGGCTGCATGGGCATCCCAAGCTCTCAAAGCAGAGTTCATTCATGCATTGCCCTCACCACCTGCACGCGTGTGTGTGTGTGTGTGTGTGTGTGTGCTTAGTCCTCCCTTACAAGAAAACAAAACGAGCAAGGAGTACCGCAGTAAGCACTTCCTTTCTGCTCTCATTTCAGAAAGGTTTCTACCTCCAAAGCTGGCATAACTTTTCTTAGATTATCTGGTTTCAAGCTATGTTGCTATTGTAGCAGAGGGTTGCTGCAGATTAAGTACTTCTACTGCAGGGCAGCATCCCTGGAAAACGTGCTGTTTGCAGTCTTTCATGCTGGGCCTGGGAGGATCATGTCATTAAATTGCAGGAATACCTCCTGAGTAAATCTGAGGCTTTTACAGAGGGGCCTGCCATCCAAATTTAAGCTCTTTTGAAGGAGGGGAGGTTTTGGGATAAGGGCTGGAGCATGTCTGTCTACTACCAAGAAAATCAGTCTGTGCTGGAAAGTAAGCACATGTTGAATTAAGGCTGCATAAGCAGAAAAGAGAGTTGAAACATCTGAGAAGGAAAGAGTAAGCTGCTCTTCGGAGTTTGATCACAAGCTTTTCCAGCTTCTAAGGCATGACACTTATGGTTTTTGTAATACACACATTTATAAACATTTCATAGTGTAATTTTTAAATTTAAAGGGGTTTGGTGCATTCTGCTTGGGCATATGGCAATACAATGGATATGACTGCCTATTCATCATGGCCTGTGTTTAATACAAAGAGGCCTTTTAGTTGTTACCTGAGTTTGTATTTGGTTGGATAAAAAACATGGTTGGTTGATGAGCACTTAATGCTTTTTGTCTTGCTGTGATCTGTTTGTCCGTTATTTTTAATAACCAGTGAAAAATGTACTAAGATTTCTTTCATGCAAAGGGGAAAATAGAGATCTTTGTGCTTGAGCCCCAAGTTAGTTCCTTGCAACGTTAGCTGCGCACTTACAGCACAGGCTGTCACCCTCCAGGGGTGATAATAGGAAAACCTCATTATATTCTCATTTTTAGTGCTAGAGTAGTTGTCCTGTGATGAATGAAAGCTGAGATGATATACCAGGAGATCCTCATCCCTTAGGGAGAAGAAGGTGGCAGGAGGAATGAGTATTTTTCCCCTTTTTTCTAGATCCCACAGCTCTGAGACCTGTTTGACATCAGCCGACCAGAGAGTGGGAAGCATCCCTTCATGTATGGCCAGTTCTGGGCAGGACACAGGCAGATGTTCCAGGGTGTCCTTCAGGTTTTCCTCAGTGCTGAGCTGTATAGGTTGGACGCTTCCACTTGCACCTTATCCCAAGGGTGCTTTTTACTGGTACTAGTTCTTCAAAGATTCCTTGGGCACTGCAGCGGCTCCCTGCTCTTGTTTTTGTCCTATTGCATCATTTAACCACACTGCCTGCTCGGTTCAGAGTTCTTGTCCCTCCTTGACCTCTCCATTGCAATCATAGATCCATCAGCCCTTCAGCTTCAGGTCCAGTTAGGGAACTGTCTCACTTCTGGTATTGGTCTGATGCTGCTTGTTGACATGTCAGGAGTTCGGATCTGAAAGTGGGTGTTTCTGGAGATAGGTATACTACTATATTCTACTGTAGCCAGAAAACTTTCTTTGCAGAAGACCCAACTGGGACTTGCTGCCATGTTGTTTTTAATTTAAAATATCCTTATGACTAATGAAGCTATAAAATACTTTCTCATTGTTGTAGCACATATGGGATCCAATAATAAATTAGAGGTCCTCTGTGACAGGTACCATAGATATATAATAAAACAACAACCTTTGTCTGGGAACACTTCAGTCTAAGTTCATATTTCTTCCTTATGCACCCCAAAATAGGGTTAATCAAATTTCATGCCTAAGATCTTAAACAGCTGGAATATGAAAGCAATTTTCACCATTCTGCAATGTAGTAGTCCTGTATCTCTGGAAAGTATGCACTTTGTTAATGCACAGGACAAAGCCTTTCATTTAAACATTTATTACAGCGTATCTAGTTTGATTTAGGCAGTGGTTTGAAGCAGTAGGATGCATTTGGTCATCCCAGATTTATATTCAGTGACTAGAGAACAATGTTTTAATTTTATTTGAAATGTTTCCTTCCTCCAATTCTAAACTAAAAAGCCAAATTTATGACAAAATCATTAAAATGCTTTAATGCTGAACTGACTTTTCTGATTCAGTGTTTTTATGTAGGTATGTTTTCTCATAATTGCTTTTCCAGATTGTATTGGTCAGTGGACATCTGGACAGCTGGGACGTTGGGCAGGGAGCTATGGATGATGGTGGTGGAGCATTTATATCATGGGAAGCTTTATCACTCATTAAGAATCTGGGTAAATATTTAATTTTAAAGTATTTTTAATGCATTACATTTCCAGGACATTTTGTATGCTGTCTAAACTGGATTTTCTATTTTATCCATTCCTCTGAGCACAAATATTCATACTTAGTATAAATATTTTGCAAGTTTGTCTGTTAAGCTCCTTCTTTCATTACAGGGATCATCCAAAAGCAACACCATCAGTCAATGATCTAGAAAGTGCTTTGAGCTTGCATGGTCACCATCATCATAGAATGAAAGTTTAGTGTAAGATACGATATCTAGGTACCTTAGAAAAAAGCCACTCCTTTTCATTTTGTCTTCATTAGTTCCTCCCTATTAATGGAGATGAAGCTTCATGAAGCCACAGATAGCCTTCTGATATTGTTGTCTGCCTTTTAAGGAAACATTGTGTGGTGGGTTGACCCTGGCTGGATGCCAGGTGCCCACCAAAGCCATCCTATCACTCCCCCCACCTCAGCTGGACAGGGGCAAGAAAATATAACAAAGGGCTCGTGGGTCGACATAAGGACAGGAGAGATCATCACCAATTACCATCACGGGCAAAACAGACTCAACCTGGGGAAAATTAACTCAATTTATTACCCGTCAACCAGAGTAGGGTAATGAGAAATAAAACCAAATCTCAAAACACCTTCCCTCCACCCCTCCCTTCTTCCCAGGCACAACTTCACTCCCGGATTCTCTACCTACCCCCCGCAGACGTGCAGGGGGATGGGGAATGGGGTTTATGGTCAGTTCATCACACGTTATCTCTGTTGCTTCATCCTCTTCAGGGGCAAGACTCATCACACTCTTCCCCTGCTCCAGTGTGGGGTCCCTCCCATGGGAGACAGTCCTCCATGAACTTCTCAAACGTGGGTCCTTCCCACGGGCTGCAGTTCTTCATGAACTTCTCCAGCGTGGGTCCCTTCCACGGTGTGCAGTCCTTCAGGAGCACACTGCTCCAGCATGGGTCCCCCAAGGGGTCACAAGTCCTGCCAGAAAACCTGCTCCGTGGGCTCCTCTCTCCACAGATGCACAGGTCCTGCCAGGAGCCTGCTCCAGCGCAGGCTTCCCACGGGGTCACAGCCTCCTTCGGGCACCCACCTGCTCTGGCGTGGGGTCCTCCACAGGCTGCAGGTGGATATCTGCTCCACCGTGGACCTCCCTGGGCTGCAGGGGGACAGCCTGCCTCACCATGGTCTTCCCCACGGGCTGCAGGGGAATCTCTGCTCCGGCACCTGGAGCATCACCTCCCCCTCCTTCTTCCCTGACCTTGGTGTCTGCAGGGTTGTTTCTTTTACATGTTCTCACTCCTCTCTCCAGTTGCCGTTTCTGTGTGCCCCACAACTTTTTTTCCTTCTTAAATATGTTATCACAGAGGTGCTACCACTATCACTGATTGCCTTGGCTGGCGGCGGGTCTGTCTTGGAGCCGGCTGGTATTGGCTCTGTCGGACATAGGGGAAGCTTCCAGCAGCTTCTCACAGAAGCCACCCCTGTAACCACCTCCACTACCAAAACCTTGCCACACAAACCCAATACAATTGTCATTCAACACATTCCTAAATCTTTCGCTGTCCTACGTGTTGCTTTTACAGCAGCTACTCAGTTAATTCAATTCCCAACCCCTTACCTCGCTCTTGACAACTTCTCAAGACAATTTCACCTAAGTCTCTCTCAAGACCACGTAACGAGGACTGGATTGAGGTAATGATCATGCCTCTGGTCTTTCTTCTTTCATCTACATGTAAAGATATTCAGCAAAAATTATTTTAAACTTCACAGAAGCTCATATTTCCCATGTATATATTTCAGTGGTTTTGTTTTTATCTTGAGTGTTCTTCCTAAATAAATTTATATCCTGCCTGGACTTGTTCCACCAAATATTGATAGATACATCTATACCATCAAACTGGTGCATTCTCAGCTTTGCACTTGAGGGCTGATTTCCTGATTATGCTGCTTTTATTTTGCTGTGTGCTTGAGCTCTGCTTTGGACTGTGACAGCTGATTTCCTTGGCAAAGGTAGTCCTGGTCAGAGGAAGTACACACTTGAGTCTCATCACTACAAGGATACACTTCTGTCAAATTTGGCTTAACCATGGTGTCCTGTCAAATGTTGTGGGCTCATAGGTCTCATCAAGCAACATTTGACACTGAGGCCTTGCACACTATAGTATCCTGCTACAATAGGTTTGTGGGATGCAGAGCAACGTTGTTTCCAGGGATCACTTCTTTCAATCATTCTTGGTAATCAGCAGGGTGACAAGGTGAGTGGGGTCTGGAATTTGGTCTGTAGATCTGCTGGACACTTCTGGAGTTGATATTCTAGCACACAGGCTGTCAGCCCTGGACTTGCTGGTCTCCCTCCTCCAGAATTTCTGCTCAGCAGAAGTATCCGTAGAACTAAACCTCCATGCTGTCATTGCTAGATGTAGATAAAGAGGGAGAGAAAGAGAAAAAGGCAGCTTCTAGCCTGGATTTGTCTGTTCCAGTAGTGCTATGGATAAAATGCCAGTGTGGACTTGCTCAGCCTACTGCCTTCTGGTTTGCATAGCCCCCCAAGGCCAATTTCTTCTACTCATGGGCTTCACCTGACTTGTGGGTAGAAGTGGGCTGCACACAGCATGTTATTGTAGAAGGACATGGTCTATATATGCCTACATAGGGTGTGTTTGGTGGGAGAGATGGTCCACAAGGTAAGATGAGATAGGGCCAGTGTGTGTGCAAGAGGGAGCTATGGTTGCACAGTCATCCACCTGTGTTCTCCAGACACCCGGCCTCTCAAAGTTTGGTCTGGTGTCCTGCTGTCCCCAGTCTTCTGTGGCCTAGTCTGATTTCTGGTCTCCAAACTGCAAATTCCAGTCTTACTACTTGATCTGTAGTTTTTTTGCTGGTTTTACTTCCATACAGGCTTTTGTCTCTATACCCCTCAAAGCTAGTTCAAAACAGACTTCTTAGATTGTCAAGTTGATATCCAAGGATGCTTTTCCCCCTTCATCAGATGGAATTATTTTTCCTCATTATTCCCTTTTTCCAGAACTGTATCCTGTGGTCAAGAGGAATGCACCATGCATTCATTAAAAACTAAAATCAGCTGCTGCTCCTCCTCATAGCTCTGGCAGAGTTTAAATAATAAACTAGCTTTCCCTGCTTCCGATCAGAAAGGCTTGTGCACATGAACGATCTCAGTGTTTCTTGAAAAGCTCTTTGTAGACAAGCTCTGTTATGTGATTAGCCACTCATACTGCAGTGGTGAACATCAGACATCCCTGTGAATTCCTATTCCTTTATTTTGCATTATTTGAACCTCTTATCTTTCATTTTCCCAGCCTTGGAATGATTGGAATATCAGTCTGTGATGGAAAACAAAGTGCATCTGTTTTAATTTTTTTTTGTCTTTTTAAAGTAAACTAAAGAGGATTCTTCTGTAGAAGAACAGCCCTACTTCTTCTTTTAGTGTTTTTTAATCTTTCTTTTATGATTCTTGGAAAATTGTCTATGCTCCCTCCACCTTCAGGAAAAAAAAATTATGCTTCTGTGTTTGCTGACTCTATTCCATTCAGAATAAACTGTTTTGTGTCTCTCTTAAGGGCAAATTCATGGTGGCATTGTATAATTCTTATTCACTGGGTTTCCCTTCACGCATGACTGAAATACATCACTCTCTGCTTGTTCAAATATTTGATTTCCTCTGGTAGTAGCCTGTGTATTTGCTGTACGACCTGTGGTGAAACGCTGTTTTCTCAGCTGGGAAATGCCAAAGCCTTTGCTGATGCTCTCTGTTCTGGCCAGCTGTTGTGTTCAGCTTTCCTTGTTATACCACTGTTCTTGCAGGAATGTAAGGCTGGGAGAAGACTTCTGGGTCATCACATCAAACCTGTAGATAACCATGGGGGATAGGGCCTTTCACAAACTGTCTTCCATAGCAGATTGGTTAATGCAGATTTTATATCTTAAGATGCACATAAAATCTGGCAAAAAGGACAGCAAAATAACAGATGTGCAGATGGTGTGAAAAATGAATTAATAAGTTTTATTAAAAATCAATTCCATAGATTGTGTTTTGAGTGAGCATTATATTTTGAACTGTGGAGACTTGGTTTAATATTCTTTTGGACCCTCATAAATTCAGTGTCAGACTAGTCCACCAAATATGTTTGACCTGGGGATAAGCCAACTCAACTGGCTTGTCCATAAGCACGTGTAGAATTTTTTTACTGTGTACTGGGAGCCTTAAAGCCATGGTGCTTTGTGTAGCCATAAAAACTGTGTCTGCGTTTACGAGAGCATAAGTGATCTTACAGCTATGGTGACATGATCTTAAAGCTGAAGCGAGCATTCTGAAATATGAATTCTAGCATATGAAGTTTGTATCGTTTAGTGAGAAATACTGCCACTACTTCTGCCATGGTCCATTGGTTCAATGAAAGCAAGATATTACTATGCTATTTAAGCGGGTTTTTTCAGTGATGATCTAATAGCACTTCATCATTATATCACTGTGACCCTTGGATGTGGCTGGTGGACACAAGTTATGCCTGTTAATTAGGATTTTGATAATTCCATGTAGTACTTAAAGAATGATTATACTTTAAACGCCATTCCATACTTTCAACATAACCTCCTTCCCAAACCATTTAATAGCTATTGGCTTAGGACCAAATACATGAAATTCATTGAAAAATCATTAAAATTATAGTTTAAGATGGTCATAATTTATTTTAAGCAGTGCAGTTTGTTTTCTTGCCTCAAGTAAAATTTTTTAACAGTTTTTGCTTTTATTTCTAAGTATATCAGTTACTTAATGCATTAGCCTTTATATTTCCTGAATCTTCAGTGGTAGCTTTTATTTTTTTAATTGAGCTGGCAGTTTCTGTACCATACTGATATCTTTTTTTCTTTCTGGTGCTTTTGTAGATTTTCAGACACTATAATAGTTACATGTTCCCTACAAGGACACGTAACAGTAGCACAATCTGAAGTAGTTTTACACAGTCTTCAAAACGTCAAACTTTTGGTAGGATTTTTTTTCCATTTCACTTTTTGACTTCACATGAATGCTATTTCTTTTTGAGAAAAAGGGAACTACATGAAGACCAGATTGAACTGAACTAATTTTGTATTATATTACCAGAGAGTAGAATGAAAAGATTTATTTCATATAAAATCCCATGTATACATTTCAAAAGAGTAGTACCTTAAAAACATAGGGCCAGATTGTGAACTACTGTAGGTTTTGAATACTGTTTAGAGCTATAACAACTCAGTTAGACCTGGAAAGTAGAATTGCTAAAAAGTGGAAAGTTTCAAGTTTGTCTGAATACTTTGCTTCTAATAGCTGTAATGTCTCTCTGCCCATCTTCTACACTGGGATGATGGGAAGGGGGCACCTACTGGAGGTGCCATTCCCTCTCCTCCTCCTCCAGGGAGGAAGCACAGGCAGCAAATTCAGAGCAAATGCCAACATTTAGATGGTTACATTTCAGCAAGGCGAATCTTGCTCCAAGTGGCTTTTCCACAGCCACCCTGTGCAGAAAATTGAACCCTGTCTCTTCTCTTCTGTGCGGCTACAGCTTCACTCTCAAAACACCCCTTTCACCAACATACAGTTAAATGTCAGCACCGACTTGTGCACCTGTTGGTACCAGCACTGGTTGTAGACATCTCCTGACTGGAGTAAACAGAAGTGTTTTCCTTAGTGCACCCGTATCAAATTCTCCATATCAACTATACTCTCACAGCTGCTTGCTTTGCCGGTAGCTAATCTCAGAAAAATTCACCAACTAGTGGCCATATTGACTAATGTTATCCAAAGGGGTCTTTTCTCCCAGTGAACACTGAAGTTTAACGAAGCACAAAGGAAAGATAAACAGTATTTTTTCTCCTGGAACTCTTGAAGCCTATATACGCCGCTGATCGGCAAGATTTGTGGTGAGCTGCTTCATGGCTTATGTGCTTAAAAAACGAAGAACTGGAATTGTTTCCGCAGAAGTTGTTTATGTGAAGAAAGATGAAAGTTTCAGCCAGTTATTGCTCTTTATTCCTTTTTCTGGGAATAAAGACGTCTTCAGAGGCACTGAGGCAGTTTGTGAGCTGGTCTGAACTGGTAAACTCCCTTTCCTTCAGTGGAGCTGGGGCTGTTGTGATTAGCTGAGGATTTCTGATGCTTAAGAAGTTACCCTTCATAACTGCACGCAGGGTGTCCAAGGCAGTAAGCCTGTGCAATGTGCAGTTTGCTTGCAGCTGTATCTGGCAGCTGCTGCCGTCCCCGGCCCGCTGCAGTTTTTTAACCTTTTGATCAATTTCAACTAAATTTGATAGAGGCATAGGAATATTTAGAATGTGAAGTTCTGATACGTTCTTTGCACATGGGTGATTGAGGAGAGATGGGTGAGTGCATTATGTGGCAACTAGAGGGAGAGGCAGGAAGAAACTCCGCTTTTATCCTTGCCCTATGATGACAAATGCCTGGTTAATCAGCACACGTGTAGCTTTTGTGTAAGCACCAGAGCCTCTTTATTTTTAATCTGTCTGCAAACCCAGTGTGATAGGTAGCATGTATTGCTAAGGCGACAGTGAGAATGTTGCTCGGGGTAATTTAGAGATGATGGGAAGGCACTGGGGGTGTTTTAGGGAGGAAGGGCTGAGGGGTTCCCATCTTTAAGCCAAGGGAATCCAAGTGGTGTTGCATGAGCTGTGATGTGGTGTGAGAGCATTTGGAAGCTGTAGGAGAGACAGCACTCAAGCAAATTGGGGTTTTCTACGTTTGCAGAACAGCTGTGTTGCTAATTACAGTCTAGAAACCTCAAACCCAACTTGTTTTCAGTTTGCATTTATAATTCTCAATTTTATGTTTGGTAGTTTGTGTGCAAAAAAGAGCATCTCTGGAGTGGTCAATACCATTTGCCTCAGCAGTTTCATGTTAGTCTGGTTAATGCTCTGGTGTCATTTGAAACACAATTTCTCTTGTCCCTGTGTCACATGAGGTTTACAAAAGAAGCTGCCTTTCCAGGTGAGGTGAAAGACTGGTTAAGCAGCTACTCATAAAAAATCACCATAAAATTACACCAAATTTATTTTGGTTCCATATTTTGCCTTGGGTTGGCTATACAGGTTGGACAGACAGCCTGTGGGACTTCACCCTGCTCTGGATGTTGGTTGCCAGTTTCTGTGAAGGAGGTATTTGTGTTCACCTCCCACCACTTCAAGCCTGCGGCTGCCACCATGCTGGTCTTGCTCAGGACTAATACTTCTGTATGATGTATTTGAGCAAGAAGCAGGTAGTATGTATCTGATGATTTCTGAGCTTTAGCCAGTGCTGTCTGTTTGCTCCTAATCCAGCTGTGTTCCTGCATCACTTGGCTGAGGGACATTTCCCAGCTGAGGCCACAGGCTCTCTGCCCTGCTCCCACCCCGGGGAGCGCCTGGCCAAAGCCACCTCATGCTCCAGCGCTAGAAAATATGGGACTTTTACCCTTGAAGGGGGCTTGAGGGAACTGAATAATGACAATAACAGTAAAAGGTCTCTAGAAGGTGGTCGTATGGCAGTGTCAGCTTTCCCAGCTTAATATTTTAAGCCTCCTAACTGCAGTAGAGAGCCCACTGGAGTTAGAGATGCAGTTGATTTTGATGGATGAATTTCACTGCTTTCTTCTGAAAAACTTCAGACATGATAACTGTTGTGTCTCTTTTTAATTAAAACAGCTGGAGCCATTTTTTTTTTTCCTGTTGAGAAGGGAAGCTGATGGGGTCTGCTACTTGACACTACAGTCTAGTTTGTTTCAGAGTCTCATCTCTGCTAGCACAGGAGGAATCAAATAGTCAGCAGGTCCTTTGTTCACATCCCAAGTTACTTTCAGCAACATTTACCCACAAGCTCTCTCTCCTTGTTCAGAAATATGTTTTATACCTTTCCCTGGCTGTGTTTGGGTCTCGCTTGTTCCATCACTTGTCAACTCTTGGTGCCCTGCCAAGCCCAGAGCTGCACACGTGTCCACCAGCTACTGCCCAGTCTGTGTGTTTACGGGGTGCATCTTCAGAAGAAGCCCAATGGCTGTCCTGTGAATTTGGCAGATGGCAAACTTATCCTCTTTCCCTTCAATTGCTTGAACTGCAGCAGTGTAAGGCATTGCCAGTTAGTGCTATCTGAACTCCTGCCTGTGTTGAAGTAGTCAGTATAGACTTCAGGAAAGGCTGCACTCCAAAGACCACTGTAGTGATGGATTGCGGTACAGAGTAAATGTTTCCCCGCTTTTGCTGTTGTCTCATGCACTGAGCTCATGTTCAGTCATGTCTGCGTGCCACATTAGACCAGGAAGTCTGCTGCTTGGACTGTGCCTCCAAGTGCTTCTGGGAATCCTGGTTCTTCCATGTAAAAAAATATTTGCTATGGGGAGCTGCCAGAGCCAGTGAGTAACAGGAGTCAAGTAGATGAACGGGGCACATTTTCCTCTTCTGCACCCAGGGCAGGATGCCTGATGCTATTGCTGCTAGAGCAGCCTGATGAAGGAAGGATGATTGTTGACAAAGTCTAATGCCAGCTATCACACCTTTTACACGGCTTTCCTGCATTCCTAGACGATGATCTATACGCACATGAGGAAGGGAGAAACGTATGGTGGTAGGTGCTATGCGTAGTTTCCCCTCTTCCTCTCTTTGCCAGCGTTACGGGGAAATGGATTTTCATGAGTCAACTTTCCTATAGATGTAGACATGGATCTGGCACAACCAAATTTCTCTGTCATAGGAGAAAGGCACAGAAAACTACAGAGATGTTTTTAAAACAATGCACGTAAGAATTTTTAAGGTACTACCTGAATTACATTTTATGTAACTCATAAGGAGTTGATTAGACAGTTTTTTCCCCTTAAAACTTATTTAAGGTTGAAATTGTAACTCTCATCTAAATTATACCCGTGACTAATGTGACTGGAAAACCGTAAGACAGATTTTTATGCAGTTCACTGTAGTCTTTGTATGAAGTTACATTTATTAGGTCCAAATTCACTGGCTAATATATGAGGACTAAAGATATGTTTTATTAAAAAAATGATCACAGAAGTAATTCCTTTTCTGCTAGTTTAATTGAAGTCATATAACTGCAATTTTAACCTACTTGCCAAAAATTTTGTTAAACATTTTTCTGAATTTCCTATAGCTGTGGTGGTGTAGTTGTTTGCCATCTAGTAGATATGTTGTGAAACATGATTAAATGACTGCTTTTACTGTAGGGTGTTTGGTTTGGGTTTTTTTAATTAAATATGCGTGATATTAACTCCTTGTTCTTACATTCTTTCTACTTCCCCAAAGTTGCATATTTTATTCTGACCTTCACCTTTTGCAAATTTGTTAAATCTACTTGGTATGAAATACCTGCATATACAGATGCATTTATTCCTTCATTTCAACATTTGGTTGAATACATATTTGGCAAGTACTTAAATCTTCAACTTCCATACTGGATTGGCATAGCAGAGGGGTGACTGTAGACATGCAAAGTTGTTAATGTGGTGGTAAATTTAGGCATACAGCCCTCCATAACAATGTTGCCCTATGTCCTGTGGACTGCTGCTTCTTTGCAAGCTTTAATTTACCCAGGAAATTCAAGATGAAATGTGTGCTTTATTTATCTATAAAAATCTTAAAAACCTGGTGACAGAGGCTATTGTGATTTTTTTTCAAATCTGTAACGTGGCTGACGTGGTGAAATGCTGAAATCCTTCCCAGATGAAGTCAGCGGCATCTTGTCCTTACTGTCAGGTTTTTTTAAGGTATATATTTTCAATATGGAGAGACAAGTGAGGCTGATGTATTTTCTGACTCATCACCTCTGAGGACAGTCTAACAGATTTGGGGTTTTTCTGATCCAAAGAGCGGGGCAGCAGAGGCAGAAGGCAGAGCCACCACTCAGTAAGATCAAACCATGGTTGATGCTTATAAATCAGAGAGTGCAGGAGCGGAGCCCTGCATTGCCTTTTCTGCTTCACAGTTTGATGAGACCTCCAAATACCTTTAAGGAAGAAGGCACTCCTAAAGAGGAATAAGGTGCGTTTTAAAGGTGGACAGCGTCCTCTTCCTTTTGTGGGAGTTGGAGAACATGGCAGCAGTATCAGAGCAGGGCAGGGGGTGGAGGAGTCCTCTGCTGACTTGGTGCTTTGCTGTTTTACACAGGCAAGTAGCGGGTTTCCTTTTCTTTTTTTTGTAGACGTGACTTGCATTGACTTTATGACACCACACAAACTGGTTCTTTCTTTAAAACCCCACGTGCAGAAGAGCACATTTGTCAGCACTTCTCGTCTGAGCTCTGCCTGAGCCGTGCTGCCGGGTGGCAAGGAGGTGGCCCCCGGAGAAACCCTCGCGCTGGCAGCGTTGCCGCCTGGCTCAGTTGCAGCCCATCGCGCCAGGCTCTGGGCTTGGCTTCCCTCTTCTCTCCCATCTCCCCACTCGAAAGGCTTAATCCGTATTATTTTTGTTACTAGGTTTGCAAATCATTCACAGCTTTCCCCTCCAGTCTTGTATACCCAGCTCTTTCCTTGACATTTCCTCTTGGATGTTCCATCGCTTTCTTAACATAAACCTACCTCAGGTCTCTCACGTTTCCCACCTCCCCTCTTCTGTAAATCTGCCCTTCCTATTCTGTCGCAAACTCCTCAGCCTCTGTAAAAACAAGAAAAAGAAGATTGTTTGGATTAACTTCAGTGTCTCGCTGCACTGCCATCGATGCTGCTGTCCCGCCAGCGGAGCTCCGCGAGCCGCAGTCCCTCCCTCGCCCAGCTCACCTCAGGCCTCGCCGTCTCCCTGCGCCCAGCGGGCTGTCCAAGAAGCTGCTCCTGCTTGCGGCTGTGGCAGAGTCGTGTCCTCTTACCCCCCAAAACGTGACTCTGAGCATGCTGCCAGCCTCAGGCAAGATTAGGCTGCAGCGCCCAGCTTGGCTCCTGCCTCTGCTTTCATTTCCCACTCCCCAGCCCCTGACCTGCCCGTTTGTTGTCTTCTTCCTGCGACACCATGTCTCCTCTCCAGGAGACCTCGTCTCCCTTTACTGCAGACCTTCAAGACTCAGAGTTTTACTCACTTCCCAGCGCTACCCTGTGCAAGCACTTCGTCCTCAGTGCTGCAAGCAGAACCCCTATCAACAGAGAAAAATCAAGCAGATTGCGTTGCATTAGACTATTTTAAGTAAAAAAAACAAAGGCAGTTTCCCAAGCAAAAAGCTGTTTTCTGTGTATAAATTGAGCTTCACTAGGGAATTTGCAGTACATCATAGTCAGGGCTTAAGTAATACTAAAAGGGTTTTTTTGAGGTGTGTTTCGCCTTACTTTTTGAAGCTTATAACTTTAATAGCCTTAGATTTTCTCTGTTAAATTATTATTTTTCACTCAAATAAAGAACATTTCTTCTTAAATAAATGTCTAACTAGACAGACGCTTTTCTGCACAAATAGCGAGATTGGTTGTCTGAATCATAGAGGATTGTATTTCTAACAACAGAATGAATGCCAAAATCCTGCTGGTTTAGAGTGGAGACTTATTCTTGGTCTTCAGAGGAAAAAGTCTGGACATCCTCAATTAATTGCATTATTACTGTCATCCTATACATTGCAGTTTATTGCTATATGTATATTCTTTGAAATTAGCCAGAGAAACGGCATGCTAGGGGTAAGAGCTTTTTTCTCTAAACAGTGCTTGCCCATGCCACAGAAAACATAAATTAAGTAATAGTCTCTAAAATACTTGGGAGTATTGAAATCTTCCTGCTTTCTATTTCAAAAGCTATCCAAACCCTGTCAGAAAAGCAATATAATTGGGTAGCAAATGTTCGGAATTTATGCATCCTCACTTTATTGGGACCTTAGCTTACTGGGACCTCTAGGAGAGGCCAAAACTGCAGACTAAGTGTGGGCTTTTACTCTGGAAATACTATGTAGAAGAAGGCTGCGACACCAAAACTGTGTACAGTCTATTAGACAAAAAGAAAAAGGGCTTAAAAAGTTATTGTGGCTTGATGAAAGTGTCCTTATTTGATAGTTCACTTGAGGTCTAGACCAGAATAGGGAATATTATAACTAAAAATATCAGTGATATAAGAAATAGGCAGTTTAATGAGAATGCAGTGAGACCTAAAATATGTAACTTGCTGTGAAGCCCAGCAGTTTAATTAAACCAGCAAATAGAGCATTTGCTGAGATTCTGGAAATTTCAGAAAATCTCCTGTTTCCCGATCTGTTAAGGAGCAAAACTGTTTCCACTTTAGCACATCAGATCTAAAAGAAAATGAAAAAAAAGTCTGAATATTTGACCAGATTTAAAAAAAATTAACAGAGCATTGCTAGTTTGGAGAGGATTTTAATGCAAAACAGAGCAATTAAGAATGACTATTGATACAGCTAATTTGACCCTAAAATATGCACCAGAAATTGCGTTTGTTCTTTTTTTTTTTGCAGAAGGCTGCTAGTAAAGTCACAAGAGACTTGGGAAATTTCCGTGAAAACTGTGCAACAAAGAAAACATGGCAGGATAGAGGATGGGGAAAACAGGAGACATAGCATGGAGGAAACTTAAAGACTGAGACACAGTTTCCTAAGACACTGTTTTCAGACAAACTCAGTTGATACTGCAATAAATTAAGAAGGATGAGGACAAGCTAGTAATCAAGCAAACTGTAAGTGCCTCATTAAAAAGGGTAGTAGTCATGTGTTTGTCAGTGCTGTGTGTGTTCCAGCTTCAAACTCTAAACCTGCAGCTCGTCATCAAAGGAGTCCTTTTAAAGCAGAATGCCATCACGTGAACAAGCCATGGGTGACTGGTGTATTAGGTGTGTATCAGGGCCCTCTATGAATTATTCAGGCAATAATTTCTAAGATAAATTTGTGGCACAAAGTATTAAGTGAGAGTATCAATGTTTTGTAGCATGCCTGGGTGAAAATTAACAGTGTCCAGCTAAAACTTTCAGCTCCAAAAAGCAGTGCATGGGACATGGACAATAATCTGCTGTTGTTAAAAGCACAGAGTTTGAGCTTGGTATGGTCATTGTCTTGCTTGAGTAATTTCAGCTGGTATGAAGCACATGACACAAGTAGAATATTGCTATTGTAACGTAGCTGAAGGAAGAGAAGTGTTCCACATCACTGATATTACATCAAGGACTTAACAGAGATCTTATTAAATATAACATTTCATTCTTGTTTACAGAAAACTATGCTGATACTTGAAATGGAAGCAGATTGTACCACTGTGTTTGATGATGAATTCTTGTCTTCTTTAGCAAAATGTGGAGTACTGGTTTTATTTTATGCTGTGGCAGAGGTTTTAGAAATTCCAGGCATTTTATGAGAAGTGCTTGCATGATAGGAATGTCCCAACTAACGTCACACAGTAAATCCCCTATGTCTAAGCAACTGCAAACCTGAAAAAGGTAGGGAGTGCATTAGGAATTTAATGATTGTCAGCAGCATCATCATGTATCTTACTACTTTTTGTAAAAATACCCTTTTAAAGAAATTCCAGGCCACAAGGTAATAATGAAGAAAAATGTGTCACTCATGATGTTAAATGCAGCAGTGGACAAGACTTGAGGATGATGCATCTGTATATACCTCTTCCTAGTAGCTCCTAAAGCAAATACATAAGTGGCTTAGGCAGTATTAGAGAGTAAGGGATCCGGTAGTGCAATTTGTTCTACTTTGATGCTCAATTCAAGGCTTTGCTGGGCCATTTATGCAGGGCTTGGGAGGGTGAAGCTGACAAAGCTCTAAGAAACCTCATGGTTTTCACAGTGTAAAAGCACATGGTGGGGGGCTACAGTTATTTTTCTTTTTATTAGATACAGATGATCTTCAGCCCCATCTTTGTACTGCTAAGGAGCTTCTCGTCTCTTCAGCTAATGCAACTTCTTACGAATGTTCTTAATAATCGGGGGTGGGGGTGGGAATTAAATACAGCTTTCAGACTGAAAAAATAGAAATAGACTTTAGAAATTAAAACCAAGAAGGTAGTATTTTACCACTGAATACTATAAATGCAAGTTAAAATACTTTACCTGTTAATCTACTCACATCCGCTTGCAGTTTGCTTATAGGCCTCGTGTAAACTGAACAGCTATTTGATTTGCTTGTGGGTAATTCCAGTGCCTTGGCTTGCAGGGGAAAATATCCTTTTTCACAAAGGTGGAATGCTTTTCATATTTTCAAGAGCTCATCAGTCTTATAACAACATGATGACTTCTCTTGAAGAAGTCTGATTAGC
Organism: Haliaeetus leucocephalus; assembly: GCF_000737465.1. Classification (NCBI taxonomy): domain Eukaryota; kingdom Metazoa; phylum Chordata; class Aves; order Accipitriformes; family Accipitridae; genus Haliaeetus; species Haliaeetus leucocephalus. The sequence continues at coordinate 19,378,913 of NW_010972991.1, read as the reverse complement.
CATCTATACACTGTCTTTTTAGAAAATCCTATATCTTTGTACTTAATCCTCCCCATCAGTAAGGAGTTATGTTTATAAAGTGGGAAAAATATTTACTGAAGGAAATGTAGTATTTACACAACCAATCTCTATTTTGATTTTAAAAAAAGACACAATTCAAATTCTCCCTCCTGGCTTATGTACTATCATCTTGAGGGTGAAGCAAGTTTATTTTTTTACATTACATGTGACAGATGAGCTTAATTTGTCTGTGCTTGTACTAAACTGTACATTTCAGTTTCGCTGTGTGGGAATGTCTCAATTCTATCAAGCATGAGCAAGATATGTAGGACATAAAATTCAGGTCTTGTATAGTATCCTGGTAAGTATCTGTCACAAGGACATCATCCACGTGTGCAAGAACATGTGTGGATTAGTAAATGCTGTCACATCTAGAAAATATCCATTTTAGATTTACAAAGAATGTAAAATGTGTATATATAAATATATATGTGCATGTGTGTGTAACACCCCCATGTTATTTGCTGACAATTATCTTTTAAATAAGTTATGCAAGAAAAACTTTTGGCAAAATACTTCATTGTAGTTGAGGTTGAAGTCAAACTGATTAGTTAATACCACTTAATTACAAATCTTTTTTTCTCAAGCATTTAGTATTTTGGCTGATCTAGGTTTACTGCTGACATCTGCAAGTGTGAGCACTCTGTGATGGTTTGTAGTCAATATGAGCTGCATCTTGGTGTGACTAAAGTGTTAGTGGTACCCAAGGACAACAAAAGAGCTAGCAGCCACTCCAGCACAGAGGGACTATAATACAGCAAGTGTCCTGCTGTACTTACTACACATATTTTCTTAGTCATAGATTGACCATATCAATGTTTTTATTTCATTCTTTAACTTAGGAGTCCAGGTGCCCTATAGTATTTTTTATGCTTGGGATAAACCATAAGGATGTAGAGGTTGATCAGTAAAATGCACCTTTGTGGTAAACTATGATTATGTTTCCCAGTTAAGGGTAAGATAGAGGGGGGAAAAAAAAGCTACTTCATGCTTCTAAAACATTGGAGATTTGTAAATTAATCTGTAACTGGAGGAGGATATATAGTTGTTTTGGTTTTGGTTTTAGTTACGTGAGCATAGAAAGAATAATTTATTTGAGTACCAGCTAGCACCTTTTCAATGTTGTCCTCCTGTAAATCCCTACTATTCTCCTTATGAAGATGCAGCAGTAGGATGGAAACTGGGAATTCAGTGTTTTTTTGAGCAGGTGCTGAGTTCTGCAACTTTCATTTGAGTTACATAATCTCAGATCCCAGTGACCCAGGAAGGACATGGTAGGATCCCTGCACTGATGCATGAGTGAATGCTGTTACAACCTGCTGCACTTTGCCAAAATGATCTATTTAAATGGTCTGGGTAACTTGACAATTTTTTTTCCTGCTGATATCCTCTTTTTTTTAGACTACGTAATATGTCATTTATATAGATAAAAAGGAAAGAGGCACTATTTTATCTGTGAAACAGTTTTCCTTCATTTTATAATTTGCTACCTACCCCTCTACATGGTACACCAATCACAGAACATATTTTTCTAGTCCAAGTGCTATTTTATCATGCGTTTTCAATACATATTTGGGCTGTGATCTGCAAGACTTTTGATTTTGCGGAGATGATACCTTGCTTAGCAACCAATAGTTTTTAAGAAGCAGGCCAAAATACTTAAAATACATTAAAAAAAAATTGTAACTTAAGTACAGTACTTCATATTTTTTAATAAAAACGTACATTGAGAATATTCTTAGCAATTTTACTTGTGAATATTGGATTTGTCTGATGTTCTTTGCTCAGAATAGCTGTGTTTTTAATAACAGGTAGATAAATACTTATCGCTTTCAGATTAAGATAATGAGGAAATTAAATTTTCCTCTGTAGACTTTGTTTTGTATTTAAAATAACTGCCTCCATAGCTTATATATATTTATTTTTTTTTAACTTGCCCATTTAATTTCAGTAGAACACACAAGTGACTTTGCTGACAGAAATCTGTGAGATTGTAAGAGCTGATACACCACCTCCAGGGCTGGAAAGACAAAGCTCAGTAGGGCTTCTTTATTTCCCCAACTTTAATGGACAGAGGCAATGATGGGCTGGGAGGGGGCCATAAGAATCTCAAACTTCTTCCCCACAAGTGAGCTGAGACTTTCTCAAGCTTCTGCAGAGCAGGAGAGACTGGCTGGCTTACAGCCCATCTGAGCCCAACATGATGTCCCTGATCGCTGACCCGAGTCCCCCTTAGGGCATCAGTGGCAGACTAAAGCATCTTTGATTTTGCCTGGGTGGAAGCAGGAGATGCTGCTCCCCTGTCTCAAGCATCTCCTACCAAAGCTGCTTTCACAGCCTTCGTGTGGTGGGCTGGAGACTGGGCTTCAGTGCTTTGTATTTTGTGATACAACAAACACACCTCTGTTTTCCACTTAAACTACAGTGCCATTGGTACCGTGCCACAGGACCGGCCGCTCTATTCTTTATACCCAGCACCTTTTTCTTCTTTAGAGCCACCTCTTCTAACCAAGCTGCTAACACATTTGTGGATATTTTGGGTCTAAAGTCTTTCTAACTTCAACCCAATCACTCTTTTATTATCTTAATTTTATCTCATTGGCCATCTGGCTGACTTGAAAAGTGAAGGAGAATAATCCTGTGCTGTCATGATTTAGGAGAAGAGCAGGGAATCCTGCTGCTTGTCTTTAAAATAATGAGGTTTGACAACCTTTCTGTTTACAGTCAGCAGACCAACATTTAGAAAATACACCTTTAAACAACTTGTTTGCACTTCCTTCGTTATGAAATACTGGAAAATCCAAGGTGTTTTCTTCAGATTTTGAGTATACCTTGTATACTCTGCCTTCAGTTATGAGGATTGCTAGCACATAGTTTCAAGAAAGAAATCTTCAGTTGATTTTCATTGTGTCAAGAAAAAAAATAATGAAGGTCAGGTCTATTTGTAAGCTTCATCCATTTCACATAGGAAATGAAGTAAGTTTTGACACTGATACTGATACTACTTCTCCTCAGCACAGAAGTGTGTGTGGTAATTTATGCTTTATCACTTGAGATATAGTCTTCTCACTGGTTTTTCTTTTCTTTTTTTAATTTTTTTTTTAATAATTTGGGGGGCTTTATTTTCGCTTGAACATAATTAGCATTACACTGCACAGAGAACACTATTTCTTCTTGATCTGTTTGCTCTTCCATGCTCTCAGGTTTGATGTCTCAAATGTATTCGTTTATGAATAGAAACAATCAAATAAATAAAGGGCAACAACTTCTATCTGTTCAGTTCTGCCATGGCAGAAATGGTTTCAAAATTTATCTGAGAACTTACCTTTTTTACTGAGCTACCACAGCAAAACAGAAAATGGCCTGTGTTTGCCTTGTTTTAAAAAGCTATGCATACATCCAGCATCCAATTGTATTTCAGATTCCATAGTACAGATTGTTGCTTTTAATTTCTCTGATAAAAAGCAAAATAATATTGCAGAGCCCCTCAGTTCTTGAAATGCGTAAACATTTCTCATAAAAATCCAGCAGCTCATTTTCAATTATTTATAATAAATTAACCATGGCAAAGCAATGGTAATTCTCATGAAAATTTGATTTGGATCTGCTGAAAGTGGACACACATTACTTACTGCAGGTCACCACAGTGACAGCAGCATATGTCTCAGAAAACTATCAAGGTAGTTATTTTATGTTATGGTTTTCAGACACCTACAGTACGTCCCCAAAATGTACTTCTTTTGTGCTACTGCAACTGGTAGCAGCACCACAATGGTCCACTCCTTCCTCGCATGGGTTCTTTCCCCGCACCCCAGTCCTTCCCCACAAACAAGCAAAAAGTATTCTTGACAACAGAACCCACACTTGAAATAGGTTGCGTTTGGTGAAGGTAGAGTTGACTGAATGGAAACCCAAGCTTTTCATGCATTGGAGAGTGGAGACCAATGCAAAAAAATGCTCAAATATATGGCTATTTAGTACTAAAAACAATTTTTAAAATTATGTTTTAGGACTTCGCCCAAAAAGGACTCTGCGCTTGGTGCTATGGACAGCAGAAGAGCAAGGAGGAATAGGTGCCAAGCAATACTATCAGTTGCACAAGGTAAATGATGTCTTCAAATGATTTGTTTGACAGCACTTTTCTCCCTAGTCTTGTGACTTGCATATTATTTTTGTCAAAATGTTCAGCTTAATATCTAACCGAAAGTAGGGATTCCAGTTCTGCCTGAAAGTATATTTTCTGGTTTTAATCATAAATATGAACTTCATTTTACATTTAACAGAAAGTGATGCAACCACACATATACATGTTCTGCTTGACCTAAGATACTTTAGAACAAAACTGTTCTGAAACAGATATTTCATGATGATATCTGCCATAGCTTTCAAACATAGCTAACTTTCTGAGAATGAATAATGGTCTACATGTGTTGGCAATATAAATAAATTTTGTTTGCCTTATATATTTCTGCTTGGTTGCATTTTCCCATAATATTTTACAATGTAAAACATAAAATAATACAAAGAAAAATCTTTGCTATCTTATCTTAATAGTGTGTAATCTAAAATACTCTTTGCCAATCATTAGTTTTATGGGATCTGGAACATTTTAAATGGTTGATTTCTGATGAGGCAAGGAACACACAAAGTCTATGACTGGTTATCAGGATAAAAATACTGTGTATTGTCACATCTGTCTCTCCTGCCAACAACTGCCTTTTCAAAGTACATCATGACATAAAGGGCAGTTGCATAAAACTATTTTTGGAGATAAGTCTTTGGAATATGTGTGTGGGTTTTTTCCGAGAAAAATTATGCTGTGCCCATATAACTAAGCTAAAGTAGTTATCTTTTATTCTTTTCCCTAATTTAGTAGTATTACTCTCAGCAATGGTTAATATATCCAAGGCAGAGACAAGATGAATGCAGTTGTGTTTAGGAAGTCACCTGCTGTACAATAGTATGAAAGCATGCTTACAAGCAATTCCTAAAAGTATGTTTTTAATGGTAAGCAACCTATCAGAACAAATAAATGGAAATTTCACTTTGAATCAAGTTCATTGTGATGAACAAAACTAAATCAATTTGCATCTGCAGTAGGGTTGTCAGAGATAGCATTACTGTGGTTATGGTTTTCTGGCTAATTGATGAACAGTGAATTATTTCCCACTAACTTGTTCAACATTACGAAGAAGCGTATGTAACTACCTATATATAATGTAGTTCCTCCTTATATCTCCAAATTATAGGGATAGCTCAGCTTTCTCATTTCGAAGAGGTACCTAAGAGCTTGCTTTCTCAGCTTCAGGGAGTTGACAGGCTGTGGTTTAGTATGTATTAAGGCCTCTGGATTTACCACTGGTACTCTGGTGTTCAGCAGGATTAAACTAGAATGAAATGTTCTGGAATACGTAGCACAGGAAAGAGAGGCTTCTCGTGTACAAAAGTGCATTTTGGAAGAGCTGGAGGGATGCTCTGTGCCTAGTGCACTCCACTCATGAGAAATGTATCATCACCTCTTTAGATTTCCATGTTGGACAATAGGCTCCATCCTATGGTGACGTTGTCAGTAACACATGAAATTGTCTCACGCACGTCTCATCTTTTGCCAAAATGTCTGCATTTCACTGTTGTCTCTGGGATTTATATTCAGAAGTAATATCAAAAAGCAGGCTTAAGGATCAAACAGGGAAATATAAAGCAGGCTGGGTGTTGATTGAAAGACATTTGGTTACTTTGCTTTTAAAAAAATTGAGACAAAGATGTGTCTCAATTTTTGCTCTGCTGATGCGATTCCATCTGGATGTTGTGCTCTGTCAAGAAAGCCCAGTCTAACTTAAAAAGAGTTTGTAATTTACAGGGAGAATTTAAGCAGAAATGACATCCGTCTGTTGTTTGTTGTTCTTGTTTCCCCCCTGCCATGTGATCTGGCATAATTATAAATTAATATGACTATAGGACATTACATTACTCATAATAACAAAATAAAGCAGATTAATACTTTACATTATATTTAGTATGAAAAATAACTTAACCTTTTAATGATTTACTTGCACAAATTTCTGGCAATTAGGATAGTATGGCACAAACATTGCTTGCTGATGGTAATGAGTACAAGTTAACTAAGAGTGGTATTTAAAGATGCCTTGTTAAATGAAAGATGGCTTGTATGACTCATCTACATAGCTGGGCTTATTATGGCTTCAGTTCGCTACAAACAAGTAGAAATATGAATGCAGTAATTCAGCACAGGCAAACATGGTTCTCCTTGACATGGTAAATTACCTCCTCTTGTCATTGGAAATGTGGCAAGGGAGAAGAAATGAAGACAATATAGTACTGGACAAGTACAAATACTTTTACTTTTGTAGCTTATTTATTATTTCTTTCAGTTTAATTTCAGGTCTTTCTTCCTCATCCGTCATTATAGGTTGCCACTGCTAGAAAGTGGCTAAGTTACTGCAGAAATAACTGAGAGAGCAGCAGCATAGTGGCTTTACTATGGTGCCAATAATGAACTCATATCCCTGCATAATAACATTATTTGTATCACTCAAGTATTTCTGTAGAGCCCAATATTATAGTTTCTGATTATTAAAACTAGTGATAGGGTATATTGATTGTTCAGAGCTTTATGAGAATGTAAGAGCTGCCATATTGGGTTGACCAAAAGCTCAGTCTAGGGCTGTCTCCTGTTTCTGATAGCATCCAGTAAATAGATGTTTAGGAATAGCATATTTGCCCAACTGCAGTCACAATAACGCAGACACACAGATTACCCATGCAACTGTGCTTTCATTTTATCAAATATTTTTCTGGAGAGCATCTCATGGTCCTCATCCTTTGTTTCCTTTGTATGATTTTTCTAAGACACTTCCAAGAGTTGAAAGCCGAGTATCGTCCAGCAGTTTGAGTGCCCCCATTAGTGCAGGGGTACCTGCCACCCACCAGTACATTGCAGAGCGCCTGCTCAGTTTTGACCATGGGGGAAATGCCTCTGTCCTGGTTTCAGCTGGGATGTAGTTAACTGTCTTCCTAGTAGCTGGTACAGTGCTATGTTTTGAGTTCAGTATGTGAAGAATGTTGATAACACTGATGTTTTCAGTTGTTGCTCAGTAGTGTTTAGACTATAGTCAAGGATTTTTCAGCTTCTCATGCCCAGCCAGGGCACCTGACCCAAAGTGGCCAACAGCGTATTCCATACCATGGGACGTCCCATCTAGTATATAAACTGGGGGGGTGGGGGCAGGGGGGATCACTGCTCGGGGACTAACTAGGCATCGATTGGCAGGTGGGGAGCAATTGCACTGTGCATCATTTGTACATTCCAATCCTTTTATCATTACTGCTGTCACTTTATTAGTGTTATCATTATCATTATTAGGTTCTTCTTTTCTGTTCTATTAAACCATTCTTATCTCAACCCATGAGTTTTACTTCTTTTCCTGATTTTCTCCCCCATCCCACTGGGTGTGGGGGGAGTGAGTGAGCAGATGCATGGTGCTTAGTTGCTGGCTGGGGTTAAACCATGACAAGGGTAATGAAATTAAAGGATCTAAATGTAAATCGGGCGCCAGATCTTGGAGTTTGACACTACATGTGAAGTCTTTGCCCAGTGCTAGGTGTTGTGTGGCCCAGTTGCTGAGTAGGGTTCTTACTTACAGACAATACACTAAATAACTTCAAAAATGTGAAACATTGCAACTGCTGCTTTCCTTTCCAAGTTGAATGGAAGAAGCAGGAGGAACATGGTTTAGTAATTCTGGAGGACCTCATGTTGCAGCTAGTCAGTACAGATTCTCCTACAACCTTTAACAATGTTACCTGAGTGCCCTCCAGTAGGGTTTTTAATTTTTTTATATGTTTACTGTTAGGCTATCTTCATGAGAGGAGAAAGAAGCATATGTAATGAAGTGTCTGGCCTCCTTTTCGTTGCTTCAGACTAGTTTCTGTGAAAGATCTGTGTACCATGAAGACAAGGTTACAGTTATTTACCCAGCTGAATTAAGGGACTATGAATGGCTGATAATATTTATTTTGGAATAGAAGTATTGCATACAATCTCCTGGGAAAGCAAATACATTTTGTAATTAGAAGACTAAGAGATCCTAGGCCACATTCAAATTTACTTTAGTAACTCTGTTGTGATCGTTGGAGGCATTAATGTGTTATGAATTTCTCAAACCACGTTAGAGAAAGCATTCTTAAAATATTTCTGCACGCTTTTATTCCTATCTTAATGATGTTTACAGTACTTACCTAAATTTCTGGTGCAAACACCATACACTGTTTTAACTTTTTAGTAAAGGTTTAACTTCATGAAAAATATCAATCACCAGTGTTTACTATGGTTTCCTTTTTGTGTTTATTACCAAGAAGATTTGATATTTTGCCCAAACTGGGTCTGCATGGAAACAGGACTTTCTGAAATGCTGGTATCTTGTTGTTGCTGACTTAAGTACTCTTTGTTGATGCTCCTATGAGGTTTCTACTGTGATTTGCTAATGAGTTACTTTCCCTAAGAAGCAAATATCCAAAAAATTTCCTGTTGCTTTCAGGTGAAATGATTCTTCCCCAGAAAATATTGGCTCCTCAAAACCAGAGTTTTCAGAAAACTAGTGTATTTCTAAATCCTGTTTGTTTCCCAAGGTACCAAGTACTCTGGTGAAATGTGAGACATGGATTTGTGTCTGATTTGAACCAAACATATCAAGGACTTTAATGTGGGTTCTTTTATCCCGGTGAAATATGTTGACCATTTGCCTATTGACTGTTCTCAGGAAATATTCTCTGTAATCAAAAGTTCTGTAAGATTTCTGCTGGTTGTTTTGACCACTGCTGTCCTGTTGATCCCTTTCATTGAGAAATGAAAGAAATGCATAAAGAGAGAAATGTTCAGTTAGAAAACTACAAAAAGAAAGTAATTGCAATGTATTCTCCAGAATCACAGTTAACAAGCAGTAGCACCCTCGATTGTATCAAGCACAGTAAAGCTAAGCATAATTATACAATTATGTTTTATATGGATTCTAGGTCAGTAAGAACGCATAATTCTTAATATTGAAGTGTCACATTCCTAGTGAAAGCTGCAGAGAAAGCGAGATTTTGCTAAAACAGAAGAATGGGTTGATTCCTTACCCTGTCTGAAGCAGAGAAGACCCAGAATCAGTCATGACAGTGTGTCTCCTGGCCACCTAGTCTTCGTTCCATGGGGGCAAATTTCATGCACATCTAGCGTTAGGAGAAATTTTGTCTTTGCATCTTTCCTCCCTTTCCCTCATGTGAGTAGCAGAGCTGCTGTCTGAAACGTGCACTGGTGGAGACATCTTCTGAGGATATCTGCTCTGCTTTCATACTCCAGGCAGATTCACCCAACCACAGGTCCTTGGTGTTTTGGGATGTTCTGCTGTAAGAAAGCTGGGCACCTTCTATCCCAACTCCCCACAGCTGTGCAAGACACAGAAAATTGTTGCCTCTTGTTGACTCACCATGATGAACTTTCTCCTCATTGACTTCTTTTAATCTAAACATTTCACCTCTTACCCAGATGAGAACCTAAAAGCATTCTGCATAAAAGCAGCAAATATTAACAATGCGTGTGCTGTGATAATTTCTAAGGTGTTGCCAATTTATTTTCATCTATCTTTTATTGAAAGTTACAAAAGTACTCATTTGCTTACTGAAAGAGTAAAAATCATCTTTGGTTGAAAGACATGAAATCACAATTTTTAATTTTGGCAGTGTTGCCTATTTTCAAATGAAAACCTAAAACCTTTCAAAAAAAGGACAGTGGTGGGACAGTCATTCAGAATCATAGACAGTGTTTTGATACCCTTGTATTTGAGCAGTAAAAGGGCTTAAGTTATGGAACGTTTTCCAGGAAGAGTGCTTCTTTTTGATATACCTCTTTGTCAAAGGAAAAACCTCCCAAGACAAGGCTTCAGGTAATCTGATGCATACCTTACTTAGCCTGCTGCTGTCTTCAGAGCTGTCTGCTTTTTCTTGTCTATCATCCCAGAGAACTTACAATACTGAATGGTCATCTCTGTGAGTGCTGGCAAGTGGTTGCAGAGGAAACAGTAGTGGTATTGTACAAGGCAAGACATGCTAGTAGTATGTTTTTAGTAAGTGAAATGCTAATAGGTACATGACCAAATCCTGCTCCAGGGCTGTTGAAGTTACTAGGACTTTTGTCCTTGGCTTCTTGGAGGTCAGAACTCCGTAACTCTGATAGAGAACAAGCCATAAAATCTGTGGACTTTCTTACAGATTGCTTTCCCACAAAATGTGGCAGAAAAATATTTCATCTTTTAACAAAAGTATGAGCCTTATTCATACCTTGTCATCTATCAAAGATTGTGCCAATCTTCAGCTTTACAGCAGCTTTCTCCCATATAATGATGGGGTAATTTACAAAAATTTATAACTCACAGTGTTGCTGATTTTCCCTGTCTTCATTCAAAAAGAGTGTGAGTGGTATGATCACACTTGTGGCTGGGTTATTATGCCTTGATGCTGGCACATCTCTGCTTCCTAACAGCTGTTCTGGTGTTTTTTCTCTGGTTTCCATTTATGCTGGTTTGCTTCATTAAATAATCTTGATCCTAAACAGCAACTCAAAATTATACTACACCATGTTTATATATTATTAAATACTTAGAGGGTATTATTTATTTTGTTTTTTTCTTTTCCAGCTGTCACATGCACTTAGGTGTTTTCTGGTGTTTTCTCTTGTGGTATCTGTAGTCTTAGTTGCCAGCCTAACAAAGCTGGGCTTTGATTTAAACACACTTTTAGTACTTCAAGTGGGATGACTGTCATTTCACCGTAAGTTCTGCAACACAGTTGTCGCCATGCTATACTTGGATCCCAACTGCTCTGAGTCAAATACTGGAATACAAGAATACAAGTGTTGCTGTTTCCTAAAGTTAAGTGTAAATCAATAACAGAAAGCTGAAAATGCACTGTCGGATTAACTGATGTCCCTTATTACTGGAACAAATTAACCATTAGTCAAAGACAGTGCTTTGCCATTACAGACTTCAGTATTTTCCCTGTAAGGTGGTGATTTTTCTCAGTGGAATGGAAAAGCAAATCAGTAAGTGAGCTATTGGACAAGTAATAACACTCTATTTTAAATAGCCCCAAATTACTAAAGGCTTTTGGGACAGCTGTTCCCTCCCTTATCCTTTCAGGTATCTCACTGCTTTAGCTGGGTAAGAGGAATTGCCATCAGTGACTTGGTAGATTAGTCATGAGATGTTAGAGCCTAGTTTAACATTTGGTGAAAATTAAGAATTGGGATTTTGACTGAATAAGTAGATACCTGTAAGGTATACCTGCTTGGGATTGCCAGTGTCTATGCTAGATGGGACACGTTTCCTACCAATAGAAGTACCAGTCATGCATATGACAAGGGTTTGTTTTCTTAATTGAAAAGATGTGACTGTAATTACATGTTTTCAAGTGTTTGCCTTAGAGATGAGAAGCACTTTTTTTAAAGTTCTGCTTAGCAGAGATAAAAACAGATTGTTTATAGAGAAAACAGAAATAAAAGGAATTAAAATAAAGAAATTAAAAATAGGAGAAGTATTGGCAAGGATCATGCCTATGTTTCATTTAAAAATCAGTAAGAGCTAAACATGGTAAGTTAAAGAGAGGTGACCTCTTCTGTGACCAAGTCATAGGAAGATAAAGGATAAAAGTCTATTTTGATGTTCAGAGAATTAGGCAGCAGGTTACACCCAAGAAAATTTAATTTTCTGGTATGTGCTAAGAGAAGTGGCACAGTATCAAGATGCAGCAAATGGGATTACTTTCTGAAAAAATTGCGTACTGAGTTTAAAATGCTCATTTAAATGATACCTTCCCTATGAGCAAAAATGAAGGAAACAGCTGAGCCTGCAGTTATTTTATAAAATCTTACCGCTTTCTTATGCTGTTCCCTTAAATTAGTCAAGGGAGCAATGTACAGTCTCACCCTGCTTTGCTAAGTGGCAGTTAACCCTGCACCGTAGAGGGCAAAGGACAACGGAGCATCTTCCTTATAGCATTTTTCCAGCACATATTTCTTTCTGTATAAGTAGAAACACCAATATATGTGTAGAAAAGTGGGTATGGTGAAACCAAACTAACCCCCTTTTTTTTAAGATTGCAACTTTTGAACTCCACAGTGAATAGTTTTGTAATTAAGCCTATCTTCTAGTGGACAAAATAGGGAAAAAACTTTCTCAGGGACACATAGTACTTCAAGTAGTTGTGACCTGTTTCTTTTTTGTCCTCCAATGAGTCTAGTTTCTCTCCCCAGGGTGTCCTGTTTTCATGCCACGCCAGCATGTTCTAAGAACTGAACAGCTTTCTTACAGAGCAAGGATATGGTGTAATGTATTGTGGGTGGTTTGTTTTCTCAGCTTCATATTAAAAACACATGCAAACGTTTATATGAAAAAACACAACTGAAGACTGCAGTAATGCTGCTATACTAGTGGTTTATGAAGTTTTGGAACTCAGGAATTCTGTTCTTTGGAGTGGTAGGTGAGATTTCTTCTCAGTGTCTGCACTGTTCCCATGCTCGCTCTTCTCCTCACCTCGCTGCCCCGAATAGTCCCTTCCACTTGCCTTATTGCTCCTACTCATTGCAGCTTCTCTAAAAATGAGCAGAAGTCCTGCTTTGAAGACTCAGCCAAAGAGTCCGTTCTGAATGATTTCTATCATGGTATTTATACAGAGCTCACTATAATTAAGTTAGCTTTTGTTGGCAATTAACCAGCACACTGAAATGTGTATTGTCTTCCCTAAGTCTTGCTCCTTGGGCTTGTGATATAAAGAAGATTTACATTTTGAGACATTCTTTCTGTTGTACCTGTGACTTTGGAGCATCATTGGTCCCTTTTACCATGCAGTGTGCTTTTCTTGCCCTGCTTCTCTCCCACTGTGTTCAGAGGGTCTGTGAATCATGATCTCATGTTGAGGCTCATGACCTGTAATACTGCATTTGATAGGCCTAGACACCACATGTATCCTAATTCTTTACATTTAATCTTTTATAAACTGAAGATTTTTTTCCTTGTATAAAAATAGTGATTGCCAGTTTGGTGACAATGTTGGGTATTTCCACCTTGATTTCCAGTAGTTGCATGGGTGGATAGGTAGATCGGTTATTTTAAGGTACTATAACATTTACAGTTACTTCATCATATGCAAAGATTTTTTATGATTTTTTTTAACCACTGGATGTATTTCTCAGAAATGAATACGTTTGCTATGTCAGAACTTGTTTCACTCAAAAGAGAAAAGTTTTGGGAAAGTAGAATATAAAATGCAGTTCTTGGTAAATTCTATAAAGAATTTCTGAAAACTTATGTGAATATCACATTCACAGCCACCTGTAGTTCATATTTGGTTTTATATCCAGAAAAATGTGAAAGAATACTTTACGGAATTGTAGGCGTATGTAAGCTGTTAATGACATGGATCTGTTACTCACCGCTATCACATATCTCTTGTAACAATTTTCTTGTAATAACCCATGACAGCCATAAAATTCTGGAATGAAATCTGGGCATAGGAGTAAAACCTGCAGTAAGTTCTCTTAGTCACATTCAAGATAGTCTGAAGTATAGCTTTTTTCTGCCTGACCTGGCCATAAACTGTTTTATTTTGAAAAAAAAAAGTTACATGCCTCACAAAAAGATTGAAACCTTCCTTCATGTAAAGTCCCTAAGTATTTTATTCCAATTAAACTTTTGTGACTGAGCATTCTGAGTGTATGGGAAGCAAATAAATGGCTCTGGATGCTAATTTTTGTTCTTTTAGCTAAAAAGAAACTTCTGAGTGCACACAAAAAGCAAATGTTATTATACCATTTGCACACAAAATCTTAAAATTCCACGTTTCCTGTAAGGACTTACCTTGCAAGCACAAACTTCCCTTAAAACAGACATTATTCCTTCAGGTCAGAAGGAACCTTGGCATTTCAGTACTCCAACCAAAGTCAGAATTGACTACATGCTATATTGAAAATATTGTGTTTCTGAAGAAGCAGCAGCTGGGTTTTTTGTTCTTTTTTTTTAAATGGGATGTCCTTCACAGTCTAAATAAGCTTTGAATGCATCTACTTTTAAAGGCAACCAGACTGCGTACCCTCCCCGCTGCAACAGAATTTCTGAGTTTCAGGTCTGAGAAGTGAGAGCTGCAAGTGAGAACTGAAGTATGGTGGTAATGGCTTACCTTTCTAGGTGGCACTTCAGAATTCTTAAAGCAAATATTTGGGGACAGCAGGCCAGTCATGTTGTGGCTCCTACAGGATATTGATACCTCAGAACTGAACTTGAACTGTTTCAGCGTTTTCATACAGAAAGATTAGGTCCCTACATTTATGCTTATATACACATGATCACAGGAAGCATTTCTCTGCTTCTTGAACAAATTTGCTATGGTATGCTCACGCTGACATCTAGAATCCAGTATCTGGTGCCAGTTAAAATAGCAGTCATAAACCAGTATCTTCTTTCCTTACATGTTTAGGAAAATATCTCCAACTTCGATATCGTCATGGAGTCTGATGAGGGCACCTTCCAGCCATCTGGGCTGGGTTTTACTGGCAATGCTAAAGCTCGGGACATCGTGAAAGAGGTCATGACTCTGCTGCAGCCCATCAATGTTACGGATGTTTATGACAACGCAGATGGAACAGACATCGATTACTGGATGAGAGACGGGGTGCCCGGTGAGCACGCTTTACAGGTGACATCACTCCTCCCGTGCAGTGGCACGTCAGATGGGTGGTCTGGTGTTTTGAAAATAGTGAGAAATGTTTTCTCTCAAGGAGTAAAATTTACTGTAGGTAAAATGTGGAAATGTTAAAAGGTGACCAAGAGAAATAGGACATAAAGTGCATATGAGCTACAGTTTAATAATGGTATAGATTATACGTAGCGTAACATGACTAAAATCTTCTTTTCGGCTTTAAGGATTTTAATAATTAATCCCAGACTGGTGGTTTATAAATAGTAAACTAAGGCAGAGGGGAATTCTCCAATGCAGAACAAATAATTTTTCTATTATTATTATTATTTTGACTTTGAAATACAGGGCTTTTTCTCCCTGTTTTATATGCTGAAGAAACAATGTTTGTGAGACGTGGCATTTAAAAGGTTATGGGGCATTAAGGTGTGCTAAAGGGGTAAAATTCTTCTAAGTCTGAAGTGGTTTAGGGGTTTCTTTGGAGTATTATATCTGGGTCCCAGTGAGGAGCAGCTTGTTGGCAAAGAGGCTTGCAAGCTGTGAGAGAGATCCACCGCTGGCAGCTCCCCCATGCAGGAGGCCCCACACTAGCATGGGGGCTTACGGGGGACAAGAGTCCCAATTAGAGGCCAGCCTGGGTGAAGCTTTAGTGAATTTCCATGGTAGTTTCCACACTTGAATAATAGTAGAAAGAAAAGTTTCATAACACTGATATTTAAAAAATTATGATTGGTTTTAAAATTTTAAGGTTCTTTTTCTCCGGTGTTTTATGACTGAAGTAGGCTGGCGCATTTCTCATGCTAGTTTTACTAGTAGCTACTATATGCTTAGAATCTCTTAATATTTTATTAACTGCCTTGTTTTTTACCTGGTCTTGTGGAAGATGCAGTGGGTCATGGAATATATGCTTCTTATTTATGGTCAGAACACTTGTCACTCACCTGGGATGTACAAAGATACCATAAAGTTGACTGCTTCAATAAATGTATGGATGTCTAATTTTCAAAGCAAAATAGGTATGCTGGGCAAGAAGTATGGATGAATGGATATTGTTAAACAGCTAGGGATTCATCTTCAGCTGGTGTGCTGCTTTCCTGGTGAGGTGAAACCTGTTTGGAGCAACATCATACAGCTGTGACATTGGTGTGCACTCGCATTCCTAGTCTCTGCGGGTGCATCTTACCTGAGTGTTAGGACCACGTGCTGAGTTGAGAGACCGTAAGCACTGCTGAGAGGCTGTAGCCATGCATCGTCCTCCACAGCCTGCAAGCACCCATGCAAAGACGTCTGGTCCAGAATTTCAGACCAGCATGTCTGTGTTGTAGCTGGAGTATGAGAACTCACCACTCAGCCTGTGTTTAGAAAATGCAAGTGTTTCAGAATTTTTTCCTAGGTAAGGTGTTAGGAGCATTACAGATGGTCCTCAGGGACTTGCATTGTGCTTCCCATCTAAGTGCAACAGATTATGGAAGAAGAGAGAAAAAAATAACATTCAAATGCCTGGTTTTCAGTTGATAATGTGAATGGTGCTTTTGATGGCAGTGTGTATTGAGCTCTTCTACACGACTTTTCATCAGCTGAGGTGCACCTGGAGCATAAACAGCTACAATTGCCACGGTCATCTTGATTGGTCACCTGGGCTACATGTGTAAAGTACACTGAGCAGGGCAGAAATGGGAGCCCTCTCCCACAGTCATCTGTATTCCTCAGAAAGCATAAACTATGAAAAATATCATAAACTATAAGCTCAACCTTGGGAAAACATAAATACACCAGAACTGAGACCTCAGTTTTTAAATAAATCTGATTTGCTTTCCTATTAAAAATTTGGCACATTAATTGATGGTGGGGTTTTTTTGCTGTCTGAAGCTTTGATTCATTTAACTTCTCATTAAGCAAATAACAAAGTGTTCTTGCAGCATAAAGGAACAGTGATTCTTTTTTTCCCCCATGAAGCCCCAGTGGGAAGGAATTAGCTCCACTAAAAGAATTTCGGCTGCTTTAGATTGTATTTCGTACTGTACCAGGGAGAAGTCTAAGACATCTTGTAATCTTCACGCCTTGTCTGCAGTATTCTCACTGCTCGAATGAGCCCTTATGGTATATAATAACATGGGAACAAATTGAACACACTGTAACAGCTTTTATAATTTTGTCCAATTTAAACAAGCAGTCAAGTGTTGACACTTCATCAATTTTATTTAAATATTTTCTTGAAAATACACTTGGTGGCTTTGTTTCAGCAACAGTGAGAGAAAATATAGTGTAGTTCTTGAACAGTAAGCATGGTTTCTGACATAATTTCTCTAGACTTTTTCTCCTTTTCAGTGTTAAAAAGATTCTGGGATTTACCTTTTTAGATGCTATTAAAATTCTGCTCCTCCTGCTCCTTTTGGTCTGAAAGATCCACAGAGGGCAACAGTACGTGTGTTTTTCAGACCTGTTCATAGCTGCTTCTGAGACAGGCGAAGTGACTCTGGCTCCTTACTCTCTGCTATTTCCAGCATGTTTATTTTTAATGGGCATGCAGTGAAATGTTATTTGTAATGTTACTTAAACATATTTGCAAGAAAACAGCAGTGGCTATTCTGAAATTTCAGGATGAGAGAGGCCAGGAGAGTTCAGAGTGCTTTTCAAACCATAGGCTGAAGCTTAACTAATACTTCTAAAGCACAAGCAAGGTGATCTGCACCAAACACAGCAGTTCAATGCTTTGTGACTGCAGAATATTAGAAATATTTCTGTCAGTGGCCTTTACATTAGGATTATTTTGAGAACAGTTCAGCCCAGCAATGAGGAATGTCTGTAGCTGTGTTTTTCTAGTGATAGCCAGTTTCCAGCTACTGAAAATATTTGTATAACATTTGTTTTGCTTTTTCATGAAGGATAAATCAAATGAAATGGGGTTTTTGTGGTGTCCTATTTTACACTGTGGTTTTACAGTTTGAGGTGACCATTGGTCCTAAGACTGCTCCTTTATTAATTATGCAATTATCTTCCTCAGCTTTCTCTTTAAGGATTCAGTTACGTATTTATTTTTAGTTAGGGATACATCTAAATTGTGGCATGTAAAGGTGCTCCTTTCCAACACTAAGTCCTAATCAAGTTTGGCCAGAATTTGCAAATATAGGTGGGGAGATGGTTTGGTTGGGTTTATTTGTTTGGTTTCTTTGCATGCTTTTTCACAACAGGCTTCTTCAGTGTCTGAAAGGGTTAAAAAACATTAAACAAGCCCTGCTAGACCAGCGCTCAGGTATTTTTGTTGAAAAAGCAAGGTATCTGATGATCACAAGGATGCTTCGAACATGATTTAGACCATAGTTCCTAAGGTAATGGGACCAGGGCTGCATCAGCCTTCCCTGCAAACTTTCAGAAACTGAGAAGGGGGAATGCCGTGATTATATTTGTATTATGGTATCCAGTGAACATTAGTTCAGCTTTAGGTGTTACGGGCAAGGAAAACAGGTGCTCTCCTATTTTTGCAGAGGGAAGGCTGTTGTGACACAGTGTTCCCAGGAGAGCTGGTTCAAGGATGCTCCTTGCTGCCAGGCCCATCAGGGAGGTTATCTGTCGCTGCAGTGCTTACGATGGGAACACTTGTCTATTAGGAACTGAGCTGTATTTGAGATCGAGCTGACCCAGGACATCAAGCAACTCCCCAAAGACATGTGGCAACTCTTCTATTTAAAATTCAACCAGTGACCTAAAGGTAAAACTCCTTTTTACAATGTCACTCTGAACCTTGATGGTTGTTTGTGTCTCTCTGTCTCCACAGTGACAGTGTCTCGCTTTTTTGTTACATTACACAAGAGGAGGAATTATTCTTCCAGAAACTAATAAACCAGTAGTTCATCTAACTTTAATGTTTCTTCTCAAATCAAAAATTCATTGCTAACCCAACCTATTAGTCATTTTCTTGGAGGTGGCAAACAAGTAGTATCATATATCATTTCTCTCATTTTTATATCTTCATAGTACTTCTTTATTAGCTTCATCTAAAATAAGATGTATTGTGGCTTTAGACAGACTTTGACATGCATGATTTCCTTTCTTATTATCTAAGAGGTTAAATCCTTCAGTTCCACCCCTTTTCTAGAGCATGCTGCCCTGTCATCCCCCGGTCCCCACCATCCTTTGTAGCACCAAACTCCAGTGTGAGCCTGCCGGCGTGCTTAAGCCAAGCCTGCTCCTCTGCTCCATGTCAGCCAGGGGCATGTTTGAGAAAGTGGTGTAATGGGAAAACTCCCTGACTTGAGGTTGCCAGCTGGGCATGACGAATTGGATAAACTCCCTATTTCCCAAATTGTAAGCAGGTAACCTGTGTTCACTCTCACCTACATCACTGTTTGGAAGTGATACTCCACTGTGATGCACGAAGCACTGCCCCTCAGTGTACCTGTTTTATACTGCCCACAGACTTGGGCAGACTCTTTGGATCCACTTTCTAAGCTTCTTTTTATTGCCAAAAGAATAAAAACTGCAAAGAAAAAGAGGAAAAATCAGATTTACATACTCTAGGACTTCATAGGCCAACGCTGAAAAGCCTTGGCTTGATTGTGCACAGGTGAGGGATGTTGCACTTGACAAAAGACCTTCATACAGGATGAGGGAAAGAGAAAAACGTTTCCTTAAAAATAGACATTAAACTTAACTTCCTCACTTTAATACGTAGTGTTTAAGTGATTCATGATCTGAGATGTTTATCATGTGGAGAGCTCCAGTTATCTGATCAAGTGACTAACATAAATGAAATGTCTCCTGCTCACTCATGGAGCAAAAAGTTGGACAAAACTCCTGAACACTACCCACAGAACCAGATTTATGCATAGTATTATAAGTACTTAGATAATTTTAGTTACTCCACAGGTGCTACATTTTTGTACTTCATGAGTTCCCACTGCTCTGGACAAGTGTTGAAGCACACCACCAAGACCAGCCACTATGGGCCTGATTTATTTTTTTGTGGAAATGAGTGGTAAGGGGCTTATGGTGTACACCTATGTCTTGTCTGAGTCTTGATCTCAGTAAGTCTGAGATATACCAGCACTGTTGTGTGATAATTAGCAATATTGTATTGCTTTTTCCAGGTCATTCCTCTCCTTTTAAATATCTTACTTTATCATTCCAAAAGGAAATATGGTGAATGAGTGTGTTCTTGAGGAAGTCAAATTTTCTGCAACTTGGGAGGTATTAAATTAAACCAGTATGCTAAGAGAACAATTATAATTGCTTGGCACTTAAAGAACCTACTATAAGTGCTACAGCTATTAGAACCATTTAAAATCTTGATCGCAGAAAGAACTGTGTGTATTAATCTGTAAAATAATTCATCTATGCTCTAATTTATCATTGTTCCATAAAATAGGCGTTTGAAATTAGAAATTACTCTAGAGTAATTAAACAAATTTAATATGCTGCAACTTTTTATGAAGGTGGATACCTTAAAAGGCTCATAGTTTAACATAATATCTCAGTTATATTAGCCTTTCATATGACCTTTTTCTGCTTTTAATAAAGTTAATAAGGTCTTTGAGACTAATCATTTAATGAAAGGACTAGTCTGTAAATTATGGTATGTTTTCTTATTAGTTGTGCTATTTGACTACCAGACAAGCTTGACCATACTTTACATAGAATTCTTTCCACCTTTGTTCTGCTTGGGCTAGAGTCTTGTTTTGGCATATTGGAGTATTGGGCTACTTCTAAGAATTAACAGGAAGCATCAGAATTGCAAGGTTTTTTGTTTCACGTAGATTAGACACAGACCATGCAAATATTCAGCTGGTATAGTACTGTGGGAGAGAAGGATGGAGTTGGGCGATTAGGCACAGTGCCTGAATGCAGATTTTACTGGTAGTTTTAAGAGGGCTTTCTCATTAGAGCATGTACATTTCTAATGTGAGGGCACAGGGTGGTCATGTCAAGTCAAAAATAATGTGTCATCGTTGGGGCAAAATAATTCATGATTGTAGCAAATACTTGAAAACTGAAGACTACTTCTGAATGAACTTGCTGAAGTCTACCTTAACTATGAACTCCCACTTTTCAGTAATATGTTTTAAGAGTATTTTATTAGAGACTGATAGAAGTACTAAGAAGAGTCAAGGGCGAATGCTGCAATTGCTAGCAGGTAGTACTAAGTGGTTTTACTTCACTCAATATTAGTGACATTTTAGTAAGAGCAAGGTCACAAAAGAACTGCAGGAAGACTTGAAAGTCTAGAAATCCTACCTTACAGTGAGAAACAGGAGACCTTAAATCTCTCTCCATTTATGCAAAACTATATTAAGTGATGACTCAACTACAGCATACATATTAGGCTGGGAAGTGATTTGTCTAATTAGAGTGCCTTTCTCCCTTGTTTTAAAAAATAGTCTGTTAGCAATTCGGTCTATCTGAGTCTAAACAAATTCAAAGTGGAAGAAAGCAAACACCTTCCAATAAGGTTAGAGAGCTACAGAAGCACCTTGCAGACTTGGTGAATTCTCCATCGTTTTGAATGTGTAAAACAAGACTTGGCTGTCCTTCAAAAAGTAAAGGGTAATTCAATCAGGAGGAATGGGCTTGATGCAGCAGATACAAGGTGTGGTTCTTTGCCATGTGTTATTCGGAAGGTGTGATTATATGGTAATGGGTCTTGCTGGCCTTAAAAAATCTGTGAATCTGCCAGTAAATCTTACATGCATTTTCTATAATTAAATGCCTCCTTCCCCATTTAAGCCTCACCCATTTCAAACAGACTAGCTTTTTGAATGTCAAAAGCTTTTGTCTGATTTGTACAATGTTTAGGTAATCCTGATTACAATTAAAAAAATAGAACTATTGTTAACTTGCCAATCCCAGAGGAAATTTGAACTGTGAAACCAAAAATATTTGCAAAACTCTATCAAACATTGCTGAACAGCTTGAATTTCTTATTTTATTTCTAGTTATTCTCTTTTCTTCAGTATCTGTGATGCAGTTTATTTGACAAAGTTTTCTTGGTGATCACAAGCTAAGAATTACAGCACATGGGTTAAGCAGCTGATATTACATAGCATTTACATTTATCTTTCAAAAAACTAGGCAAGGCAGGTTTAAAATAATCTTATATGAATATTACAATAAATTAGTTTGAAACACTGACATTCTGTTTGGCTTTTAGAATCCTAGAAGAAGTAAAAGTGTTCCAGTGCATTCAACACTGTACAAATATTAAACAAGCTCATTAATCTAGTAATGAAAACTTAAATTAAGGTGTTTCAAATAAAATCGTAAATTCTAATGGTTCTTGCACTTTTTGGCTAGTGGACTTCTTTCTCTTATTTTGTCACTGTTCCTTCCATAAATATCAGTAAGGTTGAATTTTTTTCCTTACTTTTAGATGCTTACTCTTCTAAAAATTACATGAGGTGGATTGGTGTAAAAGACCCTGTTATAAATAGTTTTCTTCTGTAGGCACACAAAATTTCTAAATATTTCAAAAACCGTCAATAATTTTGCTCCTGCCACTCACCTTGTTAGTAAGAGAATACGCTCTGTCTCAGAAAAGAAACACTGAAAATATCTAACTGAGAATCTCATTTGGATTTGGGGTGTGGTTGGTTTTATTCTGGCTGTGCCTCTGAGAGGCATATTAATTCTCTATTGTTTGCTGCGTAGGAAAGCTGAATTCTGTTTCTGTGGGTGGGAATATTCTTTTCATATGGAAGTATTTGCTATTTGTTCATCCTAAAATAACAAGTGTCCTACATTAACACAGAGACCTCAGTGTTAACATGCTAAATATGCAGTTTGGAAGTACAAGTTAGTTAAGCGTTATTCCTAGAACTGTCCCCTACTTCACTGAAGCTCATGCAAATAATGAAGTAAATAGAGAAAAAAGGCACGTGTGTGTGTGTGTCTAATTTGTGTTCTGTAAGGAAGTTGGAGGTGGAAAGTGTTTGCCAATGGAAAAGTGTGAAAGTTAAATGTGATTTTCTCTTTTTTTTTTTTTTTTTTTTTTACTTTTTTAGAATTTGACTGTATGAAAAATAAGACACATTGGAAATGTTGGGAGATTTCTCACCAAATGTGTAATGATCCAGAACAGCTGTTAGAAACAACAGCAGAAATGTCTGTGGATTCGTGGATTTCATTCCTGGAAAACAAACTGTAATGGCATCAGTATTGAAAACTGAATAAAAAATATAAACCTTTCAGTAGCATTCCAAGAGACCATGCATAAGCTGCTCTTGATGGGAGGGACGCAGGTTAAAAGGATTAAGATCTGGCTTGCAGCTCTCCAAGTAGTTTCCTATATGAAGTCATATGATGAGTGTTTTTAATAGGATTCTTCAGGGCTTGGTACATCCTCAACTATTCAGAGTTTCCACTGGTGGTTTGGAATCGAGTTTAAAATTACAACAAAACACAGCTGATGTAATTGCTATTGGAATGATAAAGAATGATGAGAACAAGCTGATCATCCGGCCAGGGTGATTATGTAAGTTTGAGTCCTCTCTGTCCACATGGTTCACACCGTTCTTGTACTGGAGTCCCAAAAGAAGATACAATATTTAGAAAAAACCACTTCCTTGGACCTGTTGGCTACCCTATTGCTGATGTAGCCCATCCGTTCCCTTCATTGCCACGAGGTTTCACTGGTGCCTCTTGTGCAGCAGGTCCTGCAGGTCCTGTTCTGCAGAGCTGCTACCCTGCTAGCGCACCTCCAGCCTGTACTGTTCCAGTGGGTTGTCCTATTCCAGTACAGAACTTTGGTTTTGTCTTTGCTGAATTTTCTGAGGTCCTTGTCGGGCCACTCCTGAATTTTGAGCTCTCTGAACAGTAGCTCTGCCTTCCAGCACACACAACTGCTCCTTCCACAAATTTAATGAAGATGTGGGCCATCCCTGTCATCTGGGTGGTTTCTGAAGATGCAAAGGGTACTGGCCTGGTATTGACCCCTGAGGGTGACACCACTCATAACCAGCCACCAGTTAGACCTCAAACTCTTGATGGCTACCCTTTGAGCCCAGTGGTCTGGTGAGTTTTCCACCCACCTTTACTCTACTACTCCAGTCCATAAAGTTCCCGGGAACTGAGGTTAGTTTGTCTGGCTTATAGGTCTCTGGATCCTGCTGCTTTTTGTTTTTTTTTTTTTTTAAATGGGCATAACATTTGCCTTTTTTCAGCCATTGGGGACTTCCCCTGATTGCCACTTTTCCGAGATGATAGAAAGCAACCTCTCAGTGGCATTGGCCGGCTCCCTCATGCAGCCCATCCAATACCATTTATTTGTATTTGCCCTATTTACTTAAACAATGCCTAATTTCATCTTCCTATACCATAAGTAGTACCTGTTCCCCCTTCTCCCCAACTCTGCTGCCAGACAGAGACCTGAGAGTTACTTTAAAGTTTAAACCACTGCAATTACTTTCTTATTATTCTTCTGTTACTCATTATAGCCAATATAGCAAATAATATAGCACTTCCACAGCATTTTTTTCCCAAGCAACCTAAAAGTTTTATGTGGAAAGGAGGCTGTAAAAACATCTTGACTGGCTGTGCGGGCACATTAGAGGTTTGAACCAAGTATGTTTTTTGATCCAGGATCAGAAAGCTTTTCTGTGACAGAGCTTTAGATATTACTCAGAAAACTTGTCCCTTCCTTATGCAGCAAACACATCACGCTTTCATTTGCAGGTGACATTTTAGGTGTAAATGTCTGAGGCTTCTGAAGAATGCTTTTGATAGTAGTCCTAGCTGAACAAATACAAAGCTCAGGAATCATTTATAGAGACATCTTCCTTAAAGGAGCAAGTTCAAAATTATTTCAGTGGCAGTCCCTCCAGGACATTGTTAACATTTATGAACTTCAGAATGGGAACTTTCTAACTGTTTGTCTTCAAAAATGATTCGACAGATTTAGTCTACAGTGCTACTGAATTTCAGAAGAGCAGAATTTATTGAGCACCAATTTTTTTCCTGGATATCTCTCTTTCCAGTGACATTATATGTGTTTTCATGCAACAATTCCTGTCAATTCAGTCATGGAATAGACCACAGAAAAACACTTAAGTGTGAAAGAAACTGAATATAAGTTTGTATTTTGTAGTGGCAAATCCTCAAGAAAGGATTGTGGGCTGTGTAGGAATGCAAGAGAGAAGGTACAAGGATACTGTTCTGGCTCTGACATCAGCTGCAATCATCACTGAACAATATATGCTTCCTCAGGTTCCCTAATGATAACAGTTACCAGAGGTGTGCTGAGGTGCTATTTTTGTCTGTAAGGTACAATAAAGAGGAAAGAGTCTTCAATACCTTCCTAATTAAGCTGGTCCATCTTCTGCTGGAATCATCAGCCTTGCATTTATTTAGCACAAGAGCAGCTTTACCTGATCAAATGTTGTGGATGCGTGTAAATTAAATAGCAGCATATGTGGAAAAAACTTCCTACAAATGTATTCTGGGGACATGTAAACAAATCTGTCTGCAAGAACAAAGCACGCACCTCAACATGAGCAGCAGTTTATTCAAATTCTCCATCCGAAGAGCCAGAAAACCTTATTAAGAATTATTACCCATCAGGGCCCGTCTGTCCACAGCTCTCGACTGTTTGCAGGGCCCATGACAGAGTGCTGTCTCAATCACCATGTAAGGCTTGGAAATCCACCAAAGAAAATGGGCACTTTTCCTGTTGCTTAGCTGGCTAAACTGGATTTTAAAACAGTTCAGTTCTATTAACTATATTAAACCTGAGCAATGACCTTCTGGGACAGCGGAATTTTTGTAGTTGTTGCTGCTGTTTTTAAAAAAGCTAAAGTAAAGAAATAGCTGAAAGCAGGGATTTTCAGACTCTGGTCTCCAGACTCCTGAGGGATTGTGGATTACTCCTAAAAATGTACAACTTCATCTGCTACTAAGAAGAGAGCAAGTTTGTTGTCAGTGGTCTTGATTATCCATCTGTTGTCGGTTGGGATCATCCATGTGCTAGAAAATGTTTATGGGTTTTAAAATTGGAAGCAGTTGAAAACCGTTAATGTGGCATTGTGGAGGGGAAATAAGTTGAGCAGCTTGGCTTCTCAAAGGGTAGATTCTCCATCCTTACAAGCTGAGACATGAGGGTTTAGAGTATTGGCATTTTACAGCTATCCCAAATTCCCTTGGGGATGTGTAACATACAAACACGTCACCAGCTGGAAGCTACTGAAAGTAACTTACAAAAGTAAATTAGAGATACAATACAGAAAAACTAAAGTTATCTGACAACAGAGGTTATTGTGAAGAATCCTAAAGTAAAGTGGTTTTATGTAAACAAGGGTTGTCTGGATTGCCTGCCTGCTTCCCCCCTCCCCAAATCCAAACCCACAGCAACAACAACCAAAGCACAGTGGAAGGTGCTGGGAGCAGGCTGAGAAACATCAGTGCTCAGTTGCTCATCTCTGAGCACCAGTGAAGTCACAGAAGTGATTTTCAAAAATGTTTATGACTTGTACTTCATAAACTTCTAGAGGAAAGACTTTTAGAACAGTTTTACACACACACGTGCATTGCAGTTCATGTGAAACACTTAGGAGTGGGACATTTTTCTGGTGTAAAGTTCTTATTTCTAGACCATTTGTAAAATGCAACAAGGTTACTCCAGAAGTTTGATGTCTAGTTTAATGCTGCATGCAAAGTTCACTTGGAGTAGTGATCCTGAATTTCCCTCTGCCTTGCAGGCCAAACTTGGCCATAGCCATGGGTCAAGTCAAGTGCCAGAGAAAGAAGATCTGTAGTCTATTAAGGAGCTAATTCAGAAATGCATACAAACAGATGAGATTTCAAAGAACCACAGAGCTGGCAAGAAGGTCTCTAGAGAGCCTCTAAACATCCTCCGTTCCAACACAGTCTCGCCAATGCCTGTGTCATTTCTTTCACGTTTGTTTATGCTGTTCTTGAAGACTTACTATAATGGGAACATTATAGACCAGCTGGTATGTCCCAGTTCTATTCTAAGTGCTTAGGGAGGTTTTTCTAGTATCTAGCCTAAGTCTTGCCTGCTGCAATTTAAGTGCATTAGCTCTCTTTTCTTTCCATTATGAACCCAGAGACATGGTTATTTCTTTCATCTTGCAGCAGGTTTTTATGTGAAGTTGATTTTTTCCTTTCTTGGTGTAGTAGTTTATACTTGCCCCTTCTGATCTTCATCCTGGATTTTTTTTCAAGTGTCTCGTTAGTGAAGATCACGTAACAAATTCTCATCATGCTCTCAGTGTCCCTGCTTTACGTCCCTGGTTAGTGTCATCTCTTAGCGTAGGAAGACTCTGCTCCATTGTTTTTGTCTATAATGAAAATACCAAATAGCCTCAGACCCCTATGGTGCCCCACTCTGCATCTCCTTCCATGTTTTACTCCCTGAGTACACTGACCATCCAGTTTGGATCAACCTTGTAATATGCAACATTTTCTTTGTCTCTTCTGGTGTCCTTAGTGATTAACATAACTTTGAACTTTTATACATTGTTTATAGGATCAGAAAGTTAGTTCAAAGGGAGCCATCGTGAGGACATAGACTGAGGTGCTGCACCATACTATGCTCTGGTAGCATCTGGAGATCACAGTGCTTTTGTGTCTGACATTAAAAACATTGATCCTAGGTGTATGTTTTGGGGTTTCTTCAGAGTTAGAATGCATTGCAGAACCAGTTTCTGTAGGTAGATTAGCTCTTTAAGTCTTCAGGAAAGAAAGAAATGTTGATGTGTATAAACAAGATCTATTTTGATGAGATTAGAATGGAAAATAACAGAATGGTAAGTTCCACTAAGAATAAACATTTAGTTAAAATTTAGAGCAATGGTAGAAACTAGTTTTTTAAGGTTTTTATTTCACATATGTAGTAAGTCAAGAAAATGTGCATGACTGGGCTATTTGGGTTTACTGTTTTATTTCACTTTGTGAGAAAAGTTTGGGTGCCTTTTATTTTCACTTGAGTTGGGAAAAGAGAAAAGCAGAATTGTGTCATTTGCTACAAAATGAAAAAGCCAGCTTTCCCCAGCTCTGCCTTTCCTTGTCTGCCTGTCTTAAGGATTCCATGAAACTGCAGTTCTTTGCATCATGTATTACTGCAGCAAGGTAATATGGGTTACAAATTATTAGTTTAATCAAAGCAAACCAGTCTTTATACTGTACAAGCTACTCTCTGGAATTTGATGCAGACACGAAGGAGGCTAGTTCCAGGTTTTATCAGATTGTCCTGTCATGACTTAAGGTGGAAGCCACCAACAAAACTATCATCATCTCTGGAAAGAAGAAAGAAAAGTATATGAGACACATATAGGAACAGCACAGAAAAGATGAATAGTTATCCTCTGTAATATTACATTATAGATAGTGCTCTATTATATTACAGAGAATAACAATTCACCTTTTATAATCTAACCAGAGGATCAGAGCATCAACACTAACCGGAAAACAGACTTAAGACAAAAAGTCACACTTCTCTGGACAATGGATAATTGAATGGAGGAAATCAGTACCATAAGACGTTTTGGAGACCAGAATCAAATGTAAATTTAAAAAGGATGGACTACTGCATGGGAGAAAGGTCCAGCAAAGGCTGTCCAACACAGTGATATGAGTGCAAGTTCCTACTCAGAAAATCCTTAATCTGCTGATGGCTGGACAGGTATACTGAAGGAGGAAACCCTGTTTCTCCCATTCTTTCTCACAATGTTGGCTGCTACCAGAGAGCGGGTAGCAGGCTGGCTGAACCTTTGGGGTTTTTCCCAGTTCATCTGGTTTTATGTTCTAAGTAGTGCTAGTCTGTGTATAGTCTAAATAGTGTTAAATAATCCGGGTACTCTTTACAGTCAGTGGCCTTTTAGATGCAGGAATGTTCTGTGTGTTATTTAAAATGTTAGATGTAAATTATGATGCAGTCTTTCCTTTGAGCCTTTGTCTCTGTATAATTTAAATCCAAGGCCCTCGTCCTGCAGCCCAGTGCCTGCAGCTTCCCGCTGCAGCACTTGGCCTGAGCTGAAAGGCAGTGTAACGCAGACGGGAAGGGAAAGAAAGGGGAGAGGGAAGGTGAAGTGGCTGGGGTAGAGCTGTGTAGAGTCTTAGGCTTTCAGCTTTCTAGGCTAGCCACTCTCAAATGAAATCATCTTTTAGTTGCTTTCCAGATTTAAGTCAGACATAATCAGGAAATATTAATGGTACCAACATTTGTTATTGACGCCTTGTGTATTACTTCTGTTCTGTGCTTTAAAAATGATAACTGAATCTGCAAGCAGATGAGATGTTGCAGCAGCAGCCCTTTGCTTCCAAATTACAGACACCCCGAAATAAGCTGAATGGGTTTGAAATAAAAAAAAAAAGTTATAAAGTATTTTTTCATTTGTATTTCAGAGCAGAATTAAGGCCCCGTGTACATGCTACAAATATCACCAAAAGAAGTCTTTAGAAAAACACTGCTGAAGGCTGGGCAGTTGTTGTTTTTCTTGCACTCTGGCTTTAACCAGTGCATCTCGCAGACTGACCTGGGCCTTTGCATTAATAGTAACCCCTGGAGAAACAGGCAGCAGTCTTGTAAGCTGCAGTTTGCCTCTACACAGTCTATACTGGTTTTGGGCAAGCCATAGTTCATTCTCATTTTGTCGTCTCTGTTCACAGCCTGTACACAGAAAGCTGCAGAAATAGATGGCCACTAATAGCTAAAATCCCTAGTGTTGGCAAAGCCTAGGTTAATTCTTGGGGTGTTTTCTTCCCCATGCAAAAGGGCGAGGGAGGTTCCTAAGCTGTTTGCATAGAACTGCCACTGCCAGTCTTGAAAATTGTTATTAGGTCTCCAGCCACCATTAGTCTCAAGCTTGTAACTGCCAGCAGCATGGAGATCGGGTCTGACAGGGCAGCTCTCACTCTCTTGCTGTGCTGAAGTGTGAGAACCACAGGCTGAACGTGTCAGGGCTTCAACACTCCGCTGCAGCAGCTTGTTTTCTTGGCCTGAACAATTTTAGCCCTTCTAAGTTCTAGCTAAGAAACAGATTTCATTGTGCAGCTAATCGACGAGTTTTAGATATCTTAATCTTGAAAACATCCCAAATTATACACTTCTTTAATTTTAAATCCCTAAGATGTGCTAAATGGGAAGCATTGAGGAAATTTAATTAGACTGCCTGCCTCTTCCTTTAGTTCCTAAGTACTATGGGTACTTTTCTTGTCCACCAAAACCTGCTGGCTAGATTTTGGGGCAGATGTTCATGTGCAGTCATGATTAAAAGCACGTCCATTGGATGCTGTTGAAGCCTCTAAGCATTCTGCATTTATGTCTTTTGTTTCAGCATGCTTGGGGAAAAGAAGGGATTGTCACACAGTTAAATATGTCATCTGCTTGCTTTCTTCTTTTCCATGCAGCTCCTCTCTTTCAGTCAGGCAAGTAGCTGCCAGGAAATCTATTAATGGTAAAATGATTTTGATACATGGTGCAATGTTTTTGAGAACATTATCTTGTTATCTTTAAAAACTTTTTCACTCGGTATACTCAACCTAGTGACAATTTCATTTCACTATCCCTTGGCCCAGGTAATGACTTCAGGTTTCTAATTAGAGAGCAAGAGGGAAGGGACTGCAGGTGGTCCCTGGGGCCTGAGCTAAGGTTGCTAAGAAACACTCCTGTAATAATTTAACAGGCATGAGAGCTCCTGCCTGCCGAGCCAGCTCGGTCGGTCCTCCCCAGCCAGCCATGTTTTGGCTTCACCTCCCTGAGCTGTGCGAGTCGTGGTTTGGGCCCCTCTCTCAGCCCTCCTTATGGCTTACGTGGGCAAAACCAGCTGCCTCCCTCTTTTAGGTGTAGAGCATCCTTTCA
The DNA here is from genome assembly GCF_000737465.1 of Haliaeetus leucocephalus. NCBI lineage: Eukaryota > Metazoa > Chordata > Aves > Accipitriformes > Accipitridae > Haliaeetus > Haliaeetus leucocephalus. The sequence continues at coordinate 19,348,303 of NW_010972991.1, read as the reverse complement.
GCGGCAAATTAATCAGGCAATATTGAATAAATGTTCCTGTCGTGAATAGTGTTATTCCATGCCTTTTGCTGCTTTTCTCTGGCTGTTCTCTTTCTTCTTGGTTTGCAGTATATTTTAAATTCATTGAGACAGGAAAAAGTGTGATTGCTCTTCCACTGTTTCAAGAAGAGGATATTTGGCTGCTCCATTCACTGAAACAGCTGTAAAGGCACTCTGGGTGCCTCATCTAATTCCAGATAAGCCCTGAGCTCTCAATACACAGCACAAGACAGAATCTAATTATTGAAGTAATTATTATTGCCTTCTCTGCTATACAGTGTTTTTCCAAACCCAGAGCCACCTTTGGAGTCACAGCTGTGGACCCTGCTGGCAGCAGTGGGATGTGATGGCAGTCTGTCAGCCTGGGAACGATTTGACTGTACTTACCTGGAATGAGTTACTTATTTAAAGTCTCACTTGTCTATTTTTTGACCCTGAATACGTGATGGGGGAAAGTCTTCCCTTCTTCACTCAATGCATTCTGATTTCAATGGCTGCATTTCTGAAAAGGTGGTGCTTTTTTTTTCACCTCTTCTGAGGAATCTGATACTAGCTAAGGCTACGGTTGGGCTACCCAGGACTAATGAGACCTGCCGGTTTTTCTTCTTCTGTGTCAGTCTTTGTAGGAGTAGGAAGTGGAAACTATTCAATCAATAATCATGCAACACTATTTTGCAACAATGGATCTTAAAGAGACAAAAATCATCCTCTTTTTCTTTTGTTACTATCAAGTGCCTGTGAGTTTTAAAGTGAGGATGTAAAAGTGAAATAAATATTGGCCAGAGTGTAAAAATTTTTCATTCAGATGTTATTTTTAGGTAAGACCTGTAATTCCAGTTTGACTGAGTAGTCATTGCAGTCCTTTGAGTTTATACCATGCCATTCTATTTAGCAAGTGCACATTTGGCTCATGAAAGGTTTTAAATTATGTGTGGGTTGGTGTATGTGTATGTGTATGTATATGTATATGTATATGTTTGCTGTGTAAAAAAAGTCTTCAATTTGTGTATTTGAAAGGAACCAATGGTCATATCTACTCTTTTCCAATGAAACCTGAGTATTCTGAACTTTTTGATACACTGTAAGGTTTATCTATATTCTCAGACTTCTCTTAATGATGAACATAGTACAGGAAACATTTTAATTGATTTGAGAAGTGTGTATTAGTGCAGTAATTAAAACGAAGGCAGGTTGATGAGGGTGGATATCTAATCCATCTAATCTGGGTTTAATGCCCTGAGTGCCTGTCGAATGGGATTCTGATTATGAAAACTTGCATTTGGGGAGCATATCTTTCTCCTACGAAAGGTAAGCATAGCAATGCAGAGATTAAGGTTTTTTTGAAGGAATGTATTAAATTCTATCTTCTCTATATTAAAATAATTATAATCATTTGGTAATAATCTTGCTCTAGGCTGCTAACAATCATCATCACTGGCTCTTTTTCCCCTTTGCATTAGTCTATAGGTGGTGTTTGAATGTAGCACCATAAACAGCTTTACAAGAGAGTGCTTGCACTTGATTTCTTTGACTAAATCCAAATCAAAATGGCTTCAATTTATACAGCTGTAAACACTGCTCTAAGTTTTAGCATGGGCACAATATATCAGAAGGATGGTAGAATCATAGAATCATTTAGACTGGAAAATACCTTTAAGATCATCAAGTCCAACTGTCAGCAATGCCCACTAAACCATGTCCTGAAGTGCCTTGTTGATGCACTTTTTTAATACCTCCAGGGACGGTGACTCAACCCCTTCCCTGGGCAGCCTGTCCCAATGCCTGACAACCCTTAGTAGGGAGTGTTTCAACTAATAGAGGTTTGTTTACTTTGTGTTTTGTAGAGTCTGGTCACTGTTATCAAATTATCCACGTTTGTTGCATCATACGTAGAACGTTGTGCCATTTGTAGCTGCTCATGAAATTTCTGTAAAAGCTGCACTGAGAAACATGAGCATATAATTTAAAATGAGGCCTTGGACATTTTTATTCCCAAATGGTGAAAAATATGTATTGGTCCTTGATTTGTGCAGAAATTGTGATTGTGATGGAGATAGTCAGGTGGCATCTGGAGGAGGATTTTCAAAGCTACGCTCACAGCTTGGCATTCAGGGCAGCTGGACGTGCTGGTACCTTGTTCTGCTTCTGTAAAGTTTCACCCAACCAGTCTTTGTTTTCCATCTTTTAAATGGGGCCTTCACCCATATAGATTTAATTTGAATGAAAACAAAAACCTCTCAAATTTGTAAGAAAACAGCATGTTCTGTGCATGGTAATACAGAGAATGCAGTAAGCCTATCTTTAAGGCAAATGCTATTTGCACTTACTGGTAGGACTGAGGCTCTGTTGCTGAAAGCAAACAGGTTAACCTTTCAACTTAAAATTAATTGTCAGTTTCTCTTAGTGTTCTTTCTAAGCTTGTATGACTTCTGTTTCACTCTTAATATATTTGCATTTTGACAAGTCACTGTGTACGCACTGTGGTAAAACAGCTATCACAGCAACTCAAATTTACAGGTTGGAAGAATCATGCTAGTTAGGGACATTTCTTTATTTACTCTCTCTTCTTCTAGGATTAGTTCTGTTCTGTGGATTAGCCAGGGCCTACATACAGTTAGTGATACACTGCAGAGTCAGAGCAGATGTGAGGAATTTCTGTCCTTCCCTCCCTCAAAGGACAGAAATCCTTTAATTTCCCCTTTTCTTTTCCAAATGCGGCCCCATGTAATTTCATGAAACATTAAAACAGAGAAAGATTTTGAGATTGCGGACAACAGTGTTGCAGCAGGTGTCCTCACTGTACCTTAATTCTTTTTTCTCTTTTTTTTTTGTTAAAGTGTCTTGTTTCTTTGCAGCTTTGCTGACAAAAATATGCAATTTATTGCTTAAGAACATTGAATCGTTAGAATTGCTTATTTCCCTTCTGCTGCTTTGTGTTCACAGCCTGTGGGACAACGTGATCTGTAGACCAGAATGGGGAGGATTACTACAGCTTTGTTTCAGAAAAGACTCAAAACTCCCAGATCTGAACAGCCCTGAACTTTGCAATAAGATCAGATCTGAACTTTGTTTCAAGTACCTCTCTGTTTTTCTATTCATAATGAACTAGCTAAATATATACTAGATCAAATGAAAGAGGTATTTCATCACCAATACCTGGAGCATCTAACTTTTATTAGGAAGTAACTTATATTGGTTTAAAACTCAAGTATGCATTAATCAAAGTAACCACAGATATTTTGAAGGATACTTTATTGTTGTAGCCATAGTATTCTTCCAGCCTTGTCTAATGGTCCCACATCTAAAATCCACCATGACCTTGAAGAGTTTTGTAGTCTCAATGGGGTATGACAGAAAAGAGACAGTAAAAACCCTTGCTTGTCTTGGTGTGGTTGTATAAATGCAGTTGCTGTTTATGTGATATAAAATATAACAGACTTGCAGTGTGCTTAGGTTGTGTTTTACTTAAAGTAGGGTGACCATTTGTTTTTTTCATAACTAGTTAAGCACCAGAGTGGTCATTAACAGGCTTTGTTCACCATCTGGGCAGAAGAGAGCTCTGCTTAGTTGGGTCCCATGAATGTTGGCATTTCTAGGAGTTGGCTACTCGCTGGGGAGCGCCCTACAGGTACTTTGTGATTAAACATCCAGTTGTGATCATATCTAGGAGGGGAGGTTAGAGCTTGCAGGGAACTTCAGTGGAATCTTGCATGTTTCCTCTCAATCTCCAGCATCCTCTGGGAAAGCAGACCTAAAGGCTTGTATTAAATTGGATTGCGAGTTTGGCTTAGGAAATAGCTCCTTTGATTGTAAAATACAAGGAAGCTTCCTGAATGGATTGAAAATGTAAATGAATGCAAACAGTTACTGCAAACAGAAATGCTGCTCAAACCCCCACTAAGTGGGTCATTTTCATGGCTCCCGCTCCCCACATCCGAACTTCAAACCATCCAGGGGGTGCCTGTTTCCACTGAATTTCTGGGGTGGTTTGGAAGCTGTTGGCACAGGGTGGAGCAATGGTCTACCCCTGGGCTTTAGAGGGAAGCTCTTTGGCTAGTGGAGGACGGTGAAGAAAGCACTTCAATATGCTGGGTTTCTAAGCAGGTTTATAACATCAGCTACATGGTGCAGTTATACAGAGAGTATAGAGACAAACAGAAATACATTTGATCAGGAAAGATGGTTTACATGGGTCCCAGTCTTCACTTGACCCTCGTGTGTGACATTTAAAGCTCAATGGCATTAAAATAAATCACATGCTCAAACTTTAACTGCTTTGCTGAGCTGAGGCGTAAACAAAAACATGAAAAAGAATTCTAAATTAGCGAAATTGCTGATTTTGCAATGACTTTCATCCCTCTTACACGGTGTTTAAAAGAGAATGCAAAATGTAAAGGATTTATAACTCCAACAACCAATTTTAAAACTATCAACTTTGTTAAGTAGTCTCTACATAATAAAAGTAGCCATATACCTAATTTTAAAGAAGGCACAAACGAAATAAAATATATTAAAATATACATAACATACACATACATATACAGACATCTACTACAGGTATATAACCCTTCTAAATTGAAATGCCCTAAGTAGAGAATCCGCTAAAGAGGGATCTGTGAATCACTGAACCAGGGTGGCCACAGAGCCAAGAGAAGGGCTTCAAAGACAGAAAATACGAAAGTAATGGAAGAGTCTGTGTAGCTTTTGAAGAAAGAAGTCATGCCTCACCAATCTAGCAGGGTTTTTCAGAGAAGTTTATAACTATTTTTGTAGCCAGATCTGGTCAGCAAAGTACAGTCGAGTCTTCAAAAGCTCCTGGATCAAAGACCTTTAAAGAAATAAGCTACTGTGAGATAAGAGGTATTTTCCTCTTGCAGAGTAATACCTGATTAAAAGAAGGTAGAAATAAATTGTCCTCTTCATAATGGAGAAGGGCTTTATTAGGCTGCCCAGCCCCCTTTTTTTGGCACTTTGGATGTTCACAAAACTCCATGCTAGCTGCAAATGGAGTGAATAGCAAGACTAGCAAGTTGGCAAAGTTTGCTGATGACTACTTCCAATATTTCATATCAGAACTGATGCTGTGAAAATGTGACAGTAATCTTATAGTAGAAAATGCCTAAGCAATACAACAGCCAGTGACATTTTTGTGTCAATAAATGCAGAGTAATGCAGTTTATGTGCTATGCATACACGACAACAGGATCCATTCAAGAAGAAAGATCTGGGAATCACTGTGGATAATTGTCTGAAATTGTCAACTCAGTGCCCAGGGATGGTAAAAAGCACAGTGTTTTGTGCAGCTGGGGAAGGAAGAGAGAAGAAACAGAAGGTTTTCATAGGTAACCTGTTGCGGTATACTGCAGTCATCAGTCCATTCACACACTGGTGTTTGCAGGCAGTATTAGGCTTCTTATGTCGGGAATGGTGAAACACCATTAGAAAAGGGAGAAGAAGAGTCACCAGCAGCCTGTAATCTCAGAGATATTAAATAGTTTCTGTATGAGGAGGACTCTTCAGCTTGGGAAAAAGCTGCTGAGTTAGGGTGTGATAGAAGCGTATTAAGCCATCAATGGTATGAAGATGGTGAACGAAGAGAGGCAGGGTGCTACTACTGCAGCTCATGAAGCGAAAATCATAGCATGCCCACATGAAATGCTCAGGCACACCCTGCATTGCCACGGAGCTGTGGCTGGCAGAGGCGTAAATAGGTTCAAAAATGGGATTAGTAAGCCTGTAGAGCATTTCTCCATCCCAGGTAGCCAGCCCGCAAGTGTGGGGTCATGTTTGGGCAGTGCCAGCTAGGAAGACTCACCCTTTTATTTTCTTCTTTTAAAAAAGCCTTGCTGATTTAAGACAGAGGGTGGATGAGTGGAGGAAGAGCTTCCAGTGAGTGCCTTTTACTGTTGAAGCTTCATCTGTTTATGTTTTTGTTCCAGTCAAGCGCTGTTTATGATACTATTTTAGAGTCTAGTCAACCTGTGCTCTGTGTAGTAGAACTGCTTCCTTCCCTGAGACCTCATTTCACAGGATTTCATGCAAGTTTAGATTAAATCCTCAGCTGTCACTGGTCCTCTGCCGCAATGAGTGAAAGGTTAATGCGTTGCAAAAGTAACTGTGATAATCCTGAGCTGTAATTTAGTCTGTTTAGTGTATCCAGAGGATTAATTCTCAAATGCATTAAGCAAAACAGGAAATAATGCACACTTCATATTGTCTCCCTTACACTGTAGTCTCGTTTAATTAGCCACTGAAACAACCGACTGAAAGCTTTCCCTCTGCCTTGTTGTTTGAATCATGAATTTTAAAGACTTTTGAGAGAATGACTCAGGAGGTGAAACAGCAGGACTTCTGATGTTATTTATAAGCTCTGTACTGGAAACTATTTCAGTGTCTGTCGACATGAAACTCAAGCAACTTAGTCTGTAATTTCATCATTTGAGACTAAATGACAGGAGAACTAATGCTGTCAGCGCCCCACTAAACAGCATTAGCATTCTCTATTGCCTCTGCTTACTTGAAAAATGGATAATGAAATAATTGGCATTAAAGCCAGCCACCAACAAAGGTTATCCCACGAAAGAAGAGGTTAATACGTGCACCAAAATACATGCAATACATGTCTGCAATAATTGGGTTTTCATTACAGTAATAGTTCCAAAGACTGTGATTAAGCGACAGCAGCTCACAAAACATCTGTGCAACACCTAGCACAAGCAGCCAAGCGCTCCATGGGGCTTTCAGCAATGGGGATGCTGTGGCACGGGGGGAGCCTTCCAGCCAACCCATCCAAAACAGAACTACCATTGCAGCAGGCTTACTCCCTGACCACTTAAGATTTGTGACTTTGCTGGGTTTTAGAAAGACACAAAATGAAAATAAAAAAATAAGAAATTATGTTCCTGTTCATATCTTTTATCTGTTTTTTCTTTGGTAGCTCTTTGACACACTTCCTTTGAAGGAAAAATCATGTGTCTCCCCACCTCTGCCCTGGAGTTTTGACCTCTCAAAATGTCTGGGGCAGCAGTGCTCCAGCTATGAAAAGTGAGAGGCTATTGATTCTGTTACTGTATGGACATATCTGTACCTCCACACCCCCATTTCATAGGGTGTGTAGGAGCACAAAGCTGAGTTAGCACTCTGGTGTGAGGAGAATGCTCTTATCTTCAGTATTTATGCTTTCCTGGTACATAGCCGTTTTTAACTGCATAGAAGATTGTGGTGTATCCCTTTGCCTCTTTTTTTCCTAATTCTAAGCACTTGACGTGAAGGAAAAGGACATATATTTCATCAGGTCTTGCTTTATTTCCAAGGCATTGTAGTTTTTTAGTACGTTCCTGCATAGTGTCATTGGCATTAAAAAGGTCCAAGATTGGAATAAACTTGATAATGAAGTAAAGGAATTTTTCGTGTTTCTTAAGGAAAAAGCAGGAAACAAAAGCAATCTTTAATAGATGGGGGAAAAAAGGAATCTGTCTTTTGTAGCCAGGAAAATCACTGCAGAAATAAAAATAAGGTTTCAGATCAGGTCTTTGTGTTGACATCTTACTACAAGCAGTACCTTCGATAGTATGGAGATTTGTCTTCACAGGGGGATGAAGCTTGAACACATAGGTACTTGGAAGATGCAAGAGATACATGTTATCTTGCAAAGCCTTTCTTTTAGCTTCATAAACTTTGGAAACTTTGAGCAAAACATCCGTTAAGGCATTTGCAGCTTTGCTGTTAGGAGGTAGTACAGCTTGCTCAACAGGGCACTGGCCTAGGCTCAGATGTCTGGCATCTATTTCTTTCTCAGCTCCTGTGAGAAAATGAATGTGCCATCTCATCTCTGCATGCCTCTCTCATTCTGCAGTCCCTCTTGTCTGTTTAGAGTGTGTGTTCTTCTGAGCTGGAGTCTCTTTTATTTGGAGGCGTATATATACTGTGTAAAATGGAGTGGCAATTCTGCAGCTCCTCTAGGGACTACTGTAAAATGAAACCTAAAAAAGTTATACATTGTTGTAATTCATTAGCATATTAACTTCACTATATATGGCAATGTACACATAGAGGTCAGTATCCCAAAGATCTAACTGTAATATTGAAGACCCAGCACACCCAAGAGAAGTTATACAAACACTGGGGAATTTCCTATCGTATTTGAAAGTTTCATGGAATGGTTGTGTTGTGAAGTTTACTTGAAAGCAAATACAACTGGGAAGCCATTGATAGGGCTGTACGGGAAATGTGTACTGACTTCCAGACTCACATTTGGCTTCCTTTGGCAATTAAATGCTATTTGGGTTATAAAAAAGGAGAGAAACAAAATGTAGGACAGAATGTAATGTAGAATGTTTTACACTGGAAAAATACTCTGGAGTTACTATATGCTTTCCCCCTTGAAGACATCTGTGTTTTATGGAAACTGCCTTTATAATCATTCTGATAATCAATAACTAATTTCCCAGTCATTGTTTGCACCAATGACAATAATTTTAATGCTTAAATATCTGGCAATAGAGTTTAATTCTAATGGTGACTTATCACAGCAGTGCATATGAAGGTAGTAGTGCCTGACAGTGACTGACAAGAAGCAGTGGTCATCACTGACATGCTCATCATTCATTTTGTGGTTCATTCATCCTTCTACCTCAATAGCAGCATCACATCTTCTTAAGTTGGCAAGAAGAAAATGTGGCAGACAGTTTATTAATGTGTGAAGAATCGGTGTTTAATGTGGACATGTTGTAAGGCAGGTAAATATTCTGGTCATCAGCTAATTAACATTCACATTGTGCATTTCATGCTGAGGTCAGAAGCTAGAAGGGATGAGCAGTTTTTCAGAATTCCTCAATGTGTGTGTGTGGATTTTCATCAAGATACTCTTACACAGCTGATTACTGAAAATACATTGTCAGTATCCATTACCAAAGCAGCTGCTTTTACTTGCCTTGTGCAGTGCGTCAAACCATGTATGAAATATAGCTGGTTATGCAGAGACTCATGAAATGAAGACATGAATGAGCTTGAATTGAAGAATTTGTTTATGGTGTGTCAGTTATAAGAGATGTCTGAATGAGCCAAGGAAATGGCACCATGGGTTAGAGAATCCCACAGAATGGTTGAGGTTGGCAGGCACCTCTTGAGCTCATGTAGTCCAGCCCCCCTGGTCAGCTGCAGCAGGACCATGTCCACTCAGGTTTTGAATATCTCCAAGGATGGAGACTCCACAGTCAATCTGGGCAACCTGTCCCCATGTTTGCCCACCCTCTCAGTAAAAAAGTGTTTTCTGGCATTCAGATGGGATTTCATGTGGTTTGATTTGTGGTGGTTGTCTCTTGTCCTGTCAGTGGGACTGACAGGAGCCTGGCTCCCTCGTCTTCGTTCCCTCCCATCTGGTATTTATACAGATCTCTTCTCCAGGCTGAACAGCCCCAGCTCTCTCAGCCTTTCTTCATACGAAAGATGCCCCAGTCCATTAATTGTCTTAGTGGCCCTGTGCTGGACTCCAGTAAGGAGCTCCAGATGGGTAGATGGAGAGATGCCATTTCTGGAGATGGTGGCCCTGGTGCAGTGGCACAGGAGGCGGTGTATCTTACTCCTGCTCCATGAGGTACCCACCATCTGGGGCCAGGAAACAAGGTCCTGACGGCATGTTTGGGCAAGTCACAAACAGGGCAAATGGAGAGGGTGGCAGGGTTGGCAACAGTAGCGGCAGAAGGTTGACAAACAACAGTCGTTAGGTTTGGTTGTTGCTTCTGGGAATTCACATTAATAAAACAAAAAGCAATGGACTGCTTTGGTGCAGTTTTATACCGTTCCCTTATTTTTCTCACAACTGCATGACAGTGAATCAGCACATGAACAAACACTTGCGCTTGGTGGCAAAGCTTGGAAGATGGCAAGTCTTAAAAGAAGGTGCAGCACTTGGGGAACGGAGAAGGGGTAAATAATGTCTATATCTGAGAGACTGGTTGAACTGTGTGTAGCAGACCTGCAATACCTAGGATCAATATGTTTTCTAGGAGCTGGATTTGATCACAGGACACCTGCCTCCTGTGCTAAGGGTACCCCTGTGATTAATGATTTTGTCAGCTCAGATGACACCAGTATCACCCCAAACCCGCCAGTGCAATTTGGGTTTTCAACAGGCATTTGATCACACAAGAGCATTTGCTGGTTGCACATGTTTTTAAAAGTATTACATTTATGGAGTAAGTTGATCTGTTTGGCAGGCGCTGCCCTGCTCTACAACCTAAGGACAAAATCGGTTTCATCTGCAGCCTGCTGAGCATGCAGACTCACTAATCGGTCAAGTATAAGGAAACGAGCTCAGAAGGAGTTGAAAGCAGAAAACCAAAACAAAATAAAAACCCGCAACCTCCACAACAAAGAAACCAGAAAGCCCAGCCTGAGAAGTTAGAAGCATTACTGAGCGTTTCCCTCTGATCCTACTTATGCCACTATTTCCCACAAAGGGCAAGTAAGGTGGTGCCTTGCTGCGACAAGGAGAACCCTGCTTTAAGTTCTCAAAATACACATGTTGTGCTACTGAATAGTGGACTGCTTGGCCCCGGCAGCTGGGCCAAACATGAGATATATCTTCTCTGGTCCCTCCATCAGACCCATGTCAACAGGTCCCACCAGGCACCTGGGGGATCACCAGTGGCACTAGGTCGCAGCCATTGGGTAACTGAACTGCACCGCTGTACTAAAGGGGGGTTTTAAATGGAACTATGAATTATCTATATATTATCTTACCTAAGCTGTAAATTATTAATTCTTTTCATTTTTTATTTCCAGTATTTTTGATGCATTCAAATAGTAAGTACAGCATTTTTGGCAGCGGTTTTTAACGTACCCTGTTTTCATGCCACAACACCTACTACATCCGGCTAGAAGCAGTTTCTCACTGATTTCTTTATTGCCCAGCAGTGTTCCTCATGTGATTCCCATCACTGTAAATGTGAACAGACTGAAAAAGGACAATTAAAGAGTGTTGTTTGGCAAACATCCCTCTTTTCTTTATGGGTGTTCTTGCTCTGCAAACACAGGAAAGCAGCAAAGTGCATAAAACGTGACAGTGGAGCACCCAGCCCATCGCTTGTTTTTCTGTTTGAGTATTGGTTCCACCTGGAAATCAGAATTAAATATGGGATACTTACCTACATAATACCTCCCATCTGGGGATTTTTAAGTACTTAATTAGACCTTTCAGACTCTTGTAAGGCTGTATACTATCCCCTTTCTAGGTGGCTAGCATGGAGATGGGTGAATAATTTATAGGTCTATGAGACTTGGCTACTAATCTGTTTTACTTGACTGCTAGCTTATGTAGCTGGCAAAAATAAACTTCCATTTGTTACTGGCTGTTGTTCCTGAGGGAAATGTTACAGAACAAGAACAAAAAAACCCATTAGGTGGATGGTAGGTGAAAGAACAAAATGGTTAGCAACTGGAGTTTTAAAACTTGTATCTAGGTGAATTTTTCCAGTTTCTTTCAAGCTTCTGGAAGCGGCATGCTTGGCTTTTCAGGCAGGTTTTGTTTGAGAAGGGTTAATAATTCAGTGGCTATCAAGGATAGAGTACAGTCAGCCAGCTGATGTGCTTTGAAACCTCACTGTTTGAAGTGTTATGCAGAATTCTTCTGTCCCTGCCCCTGCCTTCTGTGGGATGGCACTTGTGCTCACAGCATTGCTTCTTCTGTTAGTTTTTTGGAAAAGGGGCTGTAGGATCCCATGGACTTTATTTAGGTAACCCAACATGACTGCAGTCTGCAGAGCCCCGCAGAACTTCCCTCTTCATGGTCATCTGCAGGGGTTGATCTCAGTCCTGGATGCATTTACTGGCAAAAGGGCACTATTCAGTGCCTTACCGTAGCCCAGTGACCTCTGGAAGCCATAAATATGGCAGCTAACATCAACATGGAGGAGTCTCAAGTTTGGAGCAGAAGACATGAAAATTGCTTGCAGTCGTATCTGTGCCCCAGGGTGTTTCATGTCTAGAGGCTTGCGTGAGGCCCTCGGCTGTAAACTGTTCTTCTGCTCAAAGCCAAGAACACGGATTTTCACTTTTGTTTCTAATTATGTAGGATAAAACTGCTTTCTTAGGGTCTTTTCCTTAGTCTCACAAGATGTTTGCAGGTCACTGACTTCAATGCTAGCCCAAGAGATGAAAGAAACAGCACAGCCAGTTTAGGAACCCTTCCATATTCTCTCTACTCATACACTCTGATGTTTCTTGCACAGTAATTTCTTGATGCCACAGTCAGATCATTTGCTGATTTTTAAAATCAATTTAGAGAAACAAATCTGTTTCAGCATTTCAGGGAGTTAAACGTTACAAAGCAATGGGTGTTTATCCTTGTTCCATTCACAGAGATGAAATGCTACTCTGTAAATCCATAGTTACTGTGATTAGTGAGATGTCTATGACAAATTCCAGGCATTAAATTTTTGTCTTGAGCCTTACAAAAGTGTTCAAAAATTGTAATGGGTTTGCCTGAGTGGCTTAACTTGTAATGTGTGTGTAGTGCAGAAGTCCATCAGTTAATGAATTTATCATTGTTCAACCCTTTTATGGTTGTATATATTTAAAATAATTCAGAATCAAATTTTAAAAGTGAATATGACTTGGCATAAATTCAATGCTAAAATTAGTGGAACATGATTCAGCACCTATAACCTACCCAGTGACTTCTGTGGGATTGCATTGCTTCAAGTCAGTAGCAAACAAGTCTCTTAAGAGCAAGAAGAGCCTCTTAAAATCAATCACAATACCGTATAACCATGTGCTACAGCATTTGGTCTTTCTGCATATCATCTCTCTTATGAAGGGATCTTCACCTTGGATGGAATTATAAAATGCATTATCTTTCTATTCCTTCTCTCTAAAATAGCAGTGAAACAAGCGGTCCAAGTCAGTCCCCATTACAGCAATAGAAGCATGCCTGTTAACCACAGTGAGAGCTGGACTCTGTCCTGAATGACTATACAAGTGATCAAAAGATATGTATTATAGGAATGTACAGTTATGCTGTGAGAAATTTTGCTTTCATTCTCTTCAAAGGCTTCAAGCATCTCAGGGAAACCAGGAAAAATCATAACAGTAAGTCTTATGAGCACACATGAGTTTATCAAAGCCCTCATCATCTGATACTGATTTCCACTGCGTGTAAATAAATATATGAATAATTTATTTACTTCATCTTTATAATCAAACAATCCTGGGTTTTTTTCCTGTCTTACTTGGCATGGTAGGAGTAGCCTCAGTCTGTGTTTCTGCCGGGGGCCCGTAGCTCTTACTTGTGAATTCACATCAGTGCTTGTTCTCTGGGTTTGATGACCAAGCCAGGCGGAGGTCCTGTCGTGCTAGGTGGGTCCTACCCTGGGAGCTGTGCACCTCCCAGCCTGATGAGCGGGCAGGCCAAGGGAATCAACGCAGAAGAATTGCAAGCAGTGAATCAGTGCGGTGGGGGTAAATATCACATTTACTTGCTTTCAAAATTTGGCGTGGAATTCTGTTAATGGTGGAAGGGTTGTTGAGATTAAAACAAAGCATAAAATCAGAGAACAGGAGGCAGAGGTAATGAAGTGGGAGAGAAGAAATTGCAAGGGGACAAGGGGTCAGACAGGGTCAGTGGGGAATGTGGACCAGGCAGAGAATGGCTGGGGTGAAAATCTCTGCTGCAGCACCCGGTGTGGTGGCAGTTTCTCCTGCTCCTCTTGGCTTTGGTCTGCCTTGGGGCCTTGCGTGATGCCTCCCTGGCATTATTTGTGCTCCCTGAGCCCACCTGGCCTGGGGAAGAGTAGTCCTTTCCCTGCCCATGTGCACTCGGAGGAAGTCAGTTGTTCCTGAATGGGAAGAACTGTGGTTTCACCCAACTTCCTTCTGCCCCAGCTGATGAGGACTCCTGACTGAGAGGGTAACGTAGTCCTGGGCTATCTAGGTTACCGCAGGTTATATGGAGAACTGCTCTGAAACAGCATATCCTTGCGATGAACAAAGTCACAAAAGCAAAAGCGAATTCCAAAGCGTTCCCCAACACAAATAACAGCAAGGAGAGGATCCATCACTCAGTCGTAACTCATCATCGGAGCAGTGGGATGAAGAATGGAGAAAGCGCCGCCGCATGTGAGGTTCCTGTAGGGATTTTCCTACTTGGACTCTGGTAGTCTTCGAGGAAAATGGATGTATACTGTTGCTGAGGAAACGAGTCTCCCAGGGGAAGGTCAGCTTTTCCCCGGTGTGAATTTTTGCTGCCTCACGCTCACTCAAGTCAATTAACCTAAAACCTACAAACTGCACATGCCATGGCTCTGTGCAGTTATTATATGGAACTTTATACAGTTGCATGTGGATTTAATCATAAACAGCCCAGGAATGGATTCAAGTTTATATTCCTCTTTAAATATTTGTATTCCTATAATGGAATATTGCCCGTTTTTCTCTGTAGGTGCCAGCTTGCGTGATGACCTCAGTAAATACTTCTGGTTTCATCATTCTCAAGGGGACACAATGACAGTTCAGGATCCAAACCAGATGAATCTCTGTGCTGCTGTTTGGACTGTTGTCTCCTATGTGATTGCTGACATGGAGGAGATGTTGCCAAGATAATAAAACACCAAGAAAGAGGATTTCTGTTCTTCAGTAAAGATTGTGAGTCCACTAATGCATGTGGTCTACAGCTGTGGGAAATTCTGGTTTTCACCCTAATTTTGTGCATTATTATGTCTGTTTTCCTCAAAGCACATGCTCTTTTACACATTCCTGTTTCTTTTTGCTGTTTTGATGTCTTCCACTTGTTATTTTCACTTAAAATTTCTTCTTTTAAGTACTTTTTAAATTTCTGATGAACGTATGATACCTCTTTGATTATGGTATAATAACCATTTGTATGCAAAGTGATTCTATGCAGCAGGAAAAATATACCAAATAAATTTGTTGCATCAGAATAATTAATGTATTGAGTTAGTGTGCACATTTATGGGTTTGTTTTTGGTCTTTTGCTCTATGCATTAGAGTGATGTACTCTTAATAAAACAGCCCCTTTTTTTACTCTAAGATAATAGTGTAGCTTAAGGTTATAGGACAAATTAATCTTGGCTGTTTTAATGGTAATGTATGGTAAAATGGTCAAATAATGGTCAAAATGCTAAAATAATAGGGCTTTTAATAGTTCATTCAGCTCCTGCTGTTAAATCTTACTAAAGGTTGTTTCATGCAAGACTCAGATAAACCAGGACATAGAGGATAGAAAGCCAACCACAGGACTCCCAGATCTCCTGTGTTTCTTCGGGCACCTCCCTGTGGAAAGCTGTGTGTGTCCTTTTCTTTCTGATGGAATACTTGCCATAGTGGCATGCAGAGAATTTCATATGGCAGTTTTTCTCTGAAATGCCATGATGTTTCAGAAACAGCATCACAGCTGTAATTTGTGACCTTCACTACCTGCCAGCTGATATCCAAACGAAGTGTGAAAGCAGATTTTAATTCAGTCTCCTGAAGCCATTCCCAGCTGCCCCTCTCTTGCGGTGATCCCCTCCCCTGCTGGAAGCCAGGCGAGAGAATGCTGGGACATATGCACTTTGATGAAGGAATTAATCTGGGAATTTGATTCTTGTATACTTTATTGGGTTTGGGGTTTGGGTTTTTTTCCTGCTCAAAGATTATGAATATTCAGATGAGTTTCAGGGGTATCTGTAGGAAAGATGTAACTGGTGTTGGGGAATATTTTAAGGCATATGATTTCTGCTTATTTCTTTGTGACATGATCCTTGTTTGTGCTTTTAAATTTTACAACAAGCAAACTTACTGATGTGAATACCTGCTGCAATATAATCAACGCCAGACAACTAATGTAACGAACAACATGGAGTATTAAACCAAATGGCAGGCAGTTCCTGGTGCTGTTAATCAGCTCTGTAGCTGAGCAATAGCTGAGTGATGAGCCATTCATTTTTATAGTATTAATAACCATGATATCTGTTTACCATGATAATAGCGGGTTTACATCAAATTTATTAAATATTTCAATTTTCCCTCCAAATCATTTCAGGAACATAAAAGCTGCCTGGAGATATTCTGCTCTTTCTTTTTAAAGAAACAGTATTGAAATAAAGTTAGCAAAAATTTCCTCTGCTTTCAAGGCATGATGCCTATGCTTCTTTTTTCTGATTTGCTTGACAAGAGCATAGGTGGTGGTGCTCACCACTGACAGATCCTCAGCTGTCTCTAAATCCAGCCTTTTGACCTTCACAGAATATTACAGACTGTTTCCTGAACTGCGTTCCACATCTTTTTCCCTCAAGGAGTGCCACTTTGTACATCAGAGACTCAGAAGGGTTTTCCATGAAGTTACATTTATTGTTACAAAATTTAACCTGTGCTTACTTGGAAACAGGGTTTATTTGTTTTTTTCTCCATTGCCTCAAGTCAAATGGAGAAACTCTGGAGTCAAGAATACTCTCTGCAGAGGAGAAGAACGCTGCGGCGTGCACATTGTGCCACAGCGCATCCCAAGATGTGCTTGTTGGCTCCTAGGCTACATAAGATAGGCCATAAAAATTAAGACTGTGATGCCTCTGAAGAAAATTTAACCTTCACGTCAACTTCAGATACATAGTTCTAGAGAGAAGCTTTGCAGAGTGGATTTTGAAAAAAAAAGTTCAAAAATCAAAATTGCCATCTTATTTGTATAAAAATAGCGACATTAAAAATATTTTCCTTCTCAAATTGAAAAACAAAGATTTTTTTACATGTAAAAACACATTTCATTAAAATAAGACATTGTCTTTTTGAATTATCAGTTCTTTTCTGTCTGATCTGTAATGGTTCTCAGACCTAAAAGTACAGCTGTTCAAGATGCTGTCCTGATAACCTGCCTGTTCAGATGTACCTCTTTCAAAAATTTCCGTAAACAAAGAGATGCTAATAAATTTCTTTCCTTTCCCAGTGGGATTTTGTACCTTCTGTGCAATAGCTCATCTTTATCCCTGCTCAGTGGAGCAATTATTCTGTTTCAATTGGTGGCAATTAAACTTCTATCGGCTGATCAATTTTCAGTTCAAGAGCTCTTCTGAAGTGATCCAGATAAGCCAACATAACTTTGCTTTCCACTGGCACGCCACCTTTGATTTTTGAGATTTTTCTCAACTTCAGTTGAGAAAGTAATAGCTGAGGATATTATTTATATTATTATTATTATTGTCAGGGTCAGGTCCCATAAATCTGTGTTTTTCATAAGTATTTCGGTGACATTCTAAGATAAAGGGGCCATGTGTACATTTCCCTCTGATAAAATAAAACACTATCAGCTTTGGACTAGGTTGCTTTTTGTCTGCAAAGATCTGTAAGCTAAGAGTTGAAAAAACAGCAGTAGTATTTAAATATATGTCAAAAATTTAAATTTCAAATAAACATTTTCCTCAAGGTATTACATATCTCTTGCATCTGCTGAGAAGGGAGGCCCCTGGGTAGCCTTCCTTTCTGCTACAATTCAAAGCTTTCAGACACAGTTACAGAGGGATGAGGCCAATACATAATTCATTTACCCGACTAGACTATAGCACAAATGCTGATGAAAAGTCTCTTTTCAATACTGCATAATGTAACATAGGTAATTTTGCCAGTAATAAAAGAAGAATTGCAGGATAGGAAACCGAATTGGTGCTTTTGTCCTTCATGTGTCAAGACTTTATTGGAGTTTCACTGACTCTTTGAATGATTCAGTTCTATGTGATCCCACAAGATTTCTACCTCCCTTAAAATAATTAAAAACAAAGAAAGAGAGCTATTTCCTGGAACAAGAGATGAAGCAGTGCTTCTGCCACTGCTATACTGCAAACATCTCTGGCTGTGTATTTAGTTAGTATGCTTCCCCCATAACGATTTGAGACACTTCCATTTACCATGAGTAAATATCAAACTGATCTTGATATCTATATCTGTCTCATGAAATATACACACCATCTAAATGTGCCCAAATGATTAATTTACTGCTGTGTAATGATTAGCATAAAAATCTCATCACTGCACAGGATAGAAATGTTACCACTAATTGCTGGTTGAAGTGAACAATGTTTTCTGCATAGAAATTAATGATGCATGCATCGCAGCTCTTCAATGGGAAAATTCAAGACTTTCTGGAAGAGAAGCTGCTGCTTTTTTTTTTCCTTTCTGCTAAATGATAGGAAGGCCTGATCACATATAATAGAAAGGAATATTATTTTGTGCACAGTCCATTTTATCTTTGCACCACACTTATGGAAATGTTTTAACTTAGACCTTTTGTAATCTTCTGTCTACAGCAAATGCATGTAAGCACTGTCCACGTGCACACCGTAGTCTTTTATGGTCAATACTTCTGGAAGCTCCAGCCCTTTTGCACAAAAGTTTGGCCAACTATGGAGCTGTGATTTGTAGTTACAGTTGTTTAATAAATACATTGTGCTAGCACCTGATTAAGGCTTTTAGGTGCTTCTCTTCTTAGTAATCCTCTTTGCCCTTGGAGAAAGGACCTCAATGACAACTTTATATCCAGCTCTGTGTTTAGCTTGCAGTTTAATTTCACTTCAGGACAGATCAACCTCCTTTAGTTTATGTAAAGTTTCTATTTTCTTGGGTTTTTTTGGTCTTTCACTCCATCTTTCTCATCATCTGTACTGTGATATGGATAATAGGAATGACTAACCAACTGAAAAAATCTGTGTATTTTGTGCCTTGGGGCTCAGGAACTGCAAGACGTGATTGAGATGATTCTGAAGAGCAACACGTAGCACATGGGTGAGAGCTCCATCCAGGCCACCACTTGCCTTTATCGGTGGCCTGTGTTATGGCCAGACAGAGCTTTGTGATCAATATGTAATGAGTTTTCATCACCAGTCATGATTTTCTACATAACTATGTGAAAATCAGGTTTATGGAAACCAAAGAGGGAAGCGCTGGAGAAGGGACCACAAAAATTAGAGCAAGGTAACACTGAGGCAGGGACTGTGGCTTCAAGTACCAATGTTTTACTCTGCTTTGCTGGTTGAGTTGGGGAACACTACCTAAACCTACCTCAGTTTCACTGTTAAATGTTGGTAGTGGTGTTTGGTGTAGCCCGATTTAGCAACACTGTGTTAAAATACATGATGCATGCAAAATGTAAGTTCATAGCAGAGGTGATGTTCAACTGGAGGAGAGGAATAGGAAGTTAACGCCTTTTAGCTGCATGAGAATTCATCTGTAAAATGTGTCTTTTAGTAATTACTGTTTGCATTTACATTACTTGCATTATTTGCATTTGCATTACTACTTGCATTTACTATTTGTCATGACAAACAAAAAGAAATAGTCCTCCACCAGAAACTGCCATTTCAAGATAGAATTTGGACATTAGGCATATCCATTTTAAACTATGGTACAGTACTTTGCATCCAGGAATTATGTGGGACAATTATGTATGCGAAATAGTCGCACACAATGCCATCTATATATATCATTTCACAGCTTTGGACCATCACACATATGCTAAGTCTCTTTCACAAAATCAGTGGCCATACAGTAGGGCAATACAGGAAAAGAGAATACATCAAATGGTTTTCCAAAAGCCATGCAGCCAGTCAGTCCTGAAGTGAAGTTTAGGATACAGAAGTTCCTACCTCAACCAAGCTGTGCTGCCCATAAATGAGTTGCTACTTTCTTTTTATACCACTGAGATAATTTTGAAGCTGAAGTGTAAAATTTTGTGCAAAAGTGACATTTTTGACTGATCATATGCAACACACTGGACTGCAAATTCAAGGGAGAGAAATGAGAAAATAATTTTTGTGTTTTCTCTCAGCTAACCAAGGTAGTGATTTCTGGAAGGAAAACAAGTAGGCTTATGCCATTTATATTAACCTTAAAACAAATTAATGCATGCCTGCACACATTTCCCTCTCTATACATAACACAGAAAAGCTTTCTTACCTTGGAGATAACTTCATTTCTGCTTTTTGTCAAAGCATGTACTTTATAAGCAGAAGTTGCCAAAAAAAATTTCTGGATTTACAGAGTGGCAACTATATTCTTTAGCCTTAGTAGGAATTGAGATAATAGTGCTGCATGCATCTTGATAAAACTGATGTGCTGTGCATGGACCGAATCTTTCAGAATGTCTTCAAAACTCTGATTTCACTGAGGTTCTTTGTGACTCGTGTTATAATCTCTGAAATATTTTGACTTCACCTTTGTGAATGTGATTATTCAGTATGTTACTTATCCTAAATTATCTATGCCTTTGCTTTTTCCAGGGATATTATGTCATATTATTACAGCTGCAGAGAATTCATATCATTGCTTGTACTTAAAAGCAACTTTCCCAGTTCTTTTTCACTTCAAGTCATCATTTTTTATTTTACTTTAAATTTCTATCACTAGGACGGAAATGTATCACAGCTTTTAATATGATACACAATGTAGAGGCTAATCATTGTTCAAAAGCAGATAACAAAATATCCACGTTTTAAAATAAAATTGCTGTGCTGTTCTTTCTGTGGCTATTATCAAGCTTTAGCTCATCAGTAAGATGAGTGTAATAAAAGGAATTACTAGAAAGTGAGTCATGAGACATTTAACCATGGACAGTTTAACAGGAATAAATCACTGCATAGTTTCTGAATGGAAATAAAATGTTGACAGCTTTACCCCTCCAAATTGCTCATCATAGAAGCAGAGAAAGCTATAAATATCTACAAGAAAATGCAGGCTTCTCTTCAGCAGTGATTCCCAATGCTGAGTTCTGCGTAGTAGTTATTTTAAGCCTTTATAATGTAGCCTGAGCCTGTAACATGAAACGTCGAGAAGAAAATATACACTAGTTGTGAATTCCTATATGCCTTTTTTGCAATGGTAAGCAGGATACAGCTCTATCGGGAACTCAGTCTAGCTTTAGTATTGCTGTCCCTCCAAGCAGGAGTCCCTTCTGGCTATATGGTGAGCTTATTGGAAGGATAAGTATGAGCAGTAGAACAATTTACTTAAAAATTTGGTCCTGTTAGATCTTCATAAAATGATGAAATTGTGGGGTTTTGTTGTTTTGGGGTTTTTTTATTATTTTTTTTTAATGCAGAAATACCTTTAGCTTGTTAAATAGCTGAACTTAGGTTTTGGCATGTGCGGTTGTTGAAGCCTCTTTTCATTCCTCTCATAAACAGTAGTGTCTCTGTAGGTATGAGAAGATAATAAATGAAATAATTCAGTAAGCTCTGTATAAGTATCACATGTATTAAACAACAACCTAAGTTACAAAAAATGAATCCATTTATCAACAGGAACAAATTTTTAAACATGAAGAGAGGATTAATTTCCAAGTTGTTAGAAGGAAGCAGACGTGATAGAAGTGTAGACTTTTACTTTTGATTGAGCAAAATCTCATTTCAGGTGTTTGACATCGTGTGTTCACTTGAACTCAAAGGAGAAGTTACAGAAAATGTACATATCCTTCTCTGTTGAGCAAAATCCCAACAGTGCTTGCTGGCATCAGCAGAGGCTGCTCCGCAGGAGGCTCTCTGGTTAGGGGATTCTCCCTCCCCTATGCATTTGATAACATGCTGGGTGTTCTATATTCCCAGAACTCTGTAAGCTTGAATTTATGGGGTGAAGACCAGAAGCATTTGTTGGGAATGTTCTGCAAGAAGTGTGTGACACAGCTGTTCTTGACACCACGTCTTTGTGTGACAAATAAATAATAAATGAGCCATGGATAGCTCAGCCACTCACCTCAGCCTGAGTGGTTGCCCTGTGGTCCTGTGGAAAGGGTGATCACTCCAGGCTTCATCTAGAGAAAAGAGAGCTGAGGATCACTGACCAGAGTCCAGGTGTTGACCTCTTTCTATACAGCTAATGTTGGATTGCCGTGGAGAATCTTTCTGCTCATCCACTGGGTGCAGAGGTCCTTTGCATCCATACTCCCATAGAACTAGAATGACAGGAGAGTTTTCATGCTTGGTGACCATGTGGAGGTGAATACTTTTTTTTGCACTCCAAATGCTAGAAGTTCAGGAAGAGATCAGGGTCACAGACTCTATTTTCCTCCCAAATAGCCTGAATTATAGCTCAAACTGTAGTACTTGTATGTCTTTTAGACTTGGATTTGCAATGGATTTGTAATATATAACATTGTCATCACACTGTGAAATCACTGAAGTCTAATACTTTTCATGTTCCATATCTCTACATTTCAGAGCTGTGTCTAAACAAGCAGGAACAGTAATGGCTGTCAGCGGAGCACTTGACAGTATCTTCAAAGCAGAAGAACTGAGTAAACATTTGCTGTGTGTGCTCTATTAGGTGTCAACGAAAATTTTATCCCTCCCTCCCTCATCTGTGAAGTGATGAATGGGGAAAACATTACTGCTCTGTGTTTGTGCAGCAGTTAGTCTCAGAGCTGCTGCTACAATACTTCTAAATCGGTTTGAGGTGTAAGATTATATGAGACATCAGGATTTGGCAAACTTCAGAGAAGTTGCAAATGTAGCAATGTTGTTTATTGCACAGTGTTTATTCACACAGTAATGGGTGATCCTTTAAAACAGAAGTATAAGAGTTTTGCAGTATTTGCAGAAACAGTTTGCTGACCAGCTAAAGACCTCTGTTACTTTATTGTTGTAAACTAACAAAGTGAAATTAATACCTGTTTTTTTAACTTATCACTTTTAGATTTCTCTATGGAAAAAAATGATCAGCCCAGTTTAAAATAACTGTAGGAGGATCTCCCAGAGTTTCTTTGATTTACACTGGCTTAAAATATGAAGAAACAAAGATTGCAGCTTCAGATAAGCATTGGTCAAGTCAGTAGCAATTTCTTTAAAAACATTTGCAAATGTGGGCAGATGGCGTTGGGGGTTCTGCACTGTAGCAGAGCAAGCAGTTACATTAGACTCTTTCTTTTCCCCAAAGTTATCCTGATTTTTACAAAAATCCTCCTGTTGCCATTAATCTCCAACATTCTAACAAGCTCTAAATTTACCACCATGCTGTAAAAGTTTACTTTTTGGCCACTTTTTTTTCACCTTAGAATAAGCTCAGTCTAGTGGTTTTAACTTAAGACAATAAACCAGGAACTCCCAAGTTCTAATTCTGCCTCGGTAACCGTCTTGCTGGGTGGTCTTGGCACACCCTAAAGGTATGCCTTCTGTGCAGATTTAATTTGTTAAAAATGAAAAAAAAATAAAAGGTCTTCTTCCTAGTGTGGATACGGCCAGAGGTGTGGGACACTGTTTGTTCTAATGAGGTATCTTTTATCTTCAGTCATAACCTGAAAACAACTGAGGTTTGGGCATCTTCTAGTTTATGCTCTGTAGGTGAATTAACCTTGCAGCTAAATAATATTCCAGCTTGGCTGAAATCTGAATACCATTGCAGTCCATCTTCACTGTGGCTGATGCACAGTTTGGAATGGAAAAGACATCAGAATTTGGTGGGTTTTTGACCTCAAAACAGATGAAATCTTGGAGATGTGGAGTATTTTCTGATGGTTAAAAAATTGGACCCTCTACATGTGAAATTGTAAATGCTTCTCTTCAAAGTTCTGCACAGAGACTTCTAGAAAATAATATCAAGGGCAAAGTACAAAAACCATCATGCATAGTAATACCATCAGCCTGGAAAGGGAATATATTCCAAATTTGAAGTGTTGGTTGGTTGGGGGTTTTTTTCAAGAATAAGAGTTAGGATAATAAAACTGCAGAGTAAGTTTAATAAAGTGTCTAATTTATTCTTAATCCAAAGTCATTTTCTTATGGCTCAGGAAATAAGCCCTACTGGAGTCAATTCAGAGAAAATCCAGCAAACAGAACTAGGTCCTGCCCTTCTCCAGTATCCTGAACAGAAATCTACGTGAATCTCACATATTCTGCTTCTGTTCCTGGTGCTTACTGAGCCTTTAGTACAAATAATTAGGAGTCATCCCTCATAAAGCACTTACAAGTTAGTGAAATGTCAGAGGATTTCCCTCCATGTTTGGTTTTATTACAAACTCGTCTACTATCCTCTCAATTTTCTTAGTAGATACAATTACGGACACTGAAGACTTCTCAGGGTATAAATTAAAGTCAAAATTTGAAGTAATGCCAGTGGCTTAAGAAGACAGTTTACTGATAACTAAGTCTTCAGACTCCTTAATACATCAATTACTTGCTTTTTCACCTGCTGACCCCAGCTCTAGATTTGGTACATGGTATTAACTGCATCTCTTTGCTAAAGGAAATCACAACAGAACTTAGTTTTATAAAAACATTCTTCTTTGTACTTTAAGGAGAAACTAAAACTGTCTTTAAAATACTTATTGCCCTCAAATATTTTTTCCAGCTACTTTTTTTAAAAGTCAGTTTCAATTTCCGTCACTAGTGATATGCATCTTCACAATTTACAAAGCCAAAAGCAAGCAGCGCAGGGAGGAGTTATTCTTCTTGCAGGCACTAACGTAATCAAACAGTAGTGGTTAAAAAAGTAGAACCACCAATTACATACAATAAGTCTGAGATGCTGCCATTTGATGAATGAAAAACTTTCTTGTCTTTTATTTTGGGTGGAAGAAAACATCTTTAGGGAAATGGGATGTATAAGTTAAAATATGAAGACATGCAAATGGGAGGATGAGAAATTCTTATTGTGCCCAAGTGAGGTAACGTAGCATCAAGATACCCGAAGCGCTCAACTATTCTGGTAGCTGGAAAAAAGAAGAAACTGAAGAGCAAAATGCCTATATTCAGTGCAACTATATAAAAAGTAAGGAATTTATAATCCAGGAAACTGCCTCAGATGTTGTTACAGAACCAAGAGTTGGGCCAGGCTGATGGCAGGCTTGGAAGTTTAAAGCAGCTTTAAGCAAACCTGAGCCAGCTGGGTGGAAGAAATGTATAACTTATGGGGTCATTATCCTTCGTCACCCAAGCAGGTGAAAATTGGCTGATCTCAATGCACTTACTTATATTAGAATTTTGGTTCAAGGGAAATTTGGAACAACAGTCCCCGATGCCAGAAGAATTGTTGTATGAAGCTGTTGTTGGAAACTGCAGTGTCTAACACTGCTACAGCAGGGCTTTTCATCTTTCTTTTTCCTTTTGCCGAGGATTGTTTCATGCAGTCAATGCTGAGTCTTTTGTCAAGGTTTACTTTAAAGTTTGAAATTGATGGATTTCCCACGATTTCCCCTGAGCAAGTTTTCTTTGCAGTCAATCTTCCCTACAAACTTCTTCGGAGCTTGTAACTTAGCAGTGGGATAATGCTGGTGTTCAACGTGCTTGCACAATTTTCAGGCACAAACCCCCTGCCCTTTAATTTGTGTTCTAGGAGAAAATTATGTTCATGTGACTGCAGATGTTGATGATTTATTTATATTACATGCGGTGATTCTTAACTGAAGAAAGAAAGAACGCAAAACCCAACTGTTTCGCTGCTTCTCCAGCCTTTTGAGGTCGGTGCCTTTGTGGAACTGCAGCAGCAGCCTGGGAATAACAGGTGAAAAGAAAACTGCTGCATGGAGAGTGTAGGCAGGGCTTGTCGGTCATCCGATTGCTGTGCTATTTGCCTTCACCATGTCACTACAAATTCAATATCTCAACATCACATCCAGAGAAGGTTTACAAAATCCAAAGGGCATTTTTGCCTCACCTTTTTTGATAAAGGATGTTCTGAAATGTCCAGACTTGCCTCCCTTCGCCACAAAGGGTTTTAGTGAGGTTGCTATTTAATACTATAGGTTGCTATCTAATGTGTTAATGTAAACAACAGGAATAAAAGTCCACCAAAGATTGTTTTTACATTTTAATCTTTAGCAAAAATGATTGCACATTTTTGTACATGATTGAAGCAAAAGATACTGCGCAGATGAAGCGAGACATTTCCCAGCAGGAGGAGGGTGTGGTTCTGTGAGATAAAAGGAAGGTGTATGTTTTCTCACTACTGAATTTGTCTGAAGATATAACAAATTTCCCCTTAATGTTGTGAGGATCCATAAATTCAGGTCAAATTAAATAGCCAGCCAATCTGCATTTTAAATAATGGTGTCGCTAATAAATAGAAAGAAGATCAGAGAGCTATGATGTGGCAAGTCCTCTGAAAGTCTCTTAATGGCAGTTAATAAAGAGAACTTCAGAATCAATACATGACTTTCCTGGAAGCCAATGTAAAGTCATTAAAACAGGAGTAATATAATGTAAGCTTATATGCCTGCAAGAATTCAAGCATTCATGTCCCGGCCACTTTGTGTCTAGGGAAAAAGATGATCAAAACTTCTGTGAAGCAAACCAATGTCTTACAACACTAATTTCTGCAAAACAAGAGCTTTCGCAAGAAATTGAAAATCATTCCCTCAAAGTAACTGTATCCTTGGCACTGTCTCACAAAAAGTTGCATTCTCTCCCTGACTGGCTGCAGCGGGACAGACCGTTTGATTTGGTCTTAAGAAAAAAACGCTACTGTCTTTCCTTTGTAATACGTGAAATGAAAGGACTGTGCCTGGCACAAAGACAAGCCCTCCTGTGAATGCTACAGATTGTTTTTCATTGTATTGTTAAAAGTCTTTTATTTCCAACCCCTCCCCATTTCCTAGACCTGGCTACCAAAGCCCAACAAGACCTCAAACCAAACAAGCATTTAACACAACAACAACAAAAGCCCAACTGTATTTTAAGACTTTAAAATATTTTTCTTTCCTCGTTCAAACAGCTATGTATTTACTTTCAAACACAGGCAGTCTCTGTGGTTCAAGTTGTTTATATCAAGAGACTCCTCTCCATCCCCATCTTCCAGTAAAGTCTTCTGAACACTTGATATTAACCATAATGTATTTATGCAGCTTTGTGGTGTTTTGTTCTGGTGCAACATAGCATGGTTTCACTAGCAACTGGCAAAGCTCTTGAAGGTTCCTTTTACAGAGTTTTTCTATAATTTTTTCTCCTCCATGTTGATTCCTTTGGGCTTGAGTGGTGACACCCTGCAAACATCCCTTTAATCCTGACTGTGTCTTAGGAAAAAAAAAAATTAAACATGAAAAATAAAAAAAACCAAAACAGAGAAGAGCCTGTCCCTTGAGATTTCCCTATAGATGAGTGTGCTGTTTCTCTTGGCTTCATAGAGAAGATATGGTGGAAAAACTAAGTTCCTCAGTGAATGTAGGCTGTTGCTATATATAGACCTAGTTTCACGTAAAGGCATAGGAAGCTTAGGAGACCTGTTAATGAAATATATGTTAAGGCACAAAGCCAGTTACATTCAATATGATTTCAGGTTTTATTGAGAAGACCCTATAATGTATTTTATGGAGTGCATAAAGCTGACAATGTAATAAAACCAGACATAGATCTTGAATGCACACAGGTAGGCTAGCTCCACTCATTCCCGAATTCAAATACACACCCTATTAGATCTTCACATAAGATCTTGCACTGATGTGGTGTAACACTCAAAGTTACACTGACTGATAGAACGTGGTGCAAAATCGTACTAACATCTCTGAAATCAAAACCTAAGTGAGTTGTATCAGCTTACACCACTGAAAGCAGCCACTCATAACTGAAATCAGTGTTTACCCAAGATTTTGCACTTACTTGCAAAGCAAAGTTAAGTGGTGCAACTTTCTGTTGCTGATAAGCCCTAAGGTTGCCCGCTGCTGGTGTGCTCATGGTGTATGGCACTGGCTGCCCATTTGTGGGTGGGAGTGCTTGTGTTTGATCTGCAAACACTCTTTGATAAGGTTGAAACAACTATACTATGGGCAAAAAGCAATCCAAAACTGTCCCTGGCAGCGCTGAGAAAAGACCACCGGTGTGGGCGCCTGTGGCCTGGGTCATTTCTGAAACAAGAGATGTTGATTCCAACATTATTTCTCCACCCAATTCATCTAACCTCCATCCCAACAAACAAAGTAGCAGTTGGCAAGAGGGGATCATTTCCAAGTGTGTTGTCTGGGAATTCCGGACATCAACAGCATCCAAGTGACTTGTTCAACGGTACAGCTGTGGTGAAGCAGGGCCTTGGCATTTACGCTCTGCTGCTTGCGGTGCCTGGGCAGTGCTGGAAGTGGAACCCCTCCGAAGAGCCCACAGAGAGCGTGCAAATGCTGTTTGCCACCGAGGGCCGATCCCCGTAACGCACAAGGGCTGCTGAATATGAGTTTACGGGCTTCTGGCCAAGGGACTTGTTTTCCAGCAAGCAAGCTGCTGCTGCTGCTGCTGCTGCTGCTTTGGCTCCGCACGAGGGTGTAGTGACAGCAGTCGGTCCTTCCCCTAGTCCTGAGATAACCTGTGTCACCACTGTGACAGATCAGCTGGTGAAGTGTGTAAAGTGCACTCGTGAGAGACCGCCCTGATCTACCCGTTCATAATCTGAAAACTATTCCTTGGCATCGTTTCTTCTCCAGCATTGGTAGGGGACTCTGCCCTGTGCAGTTTTGTACACAGAGAAATGGAAGCAAGTTGAAATGGTTACTTCAGGTTAATCTTTGTTTACTGTTTCGCTTTTTTAATAGAAAAACAGGCTCAGGAACAACTCTCGTGATATTAAAGCAAATAAAGCTTATCTGTCACCAGAATAAAAAGACCTGGATGTGAAAGCATTTCACGGTCATACCAGCCTGGGAGAAGACGCAGTTAGTGAGAGCCACATAGAGGGAAACCTGTTTAGCTCTGTTACTTCAGTGTTAATGAAGTATATAGCAAAGTATAAAAGTATTCTGTATTTGTAAGATAATGTTGTAAAATGGGGGTTTGTTAGACATTTAGACATACTAAATGGAAAACACAGACTCTGCTTGCAAATGAATATTACAAAGATTACCATGTTTTTGATCCTGTGATAAAAGTCATTAGATGTGCAAAGGAGATATCTGGAGGCACATTCCTGCTTTACTGGTACATATATAGAGGAGATGTGAAGTCTAACAAAAATCAGATCACACAATTCTAGAAATCACTAATTGCAGAACTTGCTTTAATTTAAATGCATTCAAAACCCAGTTTTTTGTTAACACATCAAAATAGGGTTACCCTTTTTTTAATGTATAGGAAAGAAGTAGTTAAAGGTCTGTAGCAGCTGTTTCAATTGACCTAGTAAACTTTTTTCCATGTGTAAAAGGCAGCATAGAAAACAGAGAAGTTCTTGGAAGAAGCAACCGGTGAGGACAAGCATTGGGACAAGGAGTCTAAACAGGGAGACAGAACTGAGTTCATTTGTCTATTTCATTTAGTTCCTTCAAGCCACAGACTCCTGGTTTTGTGTAAATAAAGCTGTGCTTTAGGAGCCTTTCTGTCTTTGTTGCTTCTCATGTGAGCAGGAAAGAGCCATAGAGCATGGCAGAGCCTTCAGCAGCATGGCAGAGCCTTCAGCAGCATCCCTGTGTTCAGTTGGACTAGCACCATGTTTCGGTGGTTTTTCCCATACAGATACAAAGGAGAGAATTTTCTTTCCATCTTTCTGTATTTGGCTTTTTCTCATATCAGAGTCATTAAGGGACATGTAACCATCAGCTTGAAGGACAGTTGGTCACTGCCAGCAAAAAGAAACCCAGGCTGCAATGAGAGCTGATTGCTGTGTTTAATAAAAGTAACTCCACAACTTTTCATTCTTATTATACTTGCTCCTAAAAGATGCTGGGAAAATTGCAGGATTGTGACTTCTTTCAGTTTCTTTTGCAGCACTTCAGAGAAGGAACAGAGCAGACGCCTCCATGCAGCTTTGTTGCCTTTCACTGAGAGAGGCCTAAATCTCACTGCATCATCTAAGAATTATTGCACTGTCAGCAATTAATAATGATTCTCAAGCACAGAAGTTTTCCTTAATGAAATCTCCTACAATTCAGGTTGTCTCAAAATCAAAGATTTGTCTCAGTTTTTGGATTGCCTACACATTTAAAAACAATTCTGGGGTTTTAATTTATTTAAGAAGTAACTGAACATACAGCAAAACTTTTCTTGACCTGTGTAGCAGTTGGAAATATAGGCAGATCTTACAGGAGATGTATAAAACAGGTGATGTTTTACATGCACACCCAAATCTAGGCACTAACTGCCAAATGAATGATAAATTATTTAAAGAAGGAACAAGCAGTATTAATTATGATTAAGTAACTAGACCTGGAGTGTGTTAATAATGCCGACTGTTAAAAATTAGCTGGAATCTAGTGTACAGAGTGAATATTTTTGGTTGACTGGCTATGGCTTATTTTGTAGTCAGGAATGCCAGGCAACTGACCTGGTAAAGCTTCCTCTCCCCACTCACCCTGTCCAACTTCTGACAACATTTTTTGTTTGTTTGTTTATTTTTCACAGCTCTAACACATTAATTGCATTAGGGAGGGTATTAAAAATCTTGGCAGAATTACCCCAGTCTTGTCTTTTCATACCACTCCTACTAAAATGCATTGAAAGCTAAAGTAATTTGAAACAATAAACTTTCATCTGCTTCCCACATCTGCACTCAAAAGAGTAGATCTACAGGTCCTAATTATAGTAATAAGCTGTAATTCATGTAGATACCTGTGAGTCACCAGTAAAGCTTTGAGTTCTCTGGTACAGTAAGTCTGTGTATGTATGTGTGTATAAATGCCATGCAGAAAATCCAGCACTAGCAGTGTTAAAGTTGCGAAAGCAAGAAAATACCCTTTAAACTCAAATGATCATCCTGGGCCTGTGCTTTGTGTCCTTGCTGTATTAGGCAACCCCGGGTCCAAACAGGAATTGCCTATATTATTGGCCATACCTGAAAGTAAGCAGATGTGATATAAGCTAAGCACCTGGCCTCCAGAGCTAGCCCTGGGTTTTTTACTTAGACAAACATTTCTTTAACTTCAGTGGGACCTTAGCCCAACCTTATTATCAGGCCTTGGGTTTTAGAATTTAAACTCTGTAATTAAACATACAGTTAAACATCCACTAACTGTTTTGTTGGTTTTTTTTTTTAACTAACACACAAGGAATACTGATTAGAAATCTAAAATGCCATCGATTTGAACACTGTTTTGGGAATGTTGAGTGGAAAAAAATTGCAGTGCAAGCTTCACACTGTGTACTTCCTGACTTGCACAGTACATGCCTATAAAGAGAAATTGCTGTGGAATGACTTTCCTGCAAAATAGCTCCATTTTCATGCATTGTAGAGGTTCATCATCTCCTCTTCCTGGGCTGTGTTACTTTCCACCCATATGAATCCTTTTCAGTTTGTAATTTCAGCGGGATCTCCATAACCGGTTCTGGGTTTATTTGTCAAGATACTCTTTTTTTAAAAATGACCTGTTAGTGAAATATCCCTACAAGATGGTGTAAAATAAATTAATCTGCTATCAGCTCATATTCTTGTATGTGAATGGCTAAGTTCAAGGTTGCATATTCTGTATGACATAAATATCCATAAATGGATGTAAGAATGCATTTTGCTTACATACCACTTCTAATAGTAAAGAAGTTGCAACTGGAACCGGTGGAAATTTTCTGTACGAATCATTTTCTTTTCTTCCGGAAAGAAGGAGTGACATTTATGAAAATAATTAATTTCCTTCTAGAGTTTGGGAGGGAAGGGAAATCCCCCAAAGCAGACATTTAGGTATTTCCAAATTTGAGGCTTAAATGGTTTTTATTCTTTCCTTTTTTTCCCCATCTTTCTCCTGTCATTAAATGTGACAGAGTTAATCTTTGGGCTGTGAGATTCTGCTCGCTTTTATTCCTCTCTCACTAACTTTTCAAACAATGAGGATGTAGAAGAGAAAGTTGAAAGGTAAAATTCCTCTGATGTTATCTATTTTAATGCATTCAGGAGATAACTCACAAATTTGTTTTCAATCTTTTTTTTTCCTAATATTGGTGTGTGGTGTTTTCTTTTTGGATGTTACATTTCTTTGAAATGTTCCACCATATTGTTTTTTTCCTTTATTCAACTCACCCTTTTGACAGTGTCTTGAAATATTGAAAAATAGCCTAGCATTAAATTACATTACGTTAAAATTACAAATATAATACAGCACATTACCAGTGCATTTAGAGTTACAACAAATCTCTGAATTTTAAACTACGTTTCAATCATATTTACAGCTGTGATTTGAGTTGCTTCTGATAGGCTATACTTTTCCCTGTTTGTCATCTTGCGCTGCTTGTTTGCAGCCTATAATTACAAGGTATGTTACTGTCTGCCTCGCTCAGCCGTGGAGTGGTTCTGAGGACAGTGCAATGGGAGCTGATGGCTGGTTCTCCAGTGCCTGAGCAGCCACAAACTCCAAGCTATTCCTGCTAACTTTGCTCAGTATCCAATTGGTCGTCTATCATGACCGGTTGAAAAACACCCCAAAACGCTTTCAAAACCCTCTGCACAGCCTCGCCTCCTCTCTCCCTGGGACTCCCTTTCTGTGCAAGCACTGGGGGAGAGCCCTGCACCCTCCTGCACTGTCCTGGGACTAAACACCTGCATCCTCAGGTTGGACCAAAACCACGCTGGGAAAAAACAATTCAAGAATTTTTTTTTTTTTTTACAAGAATCTGTGCCCTTTGCACACAGCACAGTGTATTTCCATAGATCTCCATTGCAGCTTATTAATTTCTGATATAAGTGTAGCCTTGTTTTTTAGCCCTTTTCAGTTTAACTTGGGGAAACAACCCACAGTCAAGGCTGTGCAAATTCCTTCAGAAATACCAGTGGATCAAGTGAAAAGCCAGAGTGTTGTTTTATCATACGGGAGAAACAGGGAAAGGACACAAGCTGCCTTCCCATCCTCTGCAGAGGCACTGGGCACAACCTCTCTGCCCCCAAAGGGCTAGTCTTACCACCACTGCCAGCAGCAGAGGCAAAGCCTTCAGCCGCAGCTACTCCGAGAAGCGGACGTCTTGTATCCAACTACTAGAGGAGGCTGAGGAAGAAATTTATGAGCAGGGATCGTGCCTAGAGGACTGAGCTAGACCATACCCAAATGAGGGCATGCAGTGTCCACACTGCCCCTTCTGGGTACCATCAAGCCCCCAGCTTCCCTGCAAAGCCCTTCTCCTCAGCACTCCCCTTCCCAGGTCTCTCCTGGCACGGGGAGTGGAAGCAGGACCTCAGCAACACACGCCTCTAGCTAGACCTTAAAGGCAGTTGTTAGTCCTGTCTCAGCCAACAGCTTCTTCACAACTCTCCATGTCACTGTCTATACTTAGGCTCATGTTCCTGCAGGTTTGCCCAATTGTCTGCACTGTACAAAGTGCCCCGGCACTCCTCCTGTGCAAAGGAAAGGCACTCACATCAGCCCTGGAAGAGCAGCAGCCAGCCAAACATGAGAGGTAATGGCCACCAGAAGGTCCCAAGGTCCTCAGGGCCACCATGCTCTCCCACAGTCCTTTTGGGTCTTCCAGGTTGGTTTCTAAATAAAGGAATTCCCAATCGATAGAAACACCCCAAATAAAAGCACATCCAAAGCACACATTAGGGCTTGTAGGGAAGTCCCTTGCCTCTGCCTATACCCCAAAGTGTTTCATTGCTTGGGTTCCTGGGATCTTGTGACAGTTTTCCGCTGAGGTTTGTCTTATGGCCGGTCTAAGGCAGGGCCCAAGAGGCTCAGTCATCCCTGAGACCTTCAGTTTCCACTGACTGACCAAAGACAATGCTCAAGGCTTTAGCCCTCACCACTCTTCAGCCAGCAGCAGGCCACGAGGAGATGGAAGAAGCTTCCCTCTCCTCAGCGTGATGGTTTCACCAGTGGTCAGTCACAGGAGGGCTGGAAAAGGAGACCTGTAGAGCAAGGGCATGCCAAATGTCCAAAAACTACTTCCACCCACAAAGGCCATTCTGTCCACCAGAGAGGAGCAAATGTGGCATTTTGAGATGAGACCACCTGTTCTGAACTGAATTTCTAATACATTTTCTCATACATGTACTGAAGACCAGGCTAACCAGTGCCTGGTTTTGAGATAAGGCAGCACTTTTTGTTTTTTATATGGGATCGTATACCTACACACCACTGCAGTTTATCAGCATTTGAGTTGGTCAAAGGAATGGGGAGGAGAGGCCAGGGTGTATCAATAGGAGTCAGAGACACCAGTACAGCCAGAAGGATGGTCCATATGGAAACCTTGCTGCTGTTGGAGTACTTCTGCATGCTGTCTTCTGGTTAACCAAGATCAAAAATAAGAGATGATGGGCAGTCTTGCAGAGCTGGCCAGTTCCAGCATTTTCTGCTTTGCAGACATAACTCCACTGAGGTAGCTCACACATCGCTTCTGTGGAGCAAGCATCACCCGGGCCTCCTGTAAGGTGGTGGAGGGGGCATTTTTCTTGCAGGCATTAGGCAAAGGGGAGGCCAAAGGGCAGACTCTGTCATGACACGCTCAAGAGCGTGGTGAAGACAATGTGTTGGGTTTGGCCTCTGGGGCACTGTGAGGGCACCCTTACAGCACAGCCACAGCAAAGCTGGGTCAGGGTGTGGGATGTGGCTTTGGGGTAGGGTGGTGAACACTTGAAGTGATGGGTGGGATGCATCATGGGTTGGAAAGAAGCTGTGCAAGTGAGGACTGAGAGCCTTGTGCCTTTTTAGGATTGTTACAGGTGCTGCAGAAGGTGAGCTCCTTTGAAAGGCATCTTCCACTAAAATGCTGATGAAGTATTTCAGAAGAAAGCTAAGCCAAAACCTATTGGGAGCTAGGAGATCCTTATGGACAGATTAGATTTTTATTTCACTGACTGCTTTAGTACCCGGATATCTCACATTTTCTTGACGGATAGTGGGATATGGATGAGCCACTGGAGGTGGAGGGAGATGCAGGTGGGGAGCTCAGACAGGTGGCCAGCAGAGCCCTGCTCACATCTGCTCTATCCTCTCCTGTGCGGCCATGGGCAGGCGGTTAACCTCGATTCCCTCCTCCCTCAGCTGGGGACAGCTCACAGCAGCGTTATCAGGCTCAAGCATTTCCCAGTTGTAGAACTGCAAACTATTTTTATTTCATGTCTGTAGGATGCCAGGAACCTTCACTGCTCTGTGAACAATACTAATGGTGGCTACGTTGGGCTGCCTGAAAGGTGGGTTGATCATTAACCACCAGCAGCGTTTATGAGTGATTTGCACCTTTGAGAAGAGCTGAGCATAAAGTAAATCATAATTTATCCTCCTAGTTCTTCTTTGGTATAATATGTAGTTGTTTGTTGCTATTTAAAGATTTCTTTCAGTAAAATTATTGGTGCAGTGGATTCAGCTTAAGACATAGGCAGTTGCTGTGAGGGCAAGCCATGAAGGGGAAAGCCAGTAGCTTGCCCATCATCCCAGTGCTGTCCTTAGGAGGCAGCTTGACAGAGGAGATCCCCTTTCCCCAGCACAGCCTGATGCAGTAGGTGATCTCCTCACATCAGGCCTTTACTTGTGCTTTTCTGGAGGCACTTCGGCCTTTGCCACAAAATTCCTGCTGATGTGTCTCCTGGGGAATGGAGGGGAGGGGACCCTGCTCTCCTGAGCATCCCCTAAACTGCTGGGGAAGGCAGTGGACCCTTCCCTCTGGGTTTTGCCGGGACCTGCAGCATGGTGGTGCCCAGCCCGGAGTCCAGGGTCCCACTTTGGACTCCCAGGGGGGTTTCTGGCAACAAGCAGGGCTATTAAGGTCCTGGCCAGCTGCCTGGCCTGGGCTGCTCTCCGCTCCGCTCCATGCCATGCACCATGCAGCGGGGCTGGGGCTAGCAGGGGACATCTCTGCTCAGTGCCTGTGACAGTCACCTGCCTCTTGCTGAGTCTGGATTCATTTCTGTGGTGTGACATGATCCCTATCCATCACACAGGGGCCATTATTAGCAACCTAGCAATTAATCCTCTTTCATAGATGGGAATAGACACCTGGATGAGGCCAAGAGGCTGCAAAATGCTTCTAAGCATCTTCAAGATAAAAAATGTTAAAGCAGTGGCTGTTACCTGCTGGTAACGGGTAAAAGGACAGAGAGGGAACATAAAACAGGGAAGGCAGGTAAAAATTACACTGGAGTCAGCTGCAAACACATGAGGAAATAGATGCGGTGTTATTAATAGGACAGATGCACCAGGGAGTCCAAAACCTAAAAATCCCTTCATTATCTAGTTAAAGGCTCCAAAAAGCTGTGGCTAAAATGTGAGATATCAGCCTAACAGGTCTGTTTATACAGACTTTTCTAAACAGTTCTCCAGTCAGATCTTTTGCTCTGCAAAATCTTTCTTTTTCCCTTGTGTTTTGATTCCTTTCATCTTAAAGGACACCCTGCCATTTCCCAATCTGTAAATAAAACTCACTATGATAAAGGTCATGAGCTCAGTCTCTGGGAAGAATTACCCCACAATGAAAGGTAAAGCCAATTTGGGGCCTGCCAGTACTGCCCTTTGCATCCACTGCTGCCAAGGCCTGATGAACATTGCCCAGCTCCTTGCATCTACCGAACTTGCATGAATATCAGCTCTTCCCCTTGCAATTATCCTGTGCTGCAAAACCAGGATTTTTGAGATTTACTGAAGAGTCAGGAGAGACCGTCACGGTGGGCAGAGCTGAACAGCACCACTGAAACTAAGTTTTGGCCAGTGTGATGGAAAAGGTCCCTCACTGGTTGGGTGTGGGATTTGCTTGCTCTGCGTGGTGCATGTGTGTATACTCAAATGCCTTGGTCCCTCCGCTCGAAAGCCAGCTCCGTTGGCAACTCCTGCCTGAATTCCACAGGAAAATATTTGGCAAATCACATGCTGACATGTTTATCTTGTTAGCTGTCAGGATGAGTAAGTGTGCACGCTGAACGCTATCATTCAGCTTGAATGGAGCAATAGCTACCACTCATGAAATCTGACAGAATAAATATATTTTCAAACATGATTTTTGTCAGATTCATATTAATCCTTTGTTCAGCTCCTGTCCTAAGTGACCTTAAATAGACCCGTGCTCACTGCAACCCGAACTCCAGCGTAGGGCTCACACGGTGACCCTACACAATCCAGAGATGACAAAGTGACACTGTTGCCTGCTCATAAGCGACGGATTGAGTTAGCTTCTGCTCTGGCATATATACATTTACATGTCTTCCAACATCTAATTACACTGAAGCATCCCACAGAAAGCTCGTATTTGGGCTTTTAATGCTAATCCAATAAAAAAGCAATGCAACCATTTCAAGATAATTATGGCATCAGCAACCCCCTGCCTGCTTTCAGGCAGGCATTCATGGGAACCCCTCGTGGGTGTTCAAACAGTGTGAGAAAATAGCGAGTGCATTGAATCTCATTTCTATGGCACAAATATTTCAGTGTGTTAGAGTACCTCAGAGCTAAGAAATCTCTGAAACATCAACATTTGGTTTCCTGCTTGATCTAAGCTGGCCTCGCCTGAGGCAAGGGTCGATAACATACTGCTCCGTTGTTTGCCAGAATTAAGAATAGCAGAGCTTGTCTGATCAGCTCCCTCTCCGGCGATATCAAAGTGCTTCATTCACATTAAAAAGCATCAAACTTTGGCCCATTTCCCTTCTGATATTGGCAGGAGGGCAAGCGGGAGGGGGAAACGGTAGATTGATGGTTTCCCCATCCCTGATTTGTTTTGCTCTTTGCTTCAGCTTGCCCGAGAGGTGCCGGCATACCCAGGTCTGCAGGGGCAGTTTGTAAAGGGGTGGCTTGAGTGCAACTCTTGCGCATGAAGGAATGAGGCACTTAAAAAGCCCTGACAACTGTTTTAGGGCTGCTAGTATCAAGCAGGTAAGGACAGGATTAAGTCAGAGGTCTGTGCAATACGATAAGATCTGAAAATCAGTACAAGCTCTGGGAAGACACAGTAGAGTCACACAGCTCAGAAAGAAAAATGTGGCACGCTGATGTGAAATGGCAGAGTGATGAAATCAGGGCTTTTAGCAGTGCTATGCTCTATTTTAGCAGTGACAAAGACATGCCAGAGATAACTTTTTTTTCCCCAGAACCAATCACATTTGAGGCACTTTAAGGGCATGAGACAGGCACCTGAAGTGAGCAAAAGCCAGAAGATGGTGCCGGGACCTGCAGCTCCTCCCCTTCCACACCTGCAGCATCCTCGGTGTGTTACTGCCAACAACCACGGACTACCTCTCCTTTGGGTCCCTGCCTCCTTTGCTGGGCAGGATGAATAATGCTGCCTGAAAGAGCAGCTGTTCAATATTTATTTTTATCTGCAGAGTTCAGCATGTGGCCTTGACTGGCTGTACCGCACAGCGCTGAAACTCCTCGCTCCCCGGCTTCTGCAGCAAATGCAGCAGGGGGGCAGCAGCTCCCTTTGCACGTTGTGCCTTGGCCCATGCTGTGTGCTGAAGGAGGTAGGAGGGAAGGATGTCCGTCCTTGTTGTTTAAAGACCTTGCCCTTTTGAAATATCATTTGGTGAGGGGAGAGGTATTTGTTTTGGGAGGGGAGATTTGCTGGGTCTGTTTGGAGTGTTTTTGCACTGAATGGTACATCATGGGAAAGGGAAGGGTCCTCCGTGCTGTCCCAAGGAGGGCATCCACATGAAGCAGAGTGTTATAGGAAGCTCTGAGAGGCTTTCCATGTTAACCGGCTTCAGTAAATCAAAGACAGCACTGTCCCTCACATCAGTGTGATTTAAATTAGGGTAAAGTCCTGTGTAACATTGCTGCAGTAGATGACACCACAATTACCTCTTGTCCCCTTTTTCTCTCTCTTCGCAGCAAAAGGCAGTAAAACTGTTCAGCTCAGTTTATGAATTGCAGGACCAAGCAGCACCTGTAATTTCACATTGTTCAAACTAGCTTTTATCTCTTTTGACACAAATGCCAGACCCTTGTGTGCCACTGAACGGGCTGCCGGCAAGAAACTGTGGCTGAGTGAGTTATGCCAGTAATCCTGAAGTCTGTCAGCCAGCATGGGCTTCCAGGGAAAGAGCAGGTTATGCTGGGACAGGAGGGCAAATCTGATGTGACAATCTATTTTTTAAGCTGAACGGGCATTGGTTAACATGGCTGCCCTAGCCCAGGTCAATGTTCACTCCAGATTCAAGGTTTTACCTGGAATAAACCAGAAAGCAATAAAGCCTATTATTTCAGAAAGGACTTCTATGACTAACACATTCGTTCTCCTCTTTCAGTTGGAATGACCTATATTTGCTTTTGATATAAAATTTTTCATAGGGAAAAATTTCCCCTTCAGTTGTGTTTTACTTGCATTCATCGCATGCATTTTACTGGCGGAAAAGTCTTTTATAGTGCACCTTTTCTCTCTCTTTCTGTTTTCATTACTCATTCAGAAAGCTCAGAAAATTTTTCTAGAAGTAGTCAGCTCACTGGCATTTGAAGAATGAGCATCTTCCCAGGCAACGTAACATCTACATTTTTGTTTGTAATTTAAGCCAGAAAAAACAGTCAGTCTTAAAATGCAGCTCTGTGTGTTGTTTTACTGTTCCATGGTTAAGCCAACCCCGAGCCTTGGCCCAGTAAATCTTGTACCTATGTACTGCAGCTCATTCGAACAGCACCAGAGGGACCTGGTCCCTGAGGCAGACCGGCCCCTCAGAGCACACCAGGACAGGACAGTTCCTTTCTGGCCGTTTCAGCAAACACCTGGAGAACATGGCCAGGCTACCATCACTTCTCTGGCGTGACTGGGGCTTCTTCAAAATCCCACAGCGTAGCTCTTCCAGCTTGAAGGAAGGATGCAGGGGAAATCCCAACTCATTCAACAGTTATTTTCCTAGTTTACTCCAAGCTCTGCAGATGCATGGTTCAGAATTAATCCCAGAGGCGGGCGTGCATTACTATTTCTTGTTCATAAATATTGATAGCTAAAGGACTATGTAACTAAAAAGGACCTTCAGTGCAGAAAGAGGAAGAAGGGTGTTCTGCTGGTGGGGAGAAGCTCTACCTCTGTTATCATCCTTTTAATAATATTGAGTTAATCTTTTCAGCTGTGCCTGTGCCCTTTTGAGGAGAAACACAGAGTCAAAGGAGGTTTCTGAAGGACAGAGAACTTATCTGGGACAGCCAGGGCAGGCCTGGTATGCTAGGGCTGTCCATCTTCCCTACAGGTGAGCACTTTGCTCTCTGCAAAGGCATAATCCAAATCCAGGCCTCCTGCCCCAAATTCTCCAGGCATCTCTAAGCTTTGAGTCTTTTGTGCTCAAAATGCAGTTTCTCTCTAAAAGAAACAAGTCTGCGGACCAGCAGAATGAATGCATCCATTGGGGTAAGGGCTGCCTCTCTCCATGTGTGCTTACAGTGTAATTGGTGGCAGCCTCAGCTGTGGTCTCTAACAACATCCTGGCGGGTGGACAGGTTAAAAAAAGTCATCTTTATGTCCCGAGTAATTTCTCCCACCAAAAGAAAGAGGTCCATTTGAAGCTTGTCAGGCCTTTCAGGAAAAACTTTGCCATGTCGAGCAGAGCTTTTGGAGACACAGAGGGAAGGAGCTGGAGCAGCCAAGCATTGCCATTAATATCCTCAGACATCCACGGCTTCGAGTCACCTCCCACTTCTTTGAACTGTTTTGCTGGTGCTGAAGCTGCATCTGCCCAAGATAAACTGTGAAGCCCTGATCTAGCTGTGGGGTCTGGCAAACTTCAGAGAGAAGCCATTGTCACGCTCTGTCACATTAATCTGGCTAGCAAGTCGATGCTGCTGCCAAAAGTCCTTGTAAAATATACTCTAATTAGGCAATTTTACAAAGCTTACAAATGGTATGGGGAGGGAGGGTGCTTGGTTTTTTTTTCAAACCCGCTGGATTATAACGTCTCCTAACAGGGTAGTTATGGTTTAGTGTTACAGTCTTGCTTAGTTTGCTGAATCTGGCCTTTGGGTTAATCCATCAGCGGCCATTAATTTATGCAACCTGTGCAACTGAAATAAGTGGGACTTTTTCATAGAAAATCCTAAACAAGGGGAAATTATCAGTTTAATATACATTTGGTGCTCTCCAAAATGACCATTATTTTCACAGGTAATCCCTGGTGTGAAGTGCCAAGGCTTGTACAAATGTGCTCTTGTACAAATCTAGGGAGAGCCAAGACACAATGAAATCCCAAACAGCTGAGCTCAGCCAAGGCCCTCAGAGCTTCCCCCTACAGCTCTTCCAAAAAAAGAGGCTCAAGAACATGTGTCCTGCTGCCACGATCATCAACATCACGCAGGCACATCCTTAGCGCTTAGCCACTGCAGGGATCTTAATGCCTTTGCTCTTCATGTTGTCATTTTTTTATAGCAGCTCATGGAGGTGTGCTTGAGATCACTTTTGGCCCTTTGCTGCCCTGGGTGCCAGGAGCAAAGCCACCATGCAGGGGGAGATGAAACCTGCCGCCTGCTTACACTGCAGGTTCACAGTGTGCCACCTCTAAGGAGCTGCCAAGCACGACCAGAGCACTTTGTGGAGCTGTGCAGTAGCCAGACTTTGGCTTTGAGCTTTTTTTTTTTTTGCTTGTTTTTAATAGTTTGCTGAGGTCAGTGTAAGCTGAAACAAGAGTCTCCCACTGTTTGCCCACACTGGACTATCACCCGCAGCAATGGGCTGAA
The DNA here is from genome assembly GCF_000737465.1 of Haliaeetus leucocephalus. Lineage (NCBI taxonomy): Eukaryota > Metazoa > Chordata > Aves > Accipitriformes > Accipitridae > Haliaeetus > Haliaeetus leucocephalus. The sequence continues at coordinate 19,306,833 of NW_010972991.1, read as the reverse complement.
GCCCTGCTGTGCCAGTAAGGCATCACTGAAATGCTTGCAGAAATTGCAGCCCAGCCCAGTTCTCACTAACATGAGTTTCAAACAAGTGCCGTGCCGCTGGATTCAGTGCAATAAATCTTCGTCCTTCACAGTGTGAGGGACAGATGTTCACTGAGCTGCTGTGGGTGTAGCATAACTGTACTTGCTCTTCCTATCCATCTGCTGATAAGAATTGCCCCGTGTTTGTCTGTCCTCATCTACATCTGCCTTGTGACCTCCCTACTATCCCAGCACTGCTTGGATTTGTTTTTGGTGGTGAAAGAGACAATTCTGCCCCAGGCAAGGGGAGAGCTGGAGGCAGCTCTGACCTGGGCTGGGATTTCTCATAGCAACCCAGTGCCCACAGCCCTCTGTAACTCTTCATGACCATAGTATGGATGGATTTGCTAAGCTATTTCCTCTCTCCTTGTTGCCCTTCCGTAAAACTGCAAAATCATTAACATGTTAATCGTTTTGTAAATTGGCAAGGACATTTTAATTGAATTTGCTCTCCAAGTGGATATGGAGAAGAAGAACAGCATTAAAGCAGTTAGGAATGAAATAAGTCTATTAGGTCTTGCTTTTCCCTCTGGGACACTCACTAAATATAAAATTGGATTCCACTTGCTGGTAGATTGGTGGCCATAGAGAAGACAGCAATATGTGTTTTCTGTTGCCTTCACAGGCCACTAGCTTCATTGCAATGAAGATCTCAGACACCCATTGAACAAACTGGAGGAGAGTCAGCAGTAAGTGAAATAAAATTATCTCCACAGATGATGGACCTGGAGCCCTCTGTTTGGGAACTACTGGCCTTGTGCCCTTGGTCCTCCCAAGAATAAGCAATGGTGGTCTCCTGGCAGTCTCCTGGCCCTGACAATGAGGCTTGAGTCTGAATTAGGTCTGAGCCGGAGCTCAGGTCTCGGAAAGCTGCAGTTGTCCCCAGAGCTGCAGCTATGGGCCTTGGTGCGAGGCTGGGCATGGGCTCCCTGCATCATGGCTTTACAGCATCTCTGTCCCCATGACCTCCCTGTGTGGCTGGCCTGAGCGCTGTGCTGATGGGAAGGAGCTGTCAGTTTACTTTATTATTTCCATGAGCAGCTATTAATCATCCTGTTTCTCTTAATTCTGTTATTTTCAGAGGCGCAAAAGGAACATTAAACAAATAATAAACTTCTTACAACTAAGGAGGATTAGAGTCAAATGCTCAAACAAAGGACAGCAGGGATTTAAGGAAAATTGTATTTTCCATTTGTCTTTCTTCCACACCAAACCCCAGGGCAACAATCTCAGACAGCACATTTTGCAACTTTAAAGGAGCCTCAGCAGTTTTATCTCATCTCAAGCATGGTACAAGGAAAACTTGTGAACAGGGATCCAGACAAAGCCATTGAAGTTCAGTTCAATCACGTGCTTTGGAGGAAAGCTGTGTGATATAAAAGGAAACATTTTCAAAATCATCTAAAAAATGACGCTGGAGTCCAACACCATGCTGGGGACCTGTCCTTTACAGCCACTTTGTGGCTTTTGGAAATGTTAACAATATAATTTTGTGTGGATATTTCTCCATCACTCAAGACTAGGAGATATTAAAGGAAAAGTGAGAAGATTGCCCTCACAAAGCTCCCCTGAAGACGGACACAGAGTTAGAGCCAGCAGGAGGGAAGTGGGAGGCAGCAAAGGAAACACCTTCGCTCCTAGAAAGGGGCAACATCTCACCCAAAACCGAACCAAAACAGACAGCCTACAAACATGCCCTTTCAGCAAGTCAGTCTGCACCTTATTCTCAAAGGAATCCCGCTGGCACCAGAAATGCCATATGTCAGCACAGGCAGGGCATTCTTAAATAAATGTCTTTTTTAATTTTTTAATAACTTCCAGCTTCAGCTGGTTACTGGTGGTGGATTGATATATTATTATGCCTCCATAGCTGAAGAGTTTTAAGTTATCACACATATGTCAATAGAAGGGGTAACAATTATGAATTATACGTGATGGGGGGTGAATGGGGGATGATCTGAGATAACAATGAGTTGACAAAATGAGACTACTATGGAAGTTTTGAAATGGGCATTCACACACCTTTGTTTACTGCTGCCAAGTCTGTTTGTTGCCATTCGTTACCCTGCCCCAAGTCTTTTCCTTGCGTGATCCTGTCCAGCCAAGAGAATTTTAAGGGCAACTGCTTAATGGCACAAAAGAAAGTGAAAGAAGTGGAGAAAGAGTTTGAATATGTCCGATCCTGCCAAAAGGACGAGCTGTGTTTTGGAAAAAGAGGTGCAGGTTCACCAGCAAAAGAAAGAGACGGAGGAGATGCCTTCCTTATCCTTTTGGCATACAGGCTGCCTTAGTGCTTTCCTCCCTGCCTTTGCATAATGGCACCGGAAGCCTGTAACGTATTTATTACTGTTGGAAATGCTGAGCCTGAACATGGGAGATGTGTGGGACAATGGAGACACTACAGAGCAGAAGCTGTGAATGCTGACACCAAGCAAGTTGCCAAAGCTTGCCATGAATAATGTAAGAATAGCTCCAGTCCTTTTCCTGCCCACATGGGGAGGTTTGAATGAATTCACTGCTAATGTGCTCTCTGAGAATGTATGCTGCCAGCTCTGTTTTCATGGGGTGGAGTGGGAAAACTTAAAATCAGCCATCAAAGTTAAACTGCTTCCCGTTTCTCTGTAAGATGGTTACTGCTGAGCATAAATATGCATACGATAAAAATGTCCCTTTTTCTGGGCAGAATGACTGCAGGTAACTTACAATCAGTGTCGGATGCTGATACTGCAATGAGAACTTCCTCTACATCCCCCCCACTGGCACAGCTCAATAGAGATGGTATTCAAACCCACTGTTGCAAACAAATGGCTGTAGCTCCGTGAGCAGCACTTCTGCTGGTGCACAGAGTGCTGCATGGCATACGCGCAGCTCTGCAACAGCACACTGAGTATTGCACTCTACCCTGCTTCACTGGAGGGGAAACAAGTGGAAAACGACACAAAATGGAAGAAGACTAGGGAAGGTAGCCCAGACATCATCATCAGTGACTTCTTTGGCAGAACAATGTTTGGGTTAACTGCTGTCACGATAATTGGCCACTGCTCCCAGACTGAAGTACCCACGTTCTGGCCATGCACAGGACCAACCATATACATGTAATGAAACCCTGCAGTGCCTTCAGGGATGTGCTGCAATGGTGCATGTAGGAAAGATTAAGGCAGGAGAAAGGTACTGCTCTTCCTCATGGTCCCATGGATGCGTTAGAAACTCTTATTTCTTAGTGTTCATCAGCTGGGTTACCCAGACAAATTGAGGAGGATTTGAAGAAGTTCAGCTCATTGTTCCAGTCACTGACTAAACACTGTAGCAAATCACCATCAGTTCACACAGTTTAAACCAAATCAGGGTTGGGGTGTATTGATTCATTAACATTATGTAATGAACTGCCAATCATTGAACAATACATTCAGGATCAATATCAGCCATGCAACACATAACCACAATACCAGTCACAAGTGGTAACATGCAACTACAGATTTGTAGATCACCTTCTGTAACTGATCCCAACATATGCCACATGCACACAGATTTGTGTGCACACACACATCCCCCTCCCAGGCTGTGGAATTCGCACACAACCTTCCTCATTTGGGTGTGCAGGCCCCCCTGCCCACACACCCCTGCTGTGGGAGGTGTGGATGCCCCAGCTCTGTGCAATCCTGCCCTGCCACCCCAGATGTGGGTGAGTACCCCACCCCGGGAAGTATGTTCCTGTGGTACACTCGTTCTGGAGGGGACAATTCAGGATCCCCAGGACACCTCCTCTGCCAACGTTCATTTTGCAGTGTGGGCCTGTGATGGTAGAGGTAAGGTCACTCTTTTGCATGGCATCATGCAAAATGATTTCCTAGTTGGCACAAGTACCCAGCCACTAAGAAAGCCCAGAACCACTTTGGATTTGGGCCCTTGAGCATTGCAATAGCAGTGGAAGGGTTTACCAAACGATCTGCTGAGGAACAACTCCAAGGGCTGCTTTGTGCACATGCAACAACCCCTCCCAGCCTCAGAGGGAAGACCTCTCCCTGCTGTCTAGTCTGTGTGGTTTTTTTTTTCTTTTGTTTGGGTTCTACCCTTAAAGTAGTCTCTCTTTCCATGAGACGTGTTACACAAACTTACTGCTAAAGTGAAAAATGTATCTCTGCCTGAACTTCAAATCCTGTTATTGCAATATGACAAGCTGGAAGGAGTTTGTTCATCAAGAACATTGTGTAGGGCAATAGGTAGTTGTGTGTTAACGTGTGTTGTGACTGTTTTGCTGGGTGTTGGTATAACAGGCTTCTGTGAAGTCATCTTTTTAATGCTCTGTAACAGTCTTAAGAAAGTATTAGAGTCTTACTCTGAGGGGGTAAAGAAGCAGAGCCCTCACCTACCCATGGAGGTGAGGACGTTGCAGGTTGAGAGACTGTGAATGGATCTGACCCATATAAGTAAAATACCTTTCTTCATTCATCTGTCATCTTTACAGATCCCTCCTTTCTGCTAATAAGTGTGTTTTCAGATCCTGAGTTATATATTATCAGCTTTTAAGCTCTGAAACCAAGATATATTTTAACAGCTTTTAAGCTATAGTATCTGATTCTTCAGGGAGCCCAGAATCAGAAAGTAAAACAAATAAGAGCACAGTCCTTTCTGCAAAGACCTTGGGTTGTGGTTAATGGAAACAGCATTACATGTATACTGTCTTGGCCAAGTTCTGCATTTTGTTGCAGTCAGTGGTGATAGGGAAAAATCATCTGATCTCTAGAAAGCTTCAGATCTACTATTCAGGGGTTTTTTTAGAAATACTTGCAGAAGTCAGCTCAACACTATTTAGTATCAAGGTCTCCATCTTATTACTTGAATGAAAAATAAGAGGATAGTGAATTTTGGAACAAAACTAAATTTTACAGCATGAGAACTCATGCTGGAATAAAAGCTTGAATAAGCACTCCCTTTTCCATGAGCCTTAGGTGGATGGGAAACAACTTCTGCTCTGTCATTTTTCAGAAGGGAGAAGGGTCGGTGAAGACTGAGGTCTACTTCTGTATGCAAACCACATTTTACCAGAACAGGTAATGCATTAAATTTAATTTAAAAATTGTAATTCATTAAATCCTGGTTTTGATCCCAAGAAGGCAGGGGAGAGAAAACTAATTTTGTTTGTCTTTTTTTATTTTGGCTCCTGTGGGCTAATTGCATTGGGGGTCCGAAGTAATTCCAGTAGTACCAGGAGCACGGTGGGTGAAGACCATCATATTTCACAGACAAGAAGGAAGAAATTCACTCTAGGCTTGAGCCTTGAGGGTGGAAAACCAGGAGGAATGCACAGCAGCCACTCCACTGTAAACATCCTGACTTATTTCTGTGCAGTGATAGATGTTACTGCTTTTACAAATAGATACTAAAATTGAAAATGTCCCTCCTTGCATTTAGAAGAAAGTACTTCTTCTCTAATTCAAATGAACTAAAGCAAACAAAATATGTTTTCATGAAGAGCTAAGTCCACAGTGCTATTAAACCATTTGAGATTTGCACCTAGTCCTAGTCTGGGATTTAAGTAAATGATGTGGTCCACAGGAGCTGTTAATCTGAAGTCAAAGTGTGTACAGATGAAGCATTGCTTTACTTTTTAAGGGAAAGATCCTATGTTATAAAAGATTTGTTGACTCTTATTTGAATACTTTTATAAAGTTTTGTAAAGGCTGAAAGTGGCTGTCCAAGGAGAACATGTAGTGTCCTGGTATCAGACAGTGCTAGATTTGTAATAAAACCAAAGTATAATAGTAAAAGGAAAATAACAAAAAATTGTTTAAAGCATAGCACTTGTCTTTAAATATTGCTGCTTTCTTTTTATTCCACAGGTAGTAGCAAAACCACATTTAATATGCTTGCTGCTTGGAAGCCAGTATCTCTAACTGTCCTAAAAGATAATCTGATGTACTTTAAAATCCTGTGCCTTGTTTCTGCACCAAAAGTTGATCAACTGTACTTGGTCAAGATTTCTGTCATCTCAACGTGTAAATGACTGTTTAATCAGAAACACTTTACAAAAGGGTTTTGGTACAAAGTTCAGATTACCTTTGGGGTCTCCCATGCAATAAATACAGAGACTTTCTGGTGATATTAAATATACATCATTGCAGCTGAGTTTACTGGGCAGGTAGCAAAAGCTTTTGAGTTTCTGTCTGTATCGAATGTGACCTCTTTAGAATGAAGCAGGCCCTGACCCCAAACATGATCTGAGCATCTCTGACATCTTTACTTCAGGCTTAAGCTTCTTGTAAGTCCTCCTCATAGGTCTTGCTAGGACAGCTAACATCTGTCTGTATTAGTTCTATACATCTTCTATAGACTGAAATGCCACCAAGCAAGAAAAACAACTTTGTGCTTTATCACTTGCACTTCTCTTCACTATGAAGCCCTTCAGTGATGCTTGGCTTTTGGATGTGGTTGAAAAGATGGTGTTCAGAATTTGTGAGGCACATGAAGGGATGCTCTTGTGAATTCTCAGTCTGCTAACATTAATCTTGGACAAGTTGCTAGACTAACATCTTGATCAACAGACACAAACCCTGGAAATTGTGGGGGTGCTATTCATTCCAAAATTCAAACTGGAATTTCTAGCAAAAGGATTTCTAGGATGGACTCACATCTAATTTAAAGTGAGCAGGCTGGTGACTGTAAATATTCTAATGGCACACGGCTGACGAATGACCAAGAAAGCATACTGTGGTCTTTTTAGTTATATAGTAAACTTGGTACTCTACCTTCTGACTACACAAAGAGCAGCCCTATCCCTCAGCATCATACTACCTGATCATATACTTAACTGAAGGAAAGAGCTGATAGAAGTCCTCATCTCTCAATGATCCAAATATCCTATTTCTCAAATGTTCCAAATACCTTCCTTCCTCCACAGCTTCAGTAATACTGGGATTTATTTGCAAACAGAATCCTAGTAATAAGCCTTACCACCAAACGCTATTTCTAGCAAAGCAAATATCTGTAATAGAATGTAGAGAACTAACAAAATTCTAAAAGGGAATAAAATTTATTTCAGAAGTTAAAAATAGCTACTTTATGAAGTTCAGATTTATTTGGTGATGTAAATCAATTTCACTTAGTAGGAGTATGTGGCAGAAATATAGCCTGATACATCTATGCTTACGAAATGATGATACTTACTGAAAAACTAATCTTTTGTTAATTTTCCTGATGCGTATTAACAAATTCTGTATTTTTGCGAGCTATTTCTAGTATACTTTCGTATGTAGTATACTCCATAATTAAAACCTCAACCTTTCTCTTGAGCTAGCTACTTATTTATTTCTCGTGATGAAACAACAGAACACCAGGAGCAATATAAATAGATGGTGACATATTTCTCTAAATAGTGAAAATCAAAGTGTATCATTCACAGCAAAGAAAAGCCTTTGTTTATGGTCTTTCCTTATTAAAAACAATTACATGTGTTTGCTTTATTGATGCTTTCCTGAGAGAGAACTGTTTGAAAGGGCACATCTAGACTGCTCAGTGATGTTTGGTGACAGCAGGTACTCCCCTGCAAAGCAGCAGTGCCCATGCTGGGATCATCCTTGTGCCCAAGTCCACCTCTCTGCTACAAAACCTACGTGGCATTTCCAGGAACTGCGAATCGCATGTGTCAGCCTGAGTGTTCGTGTCCCAGATCAGTGATTAAAGGCTAGCTGCGTGTGCCAGGAAATGGAAATCTTCTATTATCCGTCTCAGCTGAAGAAGTTCTGTTGGTGTCTGCTAAAAGGAATCGGTGAGTTCTGCCCAGGTTGAAAAGTAACTTACAAAGCGGCTGGATGCAGTGGCTGAGCAGGAGGAGGAATAACGTGCTCCCGCATAGGGATGTGAGCACCACGGTAACCCATACAGAAAGCTGTAACAAGATTTTAGAAAAGTGATGTTTCTTTCAATTAAGAGACAAATCTGAGGGTTCTGAGACTGGAGAGGGACTCAATAGACATGATTTTTGTCTGTTCTAGTTATGAGAAACAACTTAATCTAATGGCATGGGTATAGCTGACAGGGATCCAGGACTCCTGCAGTTATAAATCCAACTCCATCTCTGAGCCGGTTGACACAGGTAGCTTTCTGACTCTGCCAGGTAATGTTAAGATAGAAGTAGGAACAGCAATATAGATAGGGCTTGGACAAATGTACTCACAGTGATTAAATAGCCCAACATTTGCAGTCTATTTGTTGTCCTTTGGCAGCTGTTCGCTCTGGAGTCTGTCAGCCAAGCTGAATTCCCCTGGTGAGACCTATCAGTGGCTTCCAGCTGCTATCTGTAATGGTGGGGCACACCCCTACCCGTAACAGGTCGGTGAGTACTTGGGGAGACAGTGGTGGATTCCAGGAGCAAATGTGCACTTCCTCAGGTTGGTGTGCAGCCTGCTTGGTGCCTTCCTTTCCTTCCCCTGCCCAGGAGCAGAGTGAAGCTTGCAAGGTAATATGAAGCCCACAGAGCGGTCCTCTCCTCTTGCACCAGGAAGGGATCTCGGGGTACATCCCGGGGCAGTGCTGCCTTTGAGACGTCATCCTGGAATTACCATACAGGAGAGGGCATTCCCTTGCTGGGTCTGACCACTCTAAGGTGTTTTGTCAGTCCTAAATAGCAATGTGGATGGGCTGTTAAGTGCTGACTCCACCTGCCATGCCAAGCAGCCACTCCAGTCCTGCCTGCCTCACCGGAGCTGCCTGCAAGGACTAGCTGAGGGTCTGGCAGCCTGGCTCTGTGGGCAGAAAGGTGGTTGTTATCTAGCAGTGGTAGAAGTGGACACTTGCCTCCTACGTGGGATGTGACAGCTTTACACCATGCTTGCAGAACAACAATGGGATGATGCATCAGCTCTGCTTTACCTGGCTTTTTGCTTCACTGTCAGTCAAGCTGGTGGGATTACTCAATAGCTGCATGGCAACCTTCACCCTTCTCCTTGGGTCTTAAAAGGATGATGCCTTCTAGGTGGTTAGATACCTGCTGACACGTTGCCCTCTGCTACTTGGTTAGGTTTTTACTCTGCAGTAATATGGGCAATAATCAGTAACACTGTGGCTTTGCAGCTTTAATCTTTCCTCACTTATCTTCTCCCAGCAAAACAATTTTTGCTCAGCTGATTTCCCCAAACTTGCCTGAGAGCCTTATCTGTGTTAAGTCAATACATAACAATATGAAAATTTAAACAGAAAGCCACTTTCTTTGGTATTTAATTTGAGGAAGGGGAAAGGAGGGTTAATAGGTAATTTACAGGACCCAGATTGGAGGGGGAATCAATTCTTGATATAACTCCACGGTTCAGCAGCCATGGATGAATTCTGCCTACTGACAGGCAAAAATGTTGATAAAACTGAAAAGTCAGTGGGAGGGTAGTGATGGGTTTCAAGGCATGAGGAGAAATCACTGGCCAGTTGCTAGGTGATAAGTGTCTAGCAGACCACTCTTCTGAAAAGGTGAGTGTGGTTTTCTTTTGTTTTAGCAAATATGATTGCATCTAGGAAATCACATACATGCACATACACACAGCTCTTTCTCTTCTGCTTCTCCTGACTGATGGATTGATTTTTATTATTTTTTTTTATAACCCATGCTTCTCTTTCTGTACTATTCTCTACAGTTAATGAAATCTAAGCGAGAACCTTGTAGCGGCTGGAGAGGAAGTTTCATGTGAGCTATGGAGACTAGGTCACAAAATAAGCCATTTTCTTCCCACTGAGCCAGGCTCTGAAGAAACAGAAACTGCCCTCTCTGCTATTCTCTCTCAAGATGCAGGAATGCCTGATGCTAGTAATTTGATCTCAGCTGGAGCTTAATTGGCATTATTCCTGTTGTTCGAAACCACAGCCAGTCTTCAGCATAATACATATGTATTTACACTTTGTATATGTGCTCCTACTTCCCTCGCTTGCAGGTAGGACTGAACATCAGTCCTGAGCTGTTTGGGCATCTAGCAATAATAGGTTACACCCCATATTATTTCACTGAGTGGCCATTTAACTGTTACAGCATCCTAAATCTATTCATTTGTTCATTATTAAGTAAGGTCTTAACCGTGGGGCAGTTCAACATTGACTTGCTTAGTGTAGTTGTAATAATTCAAAACTTCTGATAGGGAGTAAGGAGCATGAACAAAAACAAGGCATATGCTCCAGTTTCTTATCAGTGTGCTTGGCTTTCTCCGTGTGGTCACAGGACACAGTGCACTGTATCTGTCTCTTCCCAAGGGTGTTCTTTGGGAGATAATGTCTATAAGGGCTGCTTTTGGCAGATAACTTCAGATGTCTCCTGGATTCGCCTGGGAATTAACGCAGAAGTGGAATGAGTCTGGACAATTCCTGAAAATGAGTTGTCTTCCTCTCTTGAGTGGCTATCTGTCATTTCAGGCTTCCTAGGTTGGGCGCTGCTTATTATAATCTAAGCTTCACTAACCAGGTCTGGCCAGGTCCTACGAGCCCCACAAAGTTAATTTAAAATTCAGCCATCAATTTGTTAGGAGTGTTGTCCTGCCTGCCTCTGTGAACAGCAGAGCAGCAGCAGTTTGGGAGAGCTGGGTGCTCACACATACAGCACAACCACTGACGGACTTTGTAACGCCACATGACACCTTGCTAGCTTTGCTCATGTTGAATTTTGTGCTCTTCAAATGCTCTGCTCCGTGTCAACAGTGCCTGTTTTCCCTGTCATTGTTATTTCTGAATCCAGATTTCCTTTGGTTCTCTTGGTTTTAATTCCTTAAGGAATGAGATACTGAACCCTTTTTAAAAAGGTAGCCCACAGCAAAAGTTCAGAAGATGGCTGTGACATACTTGTGTCCAGCACCTCATGTGATTTGCCTCCCAGGTCAGGCAACTATGCTTTCAGCAGAGCTTCCCTGGCACCTCCTTGAGATTTAATCCAAAAGCAGCATTTGACTTTCTAAACTACTAAGCGTTATTATGTCTTCTTACAAAAAGGCAGTTTTTCCTGTGCATACTCATAGTTTAATGCGGAAAATGTAACATGGCAAAGAGCAGCAATATGCTGAGACCTCTCCTTAGGATAGAATATGGCTTAAAATTCCTTTTATGTTCTTTGAAAGTACAAGTGTGTCTTGATATTGCTATGATATTGAACCCACTTCTGGCTTTTTGTTCTGGAGCTCATCCCCACAAATAGCCTCCTTCTGTTTCAGGCTAAGGTTCACAACATCACTGGAAACAACCCACTAATATGGTAGAGCACTATCCATCAGAGCTGAAAAGCATTGTGTCACTTCTCATACAGCAGCTGTGGCAAACTCCTTGATGATGTGCATAGTTGCCAATGATATGCAAGCATCCATGCAACATGGCCTGCTCACCCACCCCAAAATGGTTGGCTGTTGCTCTGGAGTTTGAGTCAGAAGCTCAGATGGCTGTGGAGCACATGGTTTTTACCTGCTGTTGTGGGCGGTAATGGGGTGGGCTAAAGGTCTATGTATGAAGGAGCACAAGGACAGCCCTGGGAGGGATCGTCTCCTCCTGCTGTACCCATTGCTCTAACCCCTTCCTTAGCAACAGGAGCAAAATGGCTTTGCAATTGTATGTAGGACTAACTTTTGCTGCGTGTGTCTCCTCCATTATATGTACCACCCTCTGCTCCCCCAGCAGCTGCATACTCCTTTGACATCTCTCTTGCCCCTCTCCCAGCCTTGTCCCAGCTCTCCCCACAGGTCAGCAGCTGCTTTAATGACTCCAGCACTGCAATAAGGCAAAATCCCACCCAACTAAGGGACACAGCTGCCGCCTTAGGAGGGACGAAGGGAGGGAGGATACATCTATGCTCTGTTTGGAGTGTATTTGCTAATATCCAAGGCTTATGGCCCAGTGTTGTTTGTTTAGGAAGCTTTCATTTTTGCTGTCATTACTGTGTGGACAGGGCAGCCATCAGTGTCCTCAGCCTCCGCCACGTATTCTGTGTTCCTAGCCCCAGCTGCACTGGACAGACAGGTCCTAGGAGTGTTCCAGAGCTGCGTGCTGGGCCCAGGCAGCGCACACACTGCCAGAGACCAGCCCAGCATCCCACATCCAGCAAGGCAGATGCACTGCCTGGGTCCCATTTACTTGCTCATGCTCCAGAGGATCATCAGGAAAAACTATCCTTGTAGGAAAGCAAATGTGTTAGAGGCTTAAGGGGGCATTTTGATAAAAGTCAGCTCATTTGAACGGTGTTACTCAGGAAACCTACAGGACAGTTTTGTATAATTTCAGCATCCCATCACGTCTCATAGCATCTTTTCTACTGCAGTCCTCAGGCTCATAGGCTACGTCGCTCCTTCTAAACAGAATGTCTGGATCCAATCAGTAGCCCTGCAGCCAGGGAGCAGGGCACTGCTCGTTAGCATGAGTGAGCTCTACCTCCTCTACCCCATGACAGGGACATTTTGGCAGTGGTCCTTGGCATGCACTATCCCCTGAGTCATGACTGGGCAGGGGCCAGGAAAGTGCCCATTGGTTAGCATGGCCAAAACTGGTGCTGGGGAATGTGCTGAGATTTAGAGTATGGACAGATACAGGGGAGTGCTCTGTGCAAGCCCAGCCCAAGTTCTCCTCTGGTTTTATGAATTAGTCTAGGTGTTCCTTTTTTGCAGCTACTATGGCTTCCACCTAGAGCTGGCTGAAATTTCTTGTAGTGAAATCTTTCCTAATTAAAGTAACCCACATCTTTTTTTTTTGTCCACTGGAAGATGTTAATTCAGGTTAAAATGTTTAGATTATCTATGGAAAATTTTGAAAACAATAGCTTAATTTTAAACATTTACAGCATTGAGCATTTCCAGCTCAGGAGAAAAAAAGAAAAGAAGCCCTTACACTTGAAATATTTTTTCCCCCCATTTGAATTCATTCTTAATCTCCTGAAGAAAAAAGACATGCTTCATTTGACATTTTTCACTTTACATTTCCATTGAGAGAACTTCAGTTTTCCAAATAGCTTTGGTTTTTCTTCTGAGAAATTGTCAGATGTAACTTACAACTTACATTAAACTCTCATCTTCAACAGATGTGATATAAGCTCCTTTACCTGTGAAAGAGGAATTGGTTTTGCCTGAATTACAAATATATTAAAACCACTTCTCTCTTGCTTGTGAATCCAGTACTTTATTTCTTGTTCAGGAAACAAATATCCTGCTCACATAACAGAGGCAGGGCTGGCATAGTAACATCATTATTTACGGTTGAGATCACCAAATGGGATCAATTTTAAGTAATCAATGTCAGGACAGAGCTGATAACTGTTGAAAGTGCTTCTAACAACTTAAGAAATCAGAATTTTTATTATTTTTCATGCAAAAAGTATGTGACTGTGTTTCAGCTCTAAGACTTCTTTCCCTGAATGTCCTGGTTGTAGCAAAACCAACAGACCTTTAGTATGAATTCTGTGTGCCTTAGGTCACCCTGTGCCTTTGATGAATATAACCAAGTCCTATGACTTCGCTCCATTTACAGCAGAGATTCTTAGTACCCACTGTTCTCTTTCCACTCGAGCTGAAGCTATAATCAGTGGTTGTGGAGACCAAGACTTTTATTAGTGTAAATTAGACTGGTGTATTGCTCTGGGTTTTTTTGTCAAGGGATTGACAAACTTTTCCTCAATTCCCTTTTCCACTAATGAGCTCAGAGCAGCAGGAAAAAAAACCCAAAGGCATGGAGACCAGCCACACTCCTGAGACTATCATTTCCAGATACACAGGGATCTAGAAATGCCAGTCTATCAACACCAGGAATGTTTTAACCATCTAACATGCTGGAACCAGTTTCAGCCTCCTGTAATTCCCTCTGCTTAAGTGGAATTACTCCAGGGGTGAATGTGGCTCCCGATGCTATGTGCAAAACAAGCCCGCTGGGTTCTAATGTGTACAGACTCTGGAAAAAATAATAAAGAAAAAGACCTTAGAGGAAGATGACGTATATTGTGGCTGCTACTCTGGCTCAGGAAAAATATCCTGATTTATCAAAATTAATGAGTTTATCTAAGATTACTGTATCCTAAAATTCTAGAATGAGAATTACCTAATCATTTTTTTAAATAACAAGGCCACTGATTTATGGAAAAGTTCATGTGGCCTGTGAGACTGCAGTTCCTTTCTGGAAGGAGGAGAGATGACGTAGATATGTGGCCAACATGCATAATTAAGAAAGAAAAAATCCAACAGCACAATAAAACATGCCTTCAGGAAAGGGAAGGGGTGCTTCTGAGCATGGGACATTTGCAGGATAGGGAAATTAAGAGTCTACCACAGCAGAGGCACTGCTCTTCTGCTTGCCCAAGAGGAAATGGCAGGTTTTCTGAGATAGGTTTGTATTCAGACACCAAACAAGCTGAAAGGGACCCTGTGAGCAGTCTCTGGGTCATCCTCCCCTGCTGGAAATGCACATCTCTGCTGGCAGCTCCCTGGGTCATTTCTCCCCAAGAGAGCAGGCAGTCCTGACATCCCGGAGGGTCTCTGAAAAAGTAGTGGCTTTGCCTTGAAGCCTGGTCCTGGCAGAATCTCTGGTGGAGCTTTTAAAGCCTCTCCCCTTTCCCTGCTGGCATTGGAAGGGGTTGTCCTCCAAGGATGGCAATTACACAGGCTCCCCGGTGAGCAAGGGGCATTCAGGGATACGTTCCTGGAAGAGCAGGAATTATGAACACCTTCAACCCACCACAGCAACAGCTCAAACCCAACCCATCTGCAGGCAGATTTTTCCACTGTTGGGGATCTTATGATAGCTTATGCCTGCAGCATTACATCACTGAGCTGAATCCGGCCCGGGGCCAAAGCACTCATGGTTTGATGTAATGAGACATTACCCTTTTGGCTACAGCAGAGCGATGACCTTGAATGATGGCAGGAGTACTAATCTGCAGAGCATTTATGTGTAGTTCTAAATCAGATTAACATTTGCTGTGTATTCGGTTGTTTGGTAATGATCTATCATTTCACTTTCCAAAAGGGAGCAGCAATGGCCAGGGTGATTTTCTAAAGAGCATGCAAAGTGATAAACCCAGAGATGGTGCAGGATACCTGCAGAGAACCCACTGCCCCAGAAACACTGTACTTCTCTTTTGTGTCGAATCCCTTGTCCCGTGGGTTTTGAAAGTAGGCTTCAAAATTTTTGGTGTATCAGATGTATCACAAAGACAATGGACTCAGTCCACAATAGATACCATACACAGCATAAAATATTTGGCCATCAGTAATAACTGACATCGTTGTGAAAAGCAGCAGTTGTGCTTGTTTAGGTTACAAAACCTTCAGCTTGACTCTTGTCTCTTGAAATTTTTTTTTCTTTTAAATGAAATCTACTTGGCAATTCTCTGGCCATAGTTGGAGGATTGCCCTTCAATGGCCAAAATAAGAGGGTGTCTGACCTGCTAGTTTCACTGAGCATTGCTCAGTTCTCAAGACTTAAAAGACCAATAATAGTATTTTGCTACTTACAATGTGATGTGCTATACCACTGTATGCAGCAATATGTCAGAATGAAAGGACACCCATATAGCTGATGTCCATTAACAGTAAAAGGCCATGTATAGCAACCCCATAAGTGATACTTGCATTTCCCTTGGGAATTGAGTAGATGGTTTGATAAGCTGTTCTGCAAAGCATCCTAAAGCTTTCTGACAACAGGAAAAGATCATGTTTAATTTTTGCAGTAATTTTATGATCTCAGGAAATGATAGTCATAGTGAACTGAAGTGATGGGGAGCTTTAATCTCGCTGCTGTGTAAACAGTTCAGGGAGGTGTTGTTAGGAGCACCGGTAGTCATTGCCACTGCCTGGGGTGGCACCACGATGCACCAGCTTGGAAGTAATGGCATCACACTTGAATCATGGGTGCAGTGGAGACCTCCGTGAGGTGGTACATGGGCCTCTTCCAGTTGGTGCCACAGCACTGTATGAGCCACTGGCTGCCTGAAAATGGCACCTTCTCATAGGAAATTATGAAAAGCCAGACACTTGTGTTTGAGTGCTTCAATTACATTGGTTGCAAGCTTTCTACTTTGTGTTCATAATGGTGGGAAAAGTGCAACACTTGGAAAAGATCAGCCTGAACTTGAGGCTGGGAATACACACTCCTCCATGTTCTCTGCTTCTCATGGCTAGGAAAATGCCTTTTTTTCCTTGAAAAGATGTAAGAGGGATGGTTATCCCTCTTATCTCTACCATTCCCACTCTTTGCACCTTGCCACCGGACAATCAGAGCACCCTGGCTCCCAGCTCGCTAGAGAGGACAACACTTGTCTGATACGGAGCAAGCTCTGCCTAGCCTCTGGGTCTGCTAAGCAGAAGCATCTGGATTTGCTTCTCTATGTCTCATGAGTTAGGCACTTTTCAAAAGATTCTTGCTGCTGCTGTAAGTTTTTTTAAATAAAAAAAACATGTGGGGGATCAGACAAAATTGCCTGTGTCTTAGTGTTGCATTTGGTCATGTATGACCAGTAGTGACTCAGGCCTTTGTCTTCTTTCTCTGCCTTACACCTTCTCTTCTATATGTACCTTTTCAGTGACAGTAACTTTTAGATATGCTTTAGTACCAAAATTGCTACCCAAGAGTTTTGTGAAAAGAAGATCTGAAGATGAAAAATCTCACTGAATAATATGCTGAAAACATTTCCTATGAAGTTTTTAACCATCTTCCAGCAACTCTTGACATAACTACTTCAGTTCCTGGGAATTTTTTGTTGCCTAAATGAATGGTAAACAGGACACAGGAAAGATTGATTTCTATGTTGGAGGAAGGATATATATATACCCTTCCTTCACTCACATGGTCTTGAGAAAGTGTGATGGACATGGAGAGAGGGACAGATCTGGGAGGTATTTCTTCTTGCCATGTTACATGGGTCACATATTGCTTTCTTCTAACACAAAGCAAGGAACATCATTAGCTTAGAGAAAACAGTGCTGCCAACCCTTTTTCCTGCATTCATCCCTTCTGTTTCCATGCAAGACTCCTTAAATTTTTAAAATTTTTTTTTTGTCTTTCCTACCTGGTCTCCTACCTTAGTTTTAAAGGGGGAAAATATATATCCTACTAGCTCTAAAATGTAAATAATAGGCAGAATACAGGACAACCAAGATACAGTGGTAGAGAAACCTTCCTGTTTCTGAGTGATCAAAGATTTGCATGATTAAGCTCAAACTAGGTAACATACTGCTTTCACAGACTACTTTGTTTCCCCCTTGCTGCCTTTAACAGCCTTTGGACTCTTCAGCCTTTCACATGCAACTCTGACTCTATTTCTTAAAACAAATGCTGACACCTGCTTCAACAACAGTATCTCCTGGGCCACATAAAGACTGAAAGCTCAGTAACCCTAAAGCAATTTCATATTCTTGGCTCGAAGGCAATGTTAAACGTAAGCCAAAGACCCCAGTCATAACCAAGGCGCTACAGTTTAGCTTGCCGTATTTCTATTGCACTGCAGTCTTGCAGTTTTCATTTCAGAGCATGCTTGCTTTCCCCCTCATACTCCACATTTTAAAACAAAACCAGAGGTTTGTTGTTACAACATGACAGCAACAGGGATATTTTTCTCAAGCATAAAAAATACTGCTGCTGGCCCCTTCCTGAGCAGGGAAATAGAATACCTTTCTCAGTTTATTCTAGGCTCTGTGGTCATTTCAAGGGTCTTTAGGAGGATGCATGAGCTTGCTTAAGACATGCAGCACCATTTCTGAGCTTGAAGCTCTTCAGAGAACCCACCTAGGGAGAGGGTGTTTAACATCTCACAACCACCTCCAGTGTCTTTATGGCTCTGTTTACAAAAGAACAAAACCCCCAGTTTCCAATTTGAATGCCACTAGCCATTTGTAACCTTAGAAAACACAGTGTAGCCAAACATGGAATTTGCTCCTTTTTCATTTCCACTCCACCACCACCCTCTTCCTCTCTCCTTTGAACTGTTCTCACTGCTTGCCAGTGTAGTAGAGCTTGTTAACTGGCTGCCACTCTGATTTTTCACAAGTTTGCCACGTTGCAGTGACAAGACCATGTCGGGGCCCAGATGCTTCAGAGTAAATAAATAGCACATCTGGGATTTGGAAATGGGCCGGCTCTATATTATGGAAAAAGCTGGTGTGGAAACACATCCAAAGAATACACAGCTGGAAACTGTTAACTCTGGAAAGAAAGGGGGGAAAAAAGAAAAAGGAGGCAAAAACTCAGGAATTACTACTGCTTGAGATCTTGTGCATTATAATTGCTGAGAAACAGAAACTCAGTTTACACAGCAGTTAAATTAATGGCATTCCTGAAAAATTGATAGTTTATAATAATTGACCTCAAGCTACATAAAGGCAGCAGAGGGTGGGAGGCTTGACTCCTCGCTGTCTGGCTTTCTTGGATGTGTTTGGTAACATCCCAGCTATTTGAATTTGCAGGCAAGCTGGTGGGAGGATGTTGGTGGTAGAGCGATGCGACTGCCCTTCTGGAGCCACGCTGCTGAGAACCGCTGCAGTTTCCCAGGCCCCCGCGCAGCCTGTGTCACTCAGGGTGTGCCGGCCCCAGAAGCACAGAGTGGAAGGAGACCCAAACGGAGGCGGCCGCACTCATTGCATCAGTCTCGCTGCCAGAGAAGCAGCACCCCTGCTAGATGATTCAGGAGGGTGAATCGGCAGCAGCTATGGAGGGGGCTGCTCCCACCCACTCTCTGAGCCAAAACCGTGTGCTGCTTCCACTGAGGGCAAGGCACCATTTCAGCAAGGCAAAACCAGGACAGGGGAGGCAAGAAGGAACCCAAAATAGAGTGAAATAGTATCTTTGGACTTTTTTTTTTGGACAAGGATCTCCTCATTAAAAAAAAAAAAAAAAGAGAGAAAATAAAAAGAAAAACCAAGCCAAAGCAACAGAGCCCTCAGACAGGGAAATGACTGTGAGCATTTATTTTAAGCATTCTCCAAGAGAGGCATGCATCATGCAGAAAAGCTCCTACTTTTCATATGGGCACCAGTCCTAATGTAGAGCTATCGATGTAGGGCAACACGCTGCTACAGTCCCCACGCTCAGAGAGCGTCTCTCCTTCCAGACTCCAGTAACTCTTTAATAGCTCTGAATGATCCTGTTTTTCCCAGATGAGATAACCATTGATTGCAGCTCAGAGCAGGCAAGCGAAGGCACCAGGCATCCTCCGTCCAAACCCAATGCAGTAGCCTGTGCTTCTGCAATAGGTTCATCACACATGAGAGAGGAGAAAACATTTTTTCACTTACTTTTTTCCTCTCTTGTTTGCCAGACTTCCTTTCTCTGGTACACATTAATTTGGAATTCTCATCGCATAAATAAAAAATGTAGTAATGGAGCAAACCCAGATTTCTAGATCAAAATATGCCTATTTGGGCAGCTTTGGGTCTGTTGCCTATGTATAAAATAGGGCTAATTAGCAGTGGAGGTAGGTGATGCTACAGATGCTTTACTGTAGTTTTGTATGTCTAAGAAACCCTTTATTACGTCAAGACATGCCATTTCATTTTCTGCGTGCCTCATAGTGATCCCTGAGTATTTCCTAGCATTTATTTTATTTACCCTAAGAACATTCTCCTTCCATTTACGGTTAAGAAGTAGGATGTTTTGGCAAAATTCTTAAAAGATTTTGGGCAGAAGAACCTAAGGACTGTCTCTGAAAGCTTCCAGCACCACAGACGTAGGGGTGTGGAGTGAAGACACCCATGTTTTGTGCCTCTGTCCCTTAGAGCATAGGAGGGACAGATGGCTTCAGAGCCAGGAAAAGCCAAGTGTGATTTTGCCTTCTATCTGAGGAAGACCAAACCAATTCTTCTGTCTCCGAGGAGTTCCCCTTCCCACTCAGACTGTTGTGCCGGCTGCTGAGGCAGCCCCCTTACACATCCACCTGCATTTCTGCCATGCCCTCATTTATCCCTTATTTAGCCCTATGCCCTTATTACCTTATTACCTTATATAGGTTAGGCTGAAGGCAAGTGCTTAGCTCTGTGCGTGGAGAAGAAACCTAAAGCCTGAGGCTAAGAGCATGATATTTTGGGGGAGTCAGAGTTAGATCAAGCAAACCATATTGAGCATGCCCATGTCAGCAAACCAGGAGTATTTGCTTGCCCTGCTGCAGGGTGTTCTCTGCTTTATCTGTGTATTACTGACAGTGCCAGCAGCAGTTACAACTTTTACTATAGTCATTTCTTGAATCCCCATGAGGGACTGGACATTAGCTGCTCTACAGATGCAGTGAGTTATACGTCAGGTTATTGGGTTCATTTGTGTTATTATGAATTAAGTGAAAGAAATCGTATGGCCTGGGCAATGCAGGAAATACATAACATAAAACAAATCTGCAAGAATTTCTGAAGCTGTGTTCATCCAAACAAAATAAAATATCCCACAGAAGGCTGGAGGCAAGTCCTGACTTCCCAACCACCAGGTCCCTCTTCCCCAGAGCTGTTTTGAAAGCAACGCTGCTCACTTTTTTGAAGAAAGGCCTGGGGTACCCATCCTCAGGAGAGGATGCAGAGTGGAAGAGACGTCTCCTTGCAGTGCTGCCTATGTCCATTTGATCTTACTGCAGCATCGTGGTTTCTATTGACTCAGCACCATGTTTTTCATGGATCCACTTCAGAGGGACCGGGCCCTCCCTGGGGGAATCCAAACCTGAGTTCCCCATCGCAAATGGTGTAAGCTTTTCATTACCCAAGATTCTCTGAAAGAGAGGGGTCTGACTCCCGGCACCAGGAGGATGCTCCTGTTCCACCTGCAGGTCTGCAGCTACAGAGTAGCTCAGTCCCTGGTAACAGAGGAGCTGGGAGCTGTGTTGAGGAGGAGCAGACAGATCCTGTGGGTCAACAACTGGTTGCACAGCTGGTGTTGACTACATGGATTTGTTTTCTACAAGCTCTTTGAGAATCAGGGACTTTGAGAATCAGTCAACAGGCTGGCCAACCCAGTGAGGAGTGCTTTAAACTAGGAGCAATGTGGAGGGAGATGATGACCCACAGCCAACTGAGGAGGGGGTGGACCAGGCTGGCAAGCAGAGGATGTAGGGTGATGTGGACAAGAGAGACCTCACAAACAACAAAACAAGGGTGAAGGGAGCCCACCACTGGGCCCTCCCCTCCCATGGCTGGTTGGAGCAGTGCAACTGTGGGCACACATGACATGGCAGGCATGGTCTTGCTACAGTTGTGCCAGGCACTGCAAGTCAAGTGCATGGCACTGCAGACCATGATGGGCCATGGTGGAGCTGCTGGCTTTTAGTCTGTCTTTTAAAATCTCCCCTTATGTAGTCACCTGTCTGCATGCTCATGCTGCCTCACTCCTGTAGACAGTCATGGCAAAGCTGAAGCAGATGTTAGGAGTCTAGCCACATGACCCAGAGTAACAGGGCATGTGTAGCACCATGCTGGGATTAGGATTTTGTGGAAGCTCTGGAAGAAGAGCAAGGAGTTACAGAAGATCTGGGCAGTGTATGTGACCGCTAGGCTGGTCATCCTATCGATGAATGTTTTATGGAGATCAACAAGGGTCTGCAAGATGATGGAGGTGATATAGCCATAAAAGCCATGTGGACACAATGTGAGGATGTGTATCCTGTTAGTGTCACCAGCTCCTATCACAGGAATTGCCTCTGATCCTTTCAGGGGGTTAGTATGACAGCTGTGCAGGGGAGCTGCAAGATGGCGTCATTGTCTACTGCCCCATAGCAAATCATTTGTCCAAAATGGCTGGGGGCTGCTGAGTTGAAAGGGTCATGAACACCTCCCTCTCGGTGGGTAGAGGTGCCCAGAAGGCAGCATGCTGGCCCTGGATGGCAGGTTACACCTTGAACCAGTGTGAGTAAACATGGACACCCTCAGTCACTTGCCAGTGGCTCGGCCGCTGGCCTGCTAGGCCCAAGCTCTGCTCTCAGAGAAGAGGAGCCTGTCCACACTGTGTCCTGGTTCAGTGCCAAAGACCTCAGGCATTTCTTGTCCTACAGATCCTGCAGCATAATGTCCTCCAACCTGGGAAGAGCAGCCTACCAGATGTCCTCTCCCCAACCCAGAGGAGGAGGCTGGCCTGGTGACGGGCATCATGGGAGCCAGGGGACAGGCAGCAGTGGGAGCAAGGGCATGGTGGAAGGGAGCACGTTGTCACAGCTAGCACCAGGAGAGCTTCAGAGCTGCATGGACAATGCATGGGGCTGATGAGTGCTAGAAATACTTGTTGTTGTAAAAGGTTGCAGAGGAGATGTTGCACATGATGTGTTCTGTGCAGCACTGGGATACCTGCTCTGTGCTGGAGGGCCCTAATCTTGACTATTATGTACGCAGGCAGCTCTGCAAAGATCTCAGTGAAATTCAGTGCTGTCATTACAAAAGCCAAGAATGGTTTTGAATTGCCAAGCAATTAATTTTAGAGAGTAGAACTTCTTCTTCAGTCAAATCCTAAATATAAATATAAATAAAAAGAGTAAACTACTCTTAGACATTAATGGACTTGATTTTTTTTTTCTCTGTGAATCCTTACATAGTGACAGTAAAAATAGTTTTACTCAGTACAGCTAAGTGTAAACAAATGAATAAAAGCCCAAATACAAAAATCTGTGACATTGGTAGTGCTAGAGTTCTGCTCAGCCATGTAGAAATTTCAGGGCTGGTTTTGCATTGGTGATGCTTCTTCCAGATTGCTGACTGTTTGCAGAGGTTGTCCACACTGCATGGGTCTGCATTCGTTTCACAAGCTGAACTATGGCTTTCTAGTGGAAGCTTGGGTTTTGGAGCAGAGTTTTCAGCTAGTTAAACTACTGAAGAAGAAAAAAAGCTAAAGTCACCGAGCAATGATATAGTGCTTCTCGGTCTGAATTTTCTTGTGCTTATTTGAAAATATGCCTTCGGCCCGTCTGGCTTTATAAGTTTGTTTGTTTGTTTGTTTCTTGGGCTTTTCTTGTTGTTGTTGCAGCCCATTTGTTGCTTTTTAAGGATAATGTGGCTTTAGAATTAGTACATAATGGAAAATGTTATGTCAAGCATTTCATTGCGCTTTCAGTTTAATCTGTTAAAGATGACTTACTGATACACTGATTGTTTCTATTAACAAGGGAGAGGTCCCTATTTCTAAATTTCTCTAGAATTCTACTTTGTTTATTTAAAAGTCTAGTATAATGATTCTGGCTGAACAGTCTTTTGAAGTACCACTATTTTTTTTTAACTATAGTGGTTTGAGTGTATTTTTTTTAAATAGGATAGATAGGTTAAGACTTGGGCCGTGTGAAACACTGACAGCCTAGTTCTGGATAACAAACCTCAGATTTTCCTCAGACTTGTTTCCATCCTAACCTCTCAAGACTGTCAGCACAAAGCCCTCTCCATCCCTGAACTTCGCTTCAGGGAGCACGTGGCCTCTGAACAGGCAGGTAGCTGAAGAGCTTGGAAGAGGGGTCAGTGGAGGGCTGGGACAGTCGCCCGTGCTCCCCTCGAGGCTGCTGAGAGCAACCCCTGGCTGGCTCAGGACACGGCTGGTACTTGACAGCCTGAGAGCATCCTGCAGAAATGCGGACTTGCAAAATCAGAGTGCCTGTCAGAAGTACCGAGCATTTTAGGCCCACAGCTTTGGGGCAATTTTCGCATGACCATTTTGACAGGTCACGTCAATCCATCTCTGGCACGCTCGAACAACTGGGACTATGTCTGTCCCCAGAGGTTGACCAGACACTCTCTTGGCCAAATAAAATTGTTCTCCTTGCCAGGTTTTGAGTACATTATGTGGCTGTATTATTCCCATCTACAGTCCCCTATTCATTAGCATATGGTGAGTGCCAGTGTTAATTGCTTTCTGATCCCATGCCTGTGTGGTAGGAGAGCTTGTTGCTGTCTGTGGGGTGGTCTGCAGCTCTTGTCTGGGTTCCTACCAGGGCCTTTTTTGGGTTTCAGGAATGTACATTTCCCAGAGAGCCTTCTTGTGAAGGTTGTGTAGGTCAGAATAGTACATGAGTTTCCTCAGTTGGGTAATTAAATTCTGGTTTTAGGATTAATCTTTTCTCTTGTTGCTCTCATGTTCTTTTTTCTTGAACTAGACATCTGAAAGTGTCTTGGATCAAGACAAAGCCTCCTACTAGCATTGCATGTAAATTCACAGAGATGTATCTGCACCTGCATCTTCTATTAGTCTATTATATTTAATTTTTACCTTGTCTTTTGTAGCTTTTGAGGCACATTTTTCCCTCTGTTGACAGCCTGATCCTACTACTGAATGGCTTTATGATAGTGATCCAGCTTCACAGTGAACTAGCAACTTCACAGGCATGCAGTTCTTAGAGATTATATTCACTGGCTCTTTTTCTTCAAGTTACATATTTAAAAACCTAGTAGAAACATTCAGCTAAAGCTTTATGAATTTTTTTTTTTTTTTTTAGTTTCATGCTCAAAATAAGAAAAAGAAAACAGGACAAATATTGTACCTGAGTTGAACCAAAACCATGTTTTGGGGGATGGCTGGTGAAACTAATTGAAATATCTGCTTATGTTACCAAATTTTCTAATTTTGCTTAATCCTTTAACTTAGGTTAGTTTCTTTTCATATTTCATAATACAAGCTGAAAAGTTTCATTAGGAAAACAGCTATGTGAAACATTATAACAGTTCCAAAAGTAAACTCTTCATGTCAAAATCGTTCTGCATTAACAGCTTTATTCCCTCCTCAAGACTTCTTGGCTTAAAAACCTTTCACCAGACTAACTCAACCCAAAATCAGAATCACTGTGAGTTCAACTGATATTCCAGTTTTGGTATATTCACTACTTACTTTTTTATATAGCATCTCTGATATATATGAAGCATCTCTGATATAAATATAGCATCCCTGTACCAAGCATCTTGGTACAGAAAGTCTTTTCCTTTAAGTTTTTTTCTGCATCTGCTAGTATTAATTCCTTGGTAGGTGTTAGAAACCTTTCTTCCAGTGCCGAAATCTTGCACTGAGCCCATGATGTTTTCCCACAAAGTATTCAGAGTACTGCTTTTTGTGATTAGCACTGTTTTGCATGTACATTTCCCAGAGTGCTAATCAAAACAGATGGAAATACTAGACAAAACCACTGCCACTAAGGCACAGAAAAATCTGCTCCTACATCTCGCCCGTTCTGCACAGGAACGAACTTCTGTTTTAAGCAGTAAGTGGTGCACCAGGCAACTCTCCATCACCACCTCGCTGCTGTCACCGGGGTATTGTCAGCCATGTTTTGAACACTAATTCCATTCCTTCTGATGTTCCTTTTCAAAGGGAATACTTGTCTCTGGGCATTTTATTTTATTTACTGTGTCTTAACTGTCTTCTTTTTAATGCTTATTAGTCCATGCTTGCTTTACTTTCTTCTTTCAAAAAACTCCTCTTTTTGATCTTCCGGGTTTTTTGTAGTCAGATATTCATATCTGAACTGGAATGGACAACCCTATGCAGTTGTATAGGGGTGGTTCACTCTTTTTGCAATCTACTGACGGCAAAGCAGTTAAGAAAGTATTTCTGGAGGCTACAGGATTTCTTTCAACAGGAGAAGAGTCCTTTCTTCTTTATAAAAATAAAGAAGGAACCAGAAAAAGCTAAGAAGAAAGAAGGAAAAGATTTTCTTTCCTACTAAGCCTATATATATATATATATATATATATATGTGTGTGTGTGTGTGTGTGTATATAGATATATAGATATATATATATTCCAATACATCTGACATTTTTCAAGTATTTCTGTGCTCCTGGAAAAGCATCTTGCAAAAACAGTTTCCAAAGTTAGTGTCCTCTCAGGATGTACTGAATTCTCTGTGTTGTATCTCCCCTTTTGAAGGACAAACTAGCAATGTGTTGAGATGCAAACTCAGTCACCAGGATCTCATTTCCATATCTGGCAGTGACAATACCTTATTTTCCTCTCCCTGATACACTGATAAATAGTCAAGATAAACAGAATTATATTCTGGAGAGTCATTCCCTGACAAAAAACGCAGTGTTTTGGATCCCAAACCACTCCCTGCTTAAATCCTTTCTCCCCTTTTAATTTATCTATATCCTCAAGCCCTGAAAATTTAATTAAAATAGCTCAGTACTCTGAACCTTTCACTGGTCTTCCTGTACCACTGAAGGGGATGTTGGATGTTTAAAGAAACACTGCTCTGACTTACCATGTGTAGTGATACTAATGGGAAACAATGAATAAGGTATTTATTGAAAATCAGGCTCATTTTTTCTCTGTTGACAATATTAATACCTTTAGCTCTGGGCACCATAGGGAAAAATACAGTATAATATGTTGAAGGGGCACTGCTAGCAGCAGGAATATGACTGAAAACCACAAATCCAGCCTCCCACTCTAAAACATGGGAAAACTTTTGGAGCCACAGGATCAGGCTTGCTGGTGTGTTTCCCTCTGGCCACCTTCTTCTCCTTTTGCAAAGACTGGCACTATGGGCAAGGACAGTTGCGCATGTTTCCACCCGTCGTTCCTCGTTACCCATTTTGGCTACCTCCTTTCCTTCGGCAGCTTACTTCCCCTTCCATCAGCTCTGTCAAAAAAAAAGTAGAAATGGAAAAGTAGATGCGTGAAGATCTAAAATTATGTCATTTGTTAGGTTGCCTGTGAACATCTGGAGAAGGCGGTGTGTGTGCAATATCTTCCTGAGACAGTCCAACAGGCCCCAAATTACTGATTTACTATCCTTTGGCCTGCAGCAGGACAATCTTTACAGACCCACAATTCCCTTATCTTGCCTTTCCTTTTGTTTGTCCCCTGGGTACCAGTGGCGATGTCTGACACCATTGCCAGGTGTCTTCCCAGAGTCCTGCTGGGAGTGCCGGACACCTCGGCCAGGCTATAGGAGGAGGAGAGGAGGCCCACAATACTTATCTAGCACAAATTTGATGGGGACAGATTTCAGTCTGTGCAGAGCAGGTTCAGTTCAGGCTTACAAGCAGAGATTTGAGTCACCAAAGAAGAAAAACAAAACCAGTTTGAAATGCAGTTTTTCCACACACACACACCCCCACCAGTTTTCTTGTTCCCCAGCCCAAGGGCTAGGTAGGACTCAGCCGTTCAATGAATGCCAAGCAGGAGCCACGTCTCCATCCACAGCTTTGCAGTTCACTGGGGAATCTTCTCCTTTCCAAGGCACATGTTCCCTAAACCAAGGTACTGGTCCCAAACAATGCCTTAGACCATTCTGGCTACAAGAAAAAAACTTTCAGAAAATGTACTGATGTGGGGCAATGTGCCACACTCCACAAGGATGCTAAAACAATAACTTCAAGACTTGGGATCTGCCTTGTAAGTGTCATGGGACATTAGCCCAAAACCTTCACTGAGATTGCAATACATACCTTGCTGAAAAAGGAAAACACAGTGAGAGGCAAAAACTAATATAACAAAAGAAATTCAATAAGCTGTTGTTCTGAGCTGATTACACACCTTCATGACTAAGTCATTAAAAGCTATGGTTACTGTAGCTGGCTTTTCTGAAATCAGTGAAATGCACACTCCTGCACACACATCCATGTACAACCTTGTATTTTTTTGCTGTATGCTACATCTTTTTGCAGCACTGTGAGATAAATATGGGGGAAAAAAAGATGTAATTAGTAAAAAACTACACCCAAATCATTCTCTGTCATTCATGAAGTTACTTGTACACTTTCAGTCACAAAAGAAGCTACACCTTGCTCTGCCAGCTCAGAAAGTCTAGAGCTGTCAAAGTAATGGAAGATGGGAATTGGCATATAGTATGTTTGATTTCTCACCCCTAAAACACTGTTGCTATTACTAAATAGGGTACTCATAAGATTGAAATACAGGCTTTTGACATGGTTACTTTCTCACATAGCTTTCTGCCTTTCTGGAGATGGAAGCATAAGCAGACTTAATCTACATTTGTTCAAAAGGAAAGCATTTATTCTTGTCAGAAAAATCAGAGAAAAGAAGACCTGAAGAAATATTAAAGTTGTAAAAAGGTTTGATCAACTGGAATGAGATAAACTCTTCAGTCTGATGAGAAGTCTGGAAAAACAAGAGACACAGTCTAAAAACTAGGAAATTAAGAGTGAAAGGGGAATTCAGGCACAGCTATTTCAATCAAAAAGTAATAAGCATGTGGAATAAATTATTGCTAGGTGAAGCTATTGAAGCAAATAACAGGAATGAATTTAAAAGACAGCTAGACATCTTTATGGAGAGAGCAGAAACTTCACATTTTTCCTACTTATATGCTTTGGGTTAGATCCAGTAAAGGACTTAGTGTCTAAAAAAGGACTTAGGAGGACTTTAACTGCTTAAATTCAGAAATACATCCAAAAAATCCCAACTGACTACTGCAGAGGCTGGAAACACCTGGGTTACATAGTGCCAAGCATGCTGAGACCTAGAACAGGGTCTCCATGTCCTCCAGGGTTGTGTTGGTCCCAGCAGCATGGTGCTGCCTCCCACCCCAGTCCAGATTTGAGCTGGTGTCCCCCAGGGACCTGCTGCAAATAACATTTTTTGAAGCATGCCTAATGCAAGGCAGGGGACCAGGTCCCCCACAAAATACAGTAGCAGCTGCCACTTAATTCTAAAATTATGAGACAGCTAGTGCTAGTCTGTGCTGTCTTTGATATAGTGCTTTGATAATAACATCATGGGATGTGGAGGACCCTGATGATTTTCTGCTGGGTGGGACTGAAATCTAAATGTCCAATGTGCTAGGAAAGGGTGAATCCCCTTTCTTGAATGAGGTTGATTGTGCAGAAGGGCATTTCAGACTCACTAAATCAGACAAAAAGTGAGAATTTGCATGAGTATATCCTACTAGGTGGGCAGACAGGGAAAATCCCAGTACCTGGTTGCTCTTTCCCAGGACTGTTGCTGTCTTTTGTTTCACATAATCTTTTTATTGTTACTGAATAGCAGTGAGTTACAAAATTTTTATTGTTATTCTGGGACACTTCTACCATGGCTGATAAAAGACTTTTATTGGACTTACAAATTTTCAAAAATACTCATTTCATTATCTGTTGAGCAGCTTGAAGCTGCCAGTGGAGAGCACCACGGGAAGACTGTGAGGTAGCTGTGGTTTGCTATCTGGAAGACATGAGTTAACTGGGCAATGTAAGCCTCAGATCATAAATACATGCTGGGCTCTGACTAACATTTACAAGAGCCAAAGAGATACTGCAGGCTCAATTTCAGAAAGTTTTAGGACATTTCAAGCTGTCTGCAAGATGTCCTTTTCTCTCCCCCCCCTGCTCCCCACCCACCTAAATTACAATCACGTTATCAGAGTGACTCCGAACCAGCTACGACAAAAAAACATCTTGTTTTTCATTTAGGCTGAGTCATGCAGCGCTGAGCTGTTGGGATAGATTTTCCTATGGGTGCTGTGCATCTGAAGCTGAGCTGGAGGCAGATGGAGAAAGGCAGGAGGGACTGTGTGCAGCTCTGCAGGGCTGCCTGGGCAGGACCGGGGGTCCCAGGGATACCCTCCCTCCCACTGGGCAGCCCCAGGGAGCAGCACCCCAGTCATGCCAGGTCTGGGCTTCCTAAGGACTTCCTGTAACTCAGATTGCACCACGTCATCTCCACAAGCCCACACGCTTAAAGAGCAGAGTGCAACTCGAGCTATTTTGCAATGAGTCCCAGGTGTTAAGGGAGTTAAACCTCTCTAAGGTTTACACTGATTTACACCCCCCTTGCTTTAATGCTAAAAAAAAAAAAATCCACCTTGACAACATTTGTACTGATAAGAAAGTACCCTGTTAAATTTGTACTGATAAACACACTGAACTGATTTTTCTGAATTAGCTCTCTGCATGACCCAAACAAAACGTGCTCAGTGATATAATTATATCATGCTTGGATCTCTCTGATAAGACTTTCTTCTTTGCATCTAGTTCAGGGGGCAAGTGGACGCACTTAATGCTGGGGAAAACAGGGCAGGGAGTAATGTTGGAATAGGGTTGGCATCTGGCTAGGAAGGTGACTGGGTCATCATCTCAAAGCAGGCCTTGGGATTGGTTGACTGAAGAAAAAGGCAGAGCCTGTTGAGAAACAAAGAGACTCCTCTTGCAAAGCAGGTGGGCAAGCTCTCTTGCCAAACTGCAAAACACAGCGGGCTGCTATTTTTAAAGCACAGAGGGTAGTTATAATTTGGAGGAAAGGTGAGAAATGACTTCTGAAACATCCAACTTCTTTTTTTTTTTCCCTTAAAGAATTTGTTACGCTTCTATATCTGAATTTCTGTTAAACTACAGCAAGTGATTGCTCGTATGAAGGTCATGGGTTAAGTAGGGAACGCAGAGGCAAAAATCTGCTCATATCTAATCCTTACTCTGAGACTGATTCAAGCTTTGACCTTGAGCACATCACCTAACCTCAAAGGAATAACTTGAGGGTTCATTAGCTGGTCCTTTCAGAGTGCTTTGAAGATGAAAAGGGCTTTATAAGTGGCAAATATTATTATGTGTTCCGGGACCTGGAAATTTTCAATGTTTGTATATATAATAATTTTTACAGAGGATTTGCTACATAAAAGAAACAGTAAATTTTGCTAGAAATTGCTGGAATGCAGATAAGAACTGCCTTTTCCAACCGAGAGGATTTTTCATTGAAATCTTTCTCTCCCTTTCTGTAAAGCCTTTACAACATGAGCCAGGGATGACCATTTTGCTCAGCTACTTTTCTGTGGGCTTGTTTTAAAGGGAGCAGTTGCATTGCTCACTCGCTGGCCAACGAGTCCGAGGGTGAGAGAAGGTTTACTGCAAAGATGCTCCTGAGCTATATGGCGTAGCAGCCCATGGCGTGGGCTCGTCTCCAGCCAGGAGGTTAGACAGGCTGTGTGAGATGTGTTCCACAGAGACCCTGTGCAAGAGGAATGCAAATCAGCAATCACCAAAGCTTCAGTACCTTGTTGACAGCAGATATTGAAGTAAGCAAGAGCATGGAAGCGCTGACTGTAAGGAGGTGGTTGGCTCCATAGGCTTCAAAGGAAGATTATGCGTTAGCATCATATTAAGATTTCTCCTTTGAATGAGCTTTCAAAGAGGAAGGCAGCTGCACAGAGCTGTTCCATGCTGTATAGTATAAGGCAGATTTTGGTACATTTATGAACAGGATTAGGTGGCACGATGTCTCAACAAAGTGGGATTGAACTCTAATTCAGGAGGTGTCTCACCTTCATAGGTCCTTGGCTTTCCCTACATCATTCAAATTTGTGATAGTGCTATTGACAGCAGCAGCGTGAAGTTTGTGTGCTGATAAAAGGGAAGAATCGTCGTGAAAGGGATGCTTATTTAGGGGTATCCTAACCCAGCAGTGAGCTGGGCGAGAGCATGGTATCGATTACCTAGCTGAGCCTGCATCCCGCTGACAAGAAAGATTGCGATGCTCTCAGAGGCAGAACTTCCTTGTGCAGCTTTTAAAGATCTATCAAGACAAATCTGCTTCTGGACTATGTACTCTTATTGAATTTATATTAGTGTTGATACAGCATGCATGATGCCTGCAGGCTGTGAGTGTCCAATGGACATGTTCTTGCTGCTTCTATATCAATCAATTTCAGGCATGTTTTCCCCTTATCTGGGTGAAATTGGCCGACTCAAACCCTGTAGTCTCCACTTAATTGAATTGCTTATTGAAATCAATGGAGATTCTGGCTGAGTAAGGACTGCCTTGTTTGTCCCATTGCCTCTGCAATGATCATGCGCATTTGTATATGTGAAATAAAGAAAGGCATAGTGTAACGAAATGGAAATTACACAGGGATGCTTAAGCACACAAGGAACAAAAATAACTGAAACTGTATATCCTAAAGGTGAGGGTGCTGAACCCTCTCAATCTCAAAGAGATTTTTTCACTTTTTTGCTTGGCTGATAGTAGCTGATTTGCTATGAGCTTAAGAAACACAGGGGGAAGAAAAGAGAGAAATTTTTACATTCCAGAATAAAATGCTGTTGTGAACAGGTAAGGTTTTTGTTTCTCACACAGGCGGAAGTCCCTCCTGCCTCCAGAGAACCCACACAGAGCTGGGAAACTAGGAGCTTCTAGTAATCAGTTATTTTGGGATCATGCTGGAAATGCAAATCTGCAGTTAAGACAAAGTAGACATGCTCATGTTTGAATCTAAAGCAAACCTAAATTGCTGCACAAAATGGAAAAAGTATCTGGAAACTCCTCCTGAGGTTCTCCTGTTCTCTTTCATCTCACAATGTTTTCTCACTGGCCAGCACCAGGAAAAACATCCCACTGCAAAGGCATCTTTATCTGCTCCCCATATCGTCTGGAAGACTTGTCTGTTTCACACTAGGCACAGTTACCGACACTAGGATAAGAGTTTGGGCTCTGTACATCCCTTTTCTCATCCCCACTCCCCAAATATGTAAAAGGCTATGAAGTGCTCTGCTGAGGAATGCTCTCAAGCAGGTACCTGCTCCTCATTTGTGCAGCACCCAGCACAGTGGGACTCTCAACTTCTCCCAGGGATACATCTTACTGAATAAAAAGTACAGAGACTCATAACAGTGGTGAGGTTATCTCAGCTCACCTCATCACAAATGGGAATTTGTAGGAGAATCATATTGTGCACAGCAGGATCTGGGATTAATCCAGCATCTGGCACAAGCAAACATTAATTACCTGATCTGGTTGGAGAGAGAACCGAAGCATGGAGAACATTTAATTATCCGCACTATCTTTAGCACGTCCAAAGTATTTTTGTACTTCCTATTACCTCTGTAGCAAAGACTTCATTTTTCCACGTAAAAGATTTTAATTACATAAAATGCTCAATTAGAACCTTAATTTCCATTTTAGAAAATAAATACACCATGCAAATCACTGACTTGCTCTTAATTTCTCTAACAGTCCTCTCAAACTTTTCAACAGATGCTTCCAGTTCTCTTCCCATTAACAATGTCTGTGGGGATCCCGAACAACAGACATTACTGCTGGTCTCTGCAGCTTTATTTAAAGGAGAAAAACCTAGATCCTGTGCCAGGCCTTCCTTCCCTCGCCTTCTCCCTCAAATATCTCTCCTGCAGACAGCCTGGAGGACAGCCAGACTGCTGGTTGGAAAGGTCTGTGCTATAGGAACTGATTTTGGCAGTCAGCAACTGGACATGTTGTAGTGAAGTTTGTATTAGAGCAAATCTAGTATGAAAGGAAAACACCCGCACTGGACAAAGATGCGATTGTGTGAAGTAACCAAGATTACTAAGGATGGGATGAGCAAAATTTGGCTTTGTGGAGGCAGGGAAGTGAATTGGGAAAGGAGAGGGGTCGGTAAGGTAGAGAGCTGGAGGGGAGCATGATGGCTTTGGGGCAGAGGGAGAGAGGATAGGGCAGGAGGGGCTCTGGGGACTGCCAGCGTGGAGATGAGTGCGGTGGGGAGAAGAGCCAAGAGGGCTCCCAGGGGCTTGGGGGTGTGAAATGTGTTTGGAGGATGTGGCTACAGCTCCTCCCTGTGAGGTAGAGAAGTCTCTCTATTTTCCTGAGAGGTGACTGAAGTATGGGACAGGCTAAATGACTTGGTGAGAGGATTGAGCATCCACTGATGTATTTTTACATAGAAAACTGTGGTTTGACCACAGAGATGCTATCTTTTTTCAGCAGATCTGGAATCTTGATTTGCAAGACCATACTCACTCTCCCAATCACTTCTGGTTGACAATTTTCAATGGAGAAAAAAAATAGAAACCCCTCTTCCCCCATCTTCCCCCAGCTCTTGTGCTGTAGCTCTAGTCACTCTAGAAATCTGTGGCCACGCTACACACCAGCTGAATGCCCTCTTCCTGTGGCTGTCCTTAGAGCTCCAACATGGGCAGAAACCTACTCATGACATACCAATGTACTCCAGCAGAGGAAGGAATCACTCCAGCACTTTACACCAGTCCATGCTGCATCATGCATCAGCATACAGAGAAACCTGAACATGCCTTGAGCCATCTTGCAGAGGCTCTTGAAGGAATGCTGCCATTTTTGCAGCACCTTTGCCTTGGCTCCAGCATCCCACCTCTCTGCAGAGCTCATCAACCTGGGCAGAGGTGCAGATGTCTCTGCACAGTGCTGCATTGGGCCCCGCAGATGTACCCTCCCTGCAGACAAAAGGGTCATCTCAAGCTGCAGAGGCCAGCAGCATTGCATTGCTTTAGGTGTCTGTGTCCAGCTGCCAGCAGGGGTGGTCATAACAGCCAGGGACGTTGATGGAGAAGATGCCAGAGGTGACATGCAGCACCTGAACACGTATGATGGGCTCAGCAAGGCCGGGGTGCAGCTTAATGGGGTGAGCAGCCATAACAGAGAATGGCTGAAAATAGAAAGTTCTCTTTGTGAATGAATATATGGCATGCGTGGAAAAGTTCAAGGGAACATATGACAAGTAATGAATCCCAGCTAAAGCTCTAGGCATTATCATGACACCATGTGTTACACTATTGCAGCCTCTTGCTGTTCAAATCAGAGAGCAGTAGGCATCAGTCTGTTTGGGGATGAAATTATAAATAAGCAGTTAACCAGTACATTGAACAAAACAAAGTGAAACCAACCTGCATATCAAAGGAATCTGTGACAAGTGACACAGTTTCACATGGTTGATTGAAATGGGAAAAAGAAAAACGAAAAGTGGAATTGAAGTACAAATGAATGAGAACTGGTGGGAAAAAGAAAAAAAAAAGAAAGCCAAAGAAATTTAAAGTAGCAAGATGTCAGGCAAGCTAGAGTTGACTGCAGTAGGATAAAACACTTCCTTGATGTAATATCACTGCCTTCCCAGGACTTCCACCAGAGACTGACTTGGGCCTCTTATTTAATTACATGCTGATACACCATCATGAGACCTCATGGGAAATCTTGCAAGATCTTGTGACAGATATTAAATTAGCATTGGCCTTCACCGTAAATATAATCTGATCAAAAACATTTCATGTGTGCAAGGAAGCCAAGTTTGAAAAAGAATGATTCAGCTATAAAAAGAAAGAGCATCTATAAAAACAGCCGTTGTGGAAGAGAAGTAGCAAGTGATCAGGTATTTTTTTCTTTGAATATGCAACACAGAAGGGGTCATATGCATGATTTCAGATGTAGACACAACCCCTACACTACACACAGAGTCTGATCAAAATGTGGCTGCAGTTTCTGCATTGTTTTAATGGAAGCTGCCATCCAAAGAAGTGAGTGATCTTGTCTGGTCCTCTACAGCAAGCCAGTTGTTTCCACCTCCTCCTGCTCTTGAGTCTGCACAGCCAGAGCTGATCTAGCTCAAAGCACATCTTCTTTCTCAGGTGTTTTCTGAGCAGGACCCATTCGCACAGCTGACTGCCTGCATGGAGGCAGGAGAAAAGGCATCACACATGTCAGGGTCCCATGGTGCAGAACCAGAAGAGTAAACAGACTTTTACCTGGAGAGCTGTAAGACAGAGAGAATGATTTAAGAGAAAAAATGTGAAATCGGGACAAATAGGAGCTTGCAAGAGTTTCTCCTCTGCAGTCTACCCATTAGCAGCATGAAAGGTCCCTAGACCTGTCCTCTGCCAAGCTCCCTGCTCCTTCCTTGCAAACCTTGGCAAGGCAAGGCAAGGTAAGGCAGCAGAGGGCACATAAGGCTGTGTTGTCTCAGAGCTGCTGACAAGCATGTCTAAGTCCAGCCCTGAGTCCTAAACAGATCCCGCCCCCCCCGCAAAGCCCTCCCCTTAGCAGAGGTAAAAAGGCCAGAGGGAGAGGAGCATGTGCTCTATGGTAGTGTTGCTGGTGAAGCCCATGACTAGCAGGGGAAGGACAGAAGGTATCACCCTTTAGACTTTTCTCTTCATTTTTTTGTTTTCTGGGAGTTTAATATTGGGCAAATGCTAGACACTTGAGTGTTTATCCAAACTAGACATTCTACCCTTTCAAGTTTTGCTCATCAATGGGGATATAATGTTTACCAATGGGGATATAATGTTTACTTAGCTTCACCACCAACAAACGCATAAAATAAATAAAGGTTCTGGTGAGTTTCAATTACAGCCTGGCCAGTTCCAGGTAGAAGGGGAGGCAAGTTTTTTCACAGAGTAAGCAGTGAACCAAAGGAACACAGGTTTTTTGGATGCATCATATGACTATATGAATACATTTATTCTTCTTGGAACTGCTAGTAAACAGAAGAAAAGCAAACAGGAAAAATTTGGACTGCTAAAAGGCAGTGACCTCAGAAAACAAATGGTAAATGTTTTTAAGACAGAAAAGAAAGGAATAAATACTAGCAAGACTATTAAACAAGTAGTTTCATACCTTAGCATCAAGCTCTCTTAAACGAGCCTGGTTTTTTTTTTATATTCATATGTTTTTATGATGCTTCTTGTCATGTTGTTGTAGTTATGAAGTATGTTTAATTAGACTTCCTAAAGAGAGTGATTACATTTCCTTTCTGAGTGGTACCAGAAGTTGTGCCCTATGAGAAAGAAGATCCTTACGACCTAAGTACGTAGCCCTCACATTGCTTCCGGATGGAACAAGAAGTGAGGACTCCAAAGGGGAGAGCTGGGTTAAAGTTTGGAATAAAGCTAAGTCTTTGTTTTCTCTCCACACTTAGAGCAACCATACAGATTTTTCTCCAGGATTTAGTTCTCTGTAAGATAGAAAGTTGCCCATAATCCCCGTTTTCCCATAAACTGGAGAAGAGAGATCAGAAATCTAGGATGATTGCTGTGTCTGGTAAAAGAGGTGCTTTACAGCAGCTCAGTAGCTCCAATGAAAGGTAAATAAGGTGTTTTTATTAATCGCACGTATGCTGCCTTAGTGGTATAAACCACTGAACGGGGGCTGACTGCCCTGATTTGGAATTCTGCAGGCAAGAGCCTCAGCTGCAAGTCCAGAATATCTGATGGGAGGCAGAAAACATCTTTCCCTTAAATCATCTTAATATCTGCATATTCCTTGAGTTAATGCTGAGGTTTGGCACATTTTAGAGAAACCTCTGAGCTTCTCTAAATGCCAGTCAGTTTTGTATGCTCCCAGAGGTCATGCCAGGTGGAGGATCTCTGAAGCTCTGGGACATCCAGGTCATGCTTCTTCTCTTCTATGTGGGAATTTGGAAGGGCACAGTTCAACGCTCCCAAGCTTTATACACCACCTGGAAATCACTGTGCCACAGCTTTGCTTTCAACATGTAAGTCTCATGTCACCTCTTCTAGGATGAAGGACAGCACAAGGACAGACAAAGGGCAGCAAGTTTCCCAGCATTTGTCTTCCAAGATTACAGTGTTATTTTCTCTGTTATGTCATGTTTGAGGTCTGGCCCAGCTGACACTACAAATAGGTACCTTATCTGATTGAAAAAGAGAGGGTGAATTTGCTTTCAGTAGTTTGTGTCAACCTTTTCTTGAGCTGTGCTGCATGGTTTATCTCCTGGGGGATGCTGTGAAAGCCATGTTGGGCTGCTCGGGGAGGAGCTTCTTGAAGGGAAGGTGAACCAGGGAAAAATTTTCTCAAAGGAAAATGAAGACTTAGAGAATATCTTTCAGTTTTTAGACATGACCGACTACGTAAGATAGTATCAACCTTTGCCCCATCTGGATCTCAGGATAAGGTGATGGGACAGCACAACTCGACTGCTGGGAAAGAGAAGATGCCTTTGTGAAGAAATCTGAGCTGGCCTGATCACAGTGGGTACCACGTGTTCCCCCTTTCTCACCAGCCCGAGGCTGCCCGCAGAAAGGCAGCCCCCACGTGCCAGTGCTGCAGCACCCACCCAGCCACCACCGCACCCGCACGTGTCAGCTCAGCCCTTATCACGGGACACGAAATGTGTCCCCCTGAGACACACGCTGGGGATGCTAGCCACCAAACATGCAGATTCAGAGTGGGAGGAGTCAGTGAAAAGTGCAGCAATAGGATTTCTTCTGTGGCTCTCACAGGTGTTTTCTTGGCAGTGAGCATGAGGAAACATCTGTCAGGTAAGATGGAGTTCAGGCATCTTTCACTATTCCTGGAAAAAAATTCAGGCCAACATTTTAGTAGTCTTTTTACATAGTCTTTTATACTTCTTTCCTGCACTTTGCCTTTAAAATTAATTTTCCTGATACTGTTTTCATTGTCATGATTTGTATACTCACTTACGGCTTTGCCATCTGCAAACAATTTTGCTACCCAAAGCTTGCCACTCCTTTTTGCCACATGTATTCTTATTATATAAGCAGTAAATTGCTCTATCGTTTGAAGGCCTTGACCTGTCATTAATAGTTTTGGTTTATAAGTGCAATTTAAAAATCAGGACATTCTTTGTGCACTTACTTACCACACAGGACCCTCGTCCTTGAGTCTATACACAGAAGAAACGCCAGAGTGTTTGAAAGAGTAATTTTCTTTAACAAAACATATAGAGTGATCTTTCAGTTTTTCTGCTTTGAGAAGGGTTTGCTTTGAAATCCTGAACATGTACTAAGACAGGACTGGAATGTACCATACTGTTTTGAAGTTCTGCAAAAACTATATTTAACAAATAAGAGAATTTGCATTTTGTTATGTGGTTTGAATTTGGGACAGAATGACACAAAGACAGAACATTAGAATTTTAGATATGATTTAAAACCCATTTTTAAAGAAGGAAAATTAAGAAGCTGACAAAGAAATTTCTAGGTCAATAAGTCATTGTAAACTGTGTTTGAGCATTAGCACTGCTGACAGAGTGCAACATGTATATCCTTGTCTCATACCATGTGTCAGATTATGGCTGCACCCTCTTTGCTGGGTGCATGTTAAGGGTTAACCAGTAAGGGCAAAATTCTATCATCTAGGCTAATTGAAAAAGAAGCAAGAAAGTTAATGACCAATGACATCCATCAAAAGAGAGAATACACTGTTGAATAATTAAATTAAGAGTCTCCATAATGCCATTAATTATAAAAAATATTGAACAAATTCAGCTTTGAAAAAGTGCTTTGGCAAATGGCATGACTACTTTTTGCAATAATATATGCTACAGAAACAGTATATTCTAGAAACATTGCTATCAAACATAGTAATACACACACTGTAGGATTTTCACTCCCATCCAGAGGACCTCCCAAAGGTCAGTGTGCCATTTAAACCCTGTGAGTGAAATCATAGCCCCATTGCAGTCATAGGAATTTTAACACTGAATTCAATGGAAACATGCTTCCCCCCGTATATTTTGAGAGGTAATTGAGCCTAACATGATGAATAGACCATCTGTACAGTCATGAATCTTAGCCACAGAAAACATTCAAAACTAATAGAAAAGGAAGGTGTAGGACCTCTTTGAACCAGGCTCCAAAGGGCTGGTATTTCACTGTCACAGGTAATAAGAGAGGACTTGTGATATCTAGAAAAAACAGATATGTTTAATAAAGAAAGTTGAAAAATATTTCTTCCTTCCTAGAAAGACTCAAAACACTGGTGAAGGAAGAGCTTGATTCTATCCTAATAAAGTGCTTTTAAAATACACGTGTGTGTCTGTGTAGTTTGGCATGAATTATTGCAAGTCTTTTCCTAAGCAAATTCCAGATCTGGAAAAGAATCCCCATTTTTCACAATTCTGAATCAACAGATTATTTATCAACCATATAAATAAAGGTGATTCAACAGAATATCAAGATGCAGATATCTGTATTTTTTTTCTTCTGTCATTAACTTCTTAATTTTATTTTCTTAATTATAAGCATAATATTTAAACATTTATTTGACTTATGATAGTATCTTCCTCCTACAAGGTGCTTATATTTCTAAAGGTATTACTTTAGAACGGAATTTGGCTTGTGCCCATTTTGGGGAGGAACTTGTAGTAGGGTGATACTATTTTTCAGCCATGTTAAATATTAATCCAACCAGCCCATAGTTTATGTTATCCCGAAATAGAGCTTCCTGAAGGGAACCACTACAGTTTCTTCAGAAAGCATGGGTTTTTTTCTGACTTCCTGCAGTAAGGAAGAAAATTTCATGTGAGCATATTTTCCTAAAGCTGCCCATGCTCATAATCTTTTCCTTGTCGTGCCTTGTGTTTTTGTCCATCCTGAATAGTTATTGAGTTATTAAATAATATTGTTACGACTTTTTTTGTTCCTCTGTGCACGCAGACGAGCTGGTTGTAGTTAGGAAAAGGTGAGTCTGCTTCTCTTTCGTGTCAAGACCCTTCGTACCATTGTGGTGGGGCAATGGGCTCTCGGCTGCATCTCTGGAGGAAAGCAGGGTGAGTACCCGGGCGGCTGCGGGAGAAGAGACCTCCAGAGCAGGGGCAGCACAGGGGTGGCCATGGGCTTTATAAACCCCCACGGCAAGGAGGGGATTATCTCAGACTGCAGCTGAAGAACACCTGCTAGGGAAAGCAGCTGTAGAAGACAAAAAAGGCTAAAATGCCAGCAGGGAGGAATCGGGAACTTCGCTGACTATTGCATTAGTAAGCACTAAGGGGAGCACAGAATGGCAGCAAAATGTCAAAGACCTAGAAACGTCCCAAAAGTGGCTGAAGGACCCCTGGGGTTTGGAGGAGAGGGCCTGAAGCTTGGGAGCAGCAGGGAGGAACGAGGGCACCCGATGCCTCCTTCTGCGACTGGGAAAGAGACCCAACATTGCCTTCACCGTCCGTGCAGGCAAGGGGTCTCACCAGGCAGTGCTGGCTCTGTGCCAGGTCAAGGCAAGTGCTGGGGCCGGTCGTGCCACCAGCACCCTCGCATGGCCTGCGATGCACTTCTGTGTGGTGCTGCTGCGTGCCATCTCCGCGCAGCTCCTGATCCAGGGATTGCTACGGGGTCATCTTAAAGCAGGGAGCGCACCTGCATTCCAAGGGGCGTACTTTGTCTCCTGGCTTGTGTCAGGCGGTGGTAGAGCTGGGTGTTGTAGGATTGCTTCTGCCTGGGAGTAACGCTGGGGACAAGGCTCAGCGGCTGCTCCATCCCCTTCTGCTGCCAAACCTCCGGTCCATCAAACCACGGCTGTACGCAGTCTTGCGCTGTACTGTGGGGAGCTCTAAATGTTTTCTTCCTTGTGGCTTCTGCCTCGCATGTGCCCCATGAAAAAACAAAATAAAATCACCGTAAAACCCATCCTGCCGTAAGGCATCCCTTCCTCCTAGTAGGGTCCACCTATCCTGCTGGAGAAGGTGGTTACAATATGTTTAGTAGCCCTGAAGCGGATAATATTAAAGGGATATGTTACCCTGTAGTTTTGCAACCTTATTTTTTGGTAGATTAAGTCTGAATGTTGTCAGTTGCAGTGTATTTTTCTGCAAACCTGCTATGTTTGCATATGGAGCTAGTAATTTAGAGAGTGGAGTAGATGTTTAACAGGGCAGGGAAATACTCATATAACTGACACCTGCTTTATACAAACCTCCCGCTCTGTATACAGGCAAAGTTACAAGGGAGGCATTTGTTGAGATCTTTGTTTTTATTACATAAACCCGCTTGACAGGAGAAAAACCTGCCTTGATAGGCTGATTTGAAAATATTTTTAAATATCCTGCACGCATATAAATTTTGGAAACTCCACAGCAAATAGCAGCTTCCATATTAAACATACAGGAATTGCTCTGTTTAAAAAACATGAAGGCTGTGATACATATCAGCATGTGTCAGGAAGTTAAAAGTTAGGACGGCGCTAAATCCTCCATCTCAGCTTTGGTCTTGGTTGCTCAACACAATGCAGAGCACAACCCCAACTACGTCAAAGACGGTTGCCCAACAATGGATTTCCCCTGGTTGTTTCTACCGTGGAAGTTTGTGCCACAGCTTCAAAGTTATATAAGCAGCTATTTCTGTGTTTATGTCTGTACAATTTATCCTAATATTTAAGTGGAGGTAATATTTGGTGGTAGTATGTATGGAGGTATGTCATGAAAAGGTGGTATATTGGTCACTTCTTGCAGTAGCCAATTCAGCCTCTTTGAACTTTTTGAAAACAGATGCTTGAATGCACCATGGAGCTGCTGTGGCTGAAATCCTACTGTAAATATTGTTTTCTCACTGGAGAACATTGCGAGGTTTGTAGTCATTGCTAAGATTTTACTTGGCAGTAAAATCATCATCTGAATTACAATCCAATGTCATTATATCATCTGGAACATCTGTAGTCAGGATATATTTGGCATTTCAAGATTGGGAGGAGGGAGAAAGCATCCTCAGTAACACAGCAGTGCCGGGCCTTGGAAAGAGCCACAGGGGAATTAGGTTGCCTCCCAACACAATGCTGCTTTCAAATGCTTATTGTGTGGTGGGGAATGGCCTCTGGAAACTATTATTTTAGAAACAACAACACAAAACATCACTGTTTTAGGGAAACTTAGGACAGTCAACTGTAATTGCAGGGTCCACTGAGGAGCACAAATAGCAAATCATAATGATAATGCTGTGAGCAAGGGAGCCATCGTTTCAGGTCATGCACTGCAAGCAAACAAGACTTCAAAGACCCTTCAGGACAGAACTGGGATCACCTGGGCAGGAGGGTAGTTGTAGAAGAAGAGGCTGTGCCTATATTAGACAAAAACAAAAAGCCCCAGCTGATTCATCTTTTGGTCTTCTGCCTCTGCACAGGCTACTTGCTCCCATCCTACAGCTGAATCAAAGGACGTAACTAAGAGCCTGGTTCTGTTCCTCTGGATTTATTGCTGCAGTGGGATTTCTTCCTTCTGCGGTTGGAGATAAGATTTTATTTTTGCTTGAGGCTCTTCGATCATAAGGTTGGCTTTGTGCTCATCGTTCTGTGTCATGCACGCCTGTTGCTCTCCCTATCCTAATAAATAACAAGGAAAAGAGAGTGACTTGTAAGCCTAAACCCACCCCTGTGACCATTCCTGGGTAGTGATTGCTATTAAGGTATATAGAGCTTCTCTCTTGACTAGATAAAAACAATTATTACCGTGCTGTTTACTTCATTTTCCTGATGTCTATTTTGAGTGGCAACTGCACTATATATTTTATAAGGCTCACTTCATTTCCGACCACTATTAGCAAAAGCAGAATAGCAGAGCATGTACAGAGAATAGGGGGGAGGAATGAGCTGTCAGAGAGAGAATATGAGAGACTGTCCCCAATCCTCAGCCATGCTGTTGTCAAGCAAGAGCCTGATATATTGCAGATTTTTTTCAGGAATTCATCTATAACCCTTGGGGTAGAACATCCCTGCAAGCAGCTTGAGTCACCTAATCCACTTATGTTATGCTCTTAGTTTTCCAGGCATACCAGAATTAAAAGCATATTTTATACATATTTTCTACTGAGCCCATTTTTTTCCTTATGATGCTGCCTGGAAGACCCAAGCCTTCCAAAGCTGAGACAGCCAGCAAAGCATACCTACAGAGGTGCAAGGATGTTAGAGCATGAAGCAGAGAAAATGAGGCTTTGGCATAATAGATTGGGGGGGGGGGGGGGGGGGGGGGCCTCTTATTTTA
>NW_010972991.1:19256634-19263412 GCF_000737465.1 Haliaeetus leucocephalus | reverse complement strand
GTTGCAAAAGGGGGGGGGGGGGGGGGGAGATGTTCCTTTCAATTAAGCATGTTTTTCAAAGATTATTTAATGATTTGCTGCTGGGTAAAATAGCTTAATTATTTCTGGTGCTCATTAACAGCTGCAGAAGTGGATGAATGGAGAACACTCTGCTTTTTCAATGATGCCCAGTTAAAAAGAAGAGAAGAAACAGTGAT
Source organism: Haliaeetus leucocephalus (assembly GCF_000737465.1). NCBI lineage: Eukaryota > Metazoa > Chordata > Aves > Accipitriformes > Accipitridae > Haliaeetus > Haliaeetus leucocephalus. The sequence continues at coordinate 19,263,215 of NW_010972991.1, read as the reverse complement.
AGCTCCATGCTTCGGAAATATATTTTTTAGCTGAAATATCAGGCTCTGGAGTATAAAACAAAAGCAAGCTTGTTAGTTATGAAAAAGGTAACTAAGAGCATTTTGGCACCAATTTTTTTTTTAATGAACAGCCATTAAGACTCACTTCCACACTAGCCGTGAAGCTTCAAGGAGCTCGCCAGCCCCGGCTCCTTAGAACAGCTCCCCTCTCCCAGCGTTCAGCTGCACAATGTTCAGCCTTACTTAGCAAGTAAGAGTTAGAGCAAAACTTCCAAGTAATTAAAATATTAAATGGGCAGAGGAGCATAGGCCTGGGAAGGACCCTGGGTGGTAATGCAGTTGATTTATTGCCAAAGCAGAACCACCTTTATCTATATTATTTTGAGTAAGTGCTTCTCTAGACCCTATGTAAGGAGGGTCAGGGATGGAGATTTCACAACTGGCTTACTGCAAAGCAGATTTTCTGAAGTCACTTCTGTGGTAACTGAGTCACATTGCTTCCTTTCCACTCCCAGTTAATTCCTTCACTCTTCAAATCAACTTTTTATGCATCTAGAGACTCTCAGCAAGCTCCCCTCATGCTTCGCTTTTTCAGACTAAATTTTGCCTGGTAAGTCCTGAAGCGAATGGCTGGTCCTTCATGTTGCTCTCTGCCAGCTCTTCCTCTCCAAGGGTCTCTTGCACTGTGGTATATGACACCTATCCTGGTAATGAGTCCAGCAAGGAGACCCACTGTTCTAAGAGCTGTCACTCCGCTCTGTTCTTTACCCTTCTGCAAAGAGGAAAGTAGGTGTTTAATATCTGCGTCCTGCATCTCTCTTTTCCTCCAGACTCTGGAGTACATTAGCATGCCCACGTTACTTTTGCTGAAGTCAGGGCTGAGGCAATGTATATGGCACAGAGGGGTGCACGTGCAGAGAAGGTGGTCTGATTGCTACAGTCGGGGCTAATCCATCACACACCTCTTTCACCTGCACTCGCCAGCCTCATCGAGAGGGACCCTCTCTTCGTGAGCCCGTCGGTGACGGTGCTGCGAGGGACGGAGCTGCCTGGCTTGCGGGGAGGTCCTGGCTGCGGAGCACTGGTACGCAGCCCTGCTGCCTGCCAGCAGCCGTGGCAATCATCTCTGGGGTGAGATTAGGCACAACATTGCTGCCAGCCGTTGTCCCAGCACAACAGCGACTTGGCAGTTCAGCCCACTGAGATGCATCGTTTCCTCGATAATGGTGTAATGCAGCCTTGATCGCCATTGGCATGTATGAAGTCACAGAAACCAGGGAATTAAGAGAGGCATGGATATTATTTCATATATGCATGTGTCTATGTGGTATTTGCATGTTTCTTTCCATTTAGGGAGCTTAGTGTCTTAAATGAGACTAACTGTACTACAAATGAGTTGTGTTCTTAAACAGACAGTAACTGTTTTTTAAACTGAAGCTGCTTTATACCTATCACATTCCCTTGTTCTGATACCATAGCAAATTAAAAATAAGAAGGAAAGATGGAAGTAGGTATTTGAAATGCATTACATTGAGTGTAGCTTTTTCTCTGTGCAATTTTTCACAAGTATGGCTGTGAAGGTACACAGGGGAGCCAATAAGTTGAAGGGCTGCTTTAAGTAGGATTTGATGTTTATGGGATTGTCAGAAATAGGCAGTGGTTCATAATGAAAAGACTCAGATTTTGAACTGCATTACAACCAGATGAATGGCCTCAAATGAAAAACAGTGCTGTGAAGCTGTGCAGTGTTGAGGATGGATTAAGTTCTATATACCTATAGTTCCATAATTACCATGCTTTTTTAAGACTAGCTATAGTAACATATGTAATGATCTGGTATCTTTTCTGAATCATACATCCAGTATAACTGAATTAAAGCTGGATTTCTATTTGCTATGTGTATTACATATTTTTAAAATAATTGTAATCATGAGAGCTGAGTAATTTCATAATTATTATCTCTAGTGAACACAATATTTCTGTTAATAGGATTTCATTTTTCTCAAATTCATCCAATGTCTTCAAGCATTCAGTGTGTGCTTTTCTTACATTTTAATTCTATAAATGGACTTCTATTCTCTCAGCATGCTCAATATTTTGAATTTTCAAATAAAGTCAGATAAATTGTATTGTAGTGAGCCCCTTTCCTGCTAATATAAGTATGTAACTATTTCTGCATGAAGATTTTTTTGAGAGATTTCATATTTGGTGTATATTCTTATGAGCCTTCGAAATCCATTTCCTCCATGCACATGCCTAAATGCAGATGTAATAGTACAGTTATACATATATATATATAATGTATATAGAAAATATAAAATTGAGTAACATATGTAGGAAATACTGCACACTCAAAGGTATGTTGAGCTTCAGAGTTATTTACAGCAATATTTTTTTCCATTGTCACCCCATAAATCTTGAGACCATTTGCTGATGGAGAGCAGGCAGGAAGCAGAGGAGCAGCATACTTTTCTCTTTGGGGTGTTTTGGGGTGTTGATGGCTGGCTGGACATTGGCAAATTCTGGAGTCAGGGCCGGGCAATGCTAGCACAAGGCTCAGGCAGGGAAAAGGCTCCACTCAGCCTCTCTGACCTGTGTCTGTGCCAAAGGGGCCAGGACAGGAGGTACCAGTGGAGGCAAGCACAAGTGATGGGTCTCCAGGGTCAAGAACAGCACAGCCTCCAGCAGAGTGCAATTTTTGCTAACTCGGTAAGTTTTCATGATCACTTATGCTGGAGTTTTCACTATTATCATGGAGTTTTCATTAATAGTCCTTTTATTCCGTAGCCACTTATTTTAAGGGCAGAAGGATTTTTCCCTGGTGCCAGCAGCAGGTAACTTACTTGCAGAGCTACAACGACAGGACCTGCATTAAGAAAGTTTTTGAGCACCCCTGCTTCACAGCAATCATTTTCACTCTTGAGCTCTAATCACTCCTAAAACTCACCTGCACTTTCACTACTGCCTGTTTTGCCGGTGGATCTGAGTTAGGAGCCGAGGTCCTTGGGCTGTGTCTGCCAAGAGCAGAGCAGCAGGAGGTCCTGCACACCTCAGGACTGAATGTCCTTGTGCAGCCGCCTGTCCACCCTGGCTGCAGAGGCAGCCCCCAGGAGCTCAGCTCCAAAATTAGTTAAGTAAGTCATCAAGTGAAGCTCTTGAATCTGGGCCTATGGATCTTAGCACTTGTCTTCGCCAGGCGATGGACCATGATACTGCAAATTGCTGGGACCTCAGCGCTGTGCCAAAGCTGAAGGACAGAGTCTGTTATTTCAGGTTCAGTGCTTATACACAGCTATACTGCTTTGGAGAGCCAAAACTGCATTTTCTTCACAGTCTCATGCTTTGGTGTGTTTTGTGTCTGTTCAAGGTTTGGTCAGTGCAGTGTTGGGGTTCTGTGAGGTTACATTTGTAGATATGCCCTAAAGAAGTAAACGTGCAGTCCTCTTCCCTTTGCACATATCATGTCTGCACATGGCAGACAGAGCCATCAAAAAATCCAGGTTTACCATCTCATTTGACTGCGTTCAACTTGAAAAGGTATCTGTGCATTCACAGCAGCAGTCAGTGAAGGCCAGTAAATAATGGAAAACCGGTGCATCTGGATCAGCCCACTCCAGGTGTCTGGGATGTCGGAGGTAGGCAAGCACCTACGGAGGCCTTTCTGGAGGTGGCCTGAAGAGCCTGGAGGAGGCAGGATGTGTTTCAGCGTGGCTTTTGTTTCTGTTCTCTGGAATTTGCAGCCCCTGTGGACTCCCCCAGTTCTTGCCAGGACAGACGGCTCACTTCAGTACAGACAGTGCAGAAAAGGACACAGAACTGATAACATCAACAGCAGTGGGGAGCATCAAGCAAGCCATGCCAGCACAAGCAACTTCACTGCAAATATATAGTCTCTTTGGAGCCTCCTGCTCCAGCAGGCAACTGCCACGGCTCTTCAGGAGCTCTCCTTAGGACTGCAAAGACCATAAGGAGTAGCACTGCTCTGCTTCCAAAGTAAGTCCCTTGCTCAGCACTTCTATGATGGCTGTATTCTTCAGCACATGGAGTATGGGATGCTTTCACCTTACTCCATAAACGGTGGGAGCTGGAAACAGAAGGCTATGTTACCAAAGACCTGCTGCGTCTGATAAGGTGCATAAGCAAGAGCATCTGGAACCCCACGCTCAGCGTGTAACTTCAAACAGAAGTTAATACGCTGTAGGAAAATATCACAGAAAACTCCTCCCCTGAAGAAACAGACACATGAATGATCTCCCACCTCCCCCTCCTTGGGACCAGGTCCAGAGTCAAAAGCCCGATTCTCCACCCTTGAGAGGATCACAGCTTTTTGTCGTGGCTCCTCCCTGCGCAGTTATTCACCTTCTTGATTTTCTTCCATGAACAGGTCATCCCCTGGTAGCCTCCCTTCAGCAGGTTCCCAGTATTACTGCAGGCATCTTTCCTTTCCTCATCTAGCATCCTCTTTCCAGGCATTGGCTTTGGGTATAGTGTCCTGACATGGGATTTTCTGTGGAAGTAGCAAGCCCGTCTGTGCTCCTTGGGTATTTCTGTCCCTTGCCTAGCAGCTCTGAGGTGTGAACTGGCACTGCTGACCATGCCAGAGCTGGCACCGGTGGGCCTTGCTAAGTCTAAACCTTTATTCCAGAGTGCTCATGTTCCTTATTTTGCAATGTCAGAGTGCAGTTTCAGCTGTGTCCAAGTGCAAAATGCTTGCTTTACAATAATCAGTCCTGACAGTCACAGATTATGTCGCAAGTGGCAGCACACTGAGCAGAAAAGCAAGTACAGCCACGGCGACGGACAGAGTACCTTGCTGCTTTCACATTTTTCCTGCCTGCCTTCTGAGTCACAGCACTCTGCTTAAATGGAAGTAAAAAGCACTAACAGGAGTCAAGCCAGCAGAGGCAGGATGACTGCAGCACAGCTCACTCTGTTCGGCACTGCCTCACGTACCAACAAAAGCACCAGAGGAACTCCAGCTGCAGATGCTTCGCTGTTATCAATGAAGTGCAAAGCAAGGAGTGCTTTATTTAATTTTCCAGATGCAGGGATGAATTGGCATTTAGCAAAGCGCTTTGCCTGGTCAGACGGAGTACTCCGGAGGTGGCGAGTATGGAAGGGGAATAAATACAAAACACCAAGTTGTTTTTCTTAACAGGGTCACTTTTCTGACCACAACCACACAGACTCCTTCATGGGTGACTGTCAGTTTGGCAAGGTGAATGCATTCCTCTCTGCCACGCTCTCCCTTTGCTTTGTCCCTGCTAAGCATCTGGTGCAGACAGCAAACCATAAACCATCCTGCGTCTGCTGGAATTTGGATGCCTCAGCCTAGCGACTGGTGCAGAAAATGGAATGAGCACCTTGTAGCTCACAGGCATTCGGGGTCAGCAAGCTACCGACTTGCTGCCTTTGGAAAGCAGAACGCCACGGTCGCCTGGTGGGGAGGAGCAGAAGTAATTGCAGGAAGTCAACTAATCCATGCAAAATGAAGCTAATCATTAATGGTGGGGTACACAGCCATTCTTCTGCAGTGCTGAACAATTACTTCTAAGTCATGTTTCAAGGCTAACATGTAACGAGCATGCGGTTGAGTAGTTGGAGCAGAAAGTGTCTCACTGGGTGAGCCAGTTTCTGTTCCCTCCTTTTCCCCTGCTCCTTCAGCTGGAGCAAGTCTCTGCTTCTCAGGCTGCTGGGACAGTGTCATCGGTTACTGATAAATACATTGCTATTAAAAGCATAAAGCCAAAGGATCAAATCCGGCTAGGGTTTCTGCTCACTAGACATTATTGCAGTTCAACTCCTTTGTGCCCATGTTTGTCCTTGAGAGAGAGAAACCCAGAGACCTGGCTCTAAACAGGGACATGACTACCCAGATCACAGTTGTCTCTATTCCTGTTATGAGTGATAAAGATGCAGAAAAAGAGTATACCTGAAAGGTGGGCGATCCAGAGGATGATCTAGCTTTGCCACACAACTTTTCAGTTCTGCTTTAGCTCCTACTTCACATCTTCAAGTGTTGCAGGCACAGTTCAGTGCAGGTTGCTGCTGGATGGGGAAGAGAGATGGTTCCTTGTGACTAATTCCCATTTAAATGGCATGGGGCAGTGGTAAGAAGAAGATCTTGGCAGAAGAAGAGAGCAAAGAACAAAACAGCCCTGGGCAAGCAGGTTCTCATTGAGGGGGCAGTGAATGACAGGGAGAAACAGGAATATGGAGAGGGATAAGGTTTGGACACTTACACAAAGATGAAAACTTTTTATCTGGTCTCAGTGTCTCAACATCCCACATGCTACTGTAAGCAGCTCAGCTCTACATAGGTGTTTGTGTGTGTCCTGGTTTCAGCTGGGATGTAGTTAGCTGTCTTCCTAGTATCTGGTACAGTGCTATGTTTTGAGTTCAGTATGTGAAGAATGTTGATAACACTGATGTTTTCAGTTGTTGCTCAGTAGTGTTTAGACTACAGTCAAGGATTTTTCAGCTTCTCATGCCCAGCCAGGGCACCTGACCCAAACTGGCCAACAGTGTATTCCATACCACGGGACGTCCCATCTAGTTTAGGAACTGGGAAGTGGGGGGGG